>NW_026000136.1:6779874-6849216 GCF_001458135.2 Marmota marmota marmota
AAAAAAAAAAAAAAAAAAAAAAAAAAAAAAAAAAAAAAAAACTAATGAGCACATAGAGATGCTCATCATCATCCATCCCAATGGAAGCACAGAGCATGTGGGGGCCCACTGCATCCCACTAGAAGGGCTAACGTTTAACCAACTGGCCATTCATTGCCAAGTGAAGGGAAAGATCTGGAGCAGTTGGAACCCTCAGACATCCCTGGAGGGAATGTCAGATGGTGAACAGAACAGCACGTTGTCATCATATTAAACATATACTTACTGCCAGGTGTGGTGGCACACTCCTGTAATCCCAGCGGCTCAGGAGGCTGAGACAGGAGGATCGTGAGTTCAAAGCCAGCCTCAGCAAAAGCAAGGCAGTAAGCAACTCAGTGAGACCCTGACTCTAAATAAAATACAAAACAAGCCACACTCTGGCATTATCTTGAACGATTTGTGGAGTATAATCTTTGTCTTTAAGGTTACCAGGCTTAGGGCTGGAGTTGTGGCTTAGTGGTAGAATGCTTGCCTAGCATGTGGAAGGCACTGGGTGCGATTCTCAGCACCACATATAAAATCAATGAATAAAATAAAGATCCATCAACATCTAACAAAAAAAATATTTTTAAAAAAAGTTTACCAGGCTTAGTGGGAGAGAGATATTGGTCACTGGGTTGTTTAACAAATAAAAGTCACAGGAAGGCATAATCAGAAAACACTGCTGGTCCCTCTTGTGGCTTTTGGAATCAACAGACATGCACACCATGAAATACAGTGACCCTGAAAATGCAAATCAGGCACCAGCCACCACGAACTGCGAGAGGCTGAGGAAAGGATGCGGGGGTCAGAGGACATGGGTGGGATTTAAGTGCAGTACATTAGTTAATGCTGCACAGGTTCTCAAGGGAAACCTAAAAAATAATAATCATAATAATAAGATGGTAATGAGAGCTTCTGGGAGGTGAGTGCGTCTCCTGCAACCTGACCCGATGAGGCCTCATCGTCTTACTCTGCCACCTGCCCAAACCTGCCATCTTCCTCTTGCCCAGGGAGAGGTTCCCTGGCTCAGGCCTCCTTACTGACCCTCCGGCTTGCCAAATGTGTTCCTGCTCAGGGCATTTGTTCTTGCACAGTTGGTGGAGTCGGGCTCAGAGCTGGGACTCTACCAAAGGAACTCCATCCTGCCTGGCACCAGCCTGACCTTCCTGAGACATGAGGTCAGCCCAGTGCTGGATGTCCTTGCTCACCCTGCCCAGGAGAGTGACAAGTTTTCTGTTTAATCAAACCCACCTGCATGTACATGTATGTATGTATGTATGTGTGTGTCTATCTGTGTGTATATATGTGTGTGTACGCACACATTTATACATATATATTCTATATTGAAACAATTTTTAGACTTTTTTTTAACATAAACGTTGTAAAAGTGCTGGGCATGGTGACACAAGCCTGTAATCCCAGCAGCTTGGGACCAGAAGCAGGAGGATTACAAATTGAAAGGATCAGCAAATTAGCGAGGCTCTAAGCAATTTAGCAAGACCCTGTTTCAAAATAAAAAATAAGGACTGGGGTTGTGGCTCAGTGGTAGAGCACTTGCCTAGCACAAGTGAGGCACTGGGTTTGATCCTCAGCACCACATTTTTTTTTTAAGTTATTAAACAAATAAATAAACAATAAAAAGGGTGTGGAGGTGGCTCAGTGACTAAGTATCCCTGGGTTCAATCCCTGGTGCAAAAACAAAGCAGAAGTAACAGCATGTTCTCATCTACTCTTTGCTCACCTTCTCCTAATACTAACATCTTATGTAACCAAGGCACAACATCAAGACCAGGAATTCAATTCTGGCACAGTCCTGTCAACTAAACCATAGACTGCCAGTTCTCCTCCCCGTCCTTTTCCTGTTCTGGGCTACTCCGGGGTCCCATGCTGCCTCTACTTGCTGGGTCTCCTAAGCAGCTCCGTGTGGACAATTTCTCACAATTCCCTTGTCTTCTGGGAGTGGGACACGTTAGGGGCACTGCTCAGCCATCTTGCAGTGCTCTGCAACAGGGCACGTCTGATGTTTCCCATGCTTAGAATGAGGTTACACATTCTGGGCAAGAATAGCACAGATGTCACCTGTGTCCTTGGTGTGTGGTCTTTGGGAACACAAAATTGATGTTTTAAACTTGGATCAAATTTGACACTGAAAGTTACTATTTTTCCTTTTTATTCACAAAAAAACCCACAAACAAACAAACAAACAAACAAAAAAAACAAGTATCAGGAGAGATATTTGAAACTGAAAATAATGCGTCTCAGGAATGTTTCCCACTATTTTTGGCATCCCTTAGGGACCTTGCTTGCTGCAATTACTACTGCTGTGTCTGCCTAATGTTAACTTTCTGTTCCCCTCATATCTGTCTCATCTAAAGGAACATTTTTGTAAGGAAGAACCATCTCTCCTAGGCTCTTAGGGCACCGCAGGCCTTCTGTTGTGAAGGTACCCTGGCTTTATTGCTCATGTGGTTCCAGGCTTGGCCACTAGGGGCGCCTCCGGCTGGCTAGACTCTCCCACAGCCTCTCTTGCTGTAACTCTCCTGGCTTCTACCCTGTGCAGTGCCAGGCTCATGTTTGCTCCGTCCTGGTCTCGGAAGCAGACAGGTTTTGTTGTTTGTTTTGTGCTACTGCGGAATGAACCCACGGGACTCATCCTCATCCCTTTTTGAGATAGGGTCTCACAAATTTGCTGACTGGTCTTGAATTTGCGATCCTCCTGCCTCAGCCTCCCAAATTGCTGGGATTTCAGGAGTGGGCCACCATGCCCAGCCTGGAACCAGTTTTTTAAGATGGACTTTCATATGCGGTTAACTCTGAGCACTCTTTATAACTGTCCCAGAAAAAGGAAAGGAGGGAGTCACATGGAGAAGGAACGCAGGGGCTGCTGCCCTTGGCTTCCCCCTGCCCCAGGGAAAGGTTCTCTCCAGGGTTGGATTTCTCCTCTGCAGGAAGGACACAGCTGATAAGGGAGGGAGGCTCTTCATGGACTACACCAACCATGTTGGACCCCTGTCAGGACCCTGGGGTGGCATTTGGGGTGCAGAGCTGCTTTCCTGTCCTGGCTCTGGCTTTATCTGTTTCAGAGTCTGTCTTCTGGTTGGAAACATCTTGCTCTCCATGCAATGAAATGAGCTATTAATTATGATTTAATAAATGTCCAGGCTGAGAGCCTGGAGTACTGTCTCCATGAGGGGCAGTTCTCCCTCTGGATAAGCACAAGGTGGACAGTGTGGGTACATCCCCTGAGGGAAGGGACCAAGATGGTGCACACTCCAGAGGGAGGGAGCCTGGAACTCTCCTGGGCCAGGCCCCTGATGGAGGTCCTGCCCACCATGTGCAGCTCATGTTCACCTGTCTTTAGTTGGGGCTCCTGGGGGAGGGGCAGGGGGGACACTGTAAAAGGCCCAGGTTATTAGTTGCAAACCTCGTTTCTTTTCACTTATGCCTAGAGTAGTTGTTGAAAATACTTCCTTCCTCTATGTAACAAATATATTTTACAGATAATCATGTAATAATAAATATTTTATCATTTTCTCAGTTCATTATTTAGTTTTTAAGTCACTCCATCCACTGGGGGGGAACTGAAGTACCCTGCCACTGAGCTGTACCCCCCACTCTAATTGTCATTTTTTAAAAAATCATTTTATCATTATTTCACCCCAAACAAAAGACAAAGCTTGAGTGTCCTCAAGTAGAGGTCAGCTGACCACTTCTGTAAAGAGTCAGGTAATAAATATTTTCAGTGGCTGTCACAGCTATTCAACTCTGTCACTGCAGCACAAATATCTCTGTCACCGGCAATATATAAACAAGTAGGCATGACCATATGCCAGTAAAACTTTTTTAAAAAGTATCATTATTTTTATTGTCAGACATTATTCAAATCTAGCAAAATAGCTCATGATGGAACTAAAATTTTCACTTAGCAAACAAAAATATCACAGCCTGTGGCTCTAGTCACTGTTTCAAAGTTTTACTGCAAATGAGCACCGTAAGTGGTCACATTAAGAGTGGAATTACAATCTCTTCATGCCTGAATGTCAGTAATTTATAAGGGATCTCTGTGTTTAAAATGTATATAAATGACTTCAATATACTTTAGTTTTACTTTTCTGTTCTTCCCAAAGAAGTACCAATGGGTCTCAAGTCTTCTTGTGGATTTTTTGCTTAATATTTATTTTTTAGTTGGACACAATATCTTTATTTATTTATTTTTATGTGGTGTTGAGGATCGAACCCAGAGCCTCGCATGTGCTAGGGGAGCGCTCTACTGCTAAGCCACAACCCCAGTCCCTTCCTGTGGATTTTGGAAGTCCGAAATCTATGAAATAAAACTCAGGGGCTGGAAGAGATGTAAAGGGAATATTGGGTAGTTTGATTAGAGTGTAATAATTGGAATAGATAATTAGATTTTTCTGGTTTTCAAAAATCCGAATTGCAATAAAAGGAATTTTGATGTGCTATTTTAATTTTCAGTAGCAAATAAAAATGTACATAGAGGAACTTAAAAAAAAAGAATGGAATTGAAGCATGTCACTGGGTGTTAACATGGGTTTTTTTTTTTGGGGGTGGTGGTGGAGTACCAGGGATTGAGCTCAGGGACACTCAACCACTGAGCCACATCCCCAGCCCTATTTTGCATTTTATTTAGAAACAGGGTCTCACTGAGTTGTTTAGCACCTCGTTTTTGCTGAGCCTGGCTTTGAACTCCCAATCCTCCTGCCTCAGCCTCCAGAGCCTCTGGGGTTACAGGCATGTACTACCATGACTTATTTCAGATTTAATGTTAAACACAGTTAATTTGTGTCCCTGGAGAGGCTGGAGAGGTGGACTGTACCCAAATTGGAAAAAGTGGAAGTTGAAAACCAGGAGGAAGCAGCGCTGGGGCATTTGGGGAGAAGAGTCTGTGAAATCCTGAGTCACTGGGCTCTAGGACACCCTCTGTGCCACCCCAGTTGTGTACTCAGACTCAGCTTCTGATCTTGGTTTTGTCATATAGATGACTTGCAAATAGCTTGTCCCTGCCACTTGTCTTTCATTCTTTCTACAGTATCTTTGAAAAAGTTTTTAATATTGAATGAAGTCTAACTTATGGATTTGTTGTTTGATGGGTCAGAGAGATTTCAGTTCCTGAATTTTAAGAAGCTCAAAAAGTTGCCGTCATAGAGCTAATGAGTGGGAGCTGTCTACGTCTTTTGGTGCCTTTGATTTGATTATTGGTGCCTGTATCACTCAGTCAAAATAGCTTCACTGAGACTGTAATTTATGATTAGAAGCCTGACAGTGGTGACTCTGCCCCTCTCCAGCCAGCCCTCCTGTGTNGAAGGACCTGTCTTCAGAGAAAACCAAGTCTCCAGGCTGCTCAGGAGGCAACTGTAGGAAAAGGCCAGCCAGAGCCTGCCCTAAAGGGGGCCATGGTTCCCTGCCTCGAGGAGGCAGCCCTCACCCTTGAGGCCAGCCAGGTGGTTGTTTTCAATGTTCTAAGACTTTCATTGTGAAAAGCCTTACACAATATTCACACACACAGAAGCATGGACCCACGTATACTCACCGATTCAGGGATTTTAAAGGTACTGAGGAATAGCTTCGACAGTTCTAGAATCTCACCTTGAAAGAAAGCTCTTATGCCTGGCTTCAGCCTGGAGCCCGTGACAGCCATGCTTGTCACACGGTGCCAGTCGTTGGCTCCTTCTTGTGGCAGAGTAGCATTCCGTTACTCTGTGTGCTTCAGATTGTTTACAGATTCACTCCTGTCGGTGGGCATTTCGCTTATTTTCAGTTTGTGGCTGTAATAAGGCTACTGTGAACACTTGGGTACAAGTCTCAAGTCCCCCACCCTGGTACTGGGGATTGAACCCAGGGGTGCTCTGTCACTGAGCTACACCCTCAGCCCTTTTTATTTTTTATTTGGAAACAGGGTCTTGATAACTTGCCCAGGCTGGCCTTGAACTTGGGATCCTGCCTCAACTTCCTGAGTTGCTGAGATGATGGGTCTGCCCCACCATGCTTGGCTATCAGATGGATAACTTTCTTTTTTTTTTTTTTTTGTAGTTGTAGATGGACAGATGCCTTTATTTTATTTGTTTATTTTTATGTGGTGCTGAGGATGGAACCCAGTGCCTCACACATGCTAGGCAAGCGCTCCACCACTGAGCCCCAGCCCCCAGATAACTTTCTGATAAAGCTTTCGCTTTGATGACCTGACATCCTTCTGGAACTGGAAGAAACAGGAGGGCTGGCTGGAGAGGGGCAGAGTCACCACTGTCAGGCTTCTAATCATAAATTACAGTCTCAGTGAAGCTATTTTGACTGAGTGATACAGGCACCAATAATCAAATCAAAGGCACCAAAAGACGTAGACAGCTCCCACTCATTAGCTCTATGACGGCAACTTTTTGAGCTTCTTAAAATTCAGGAACTGAAATCTCTCTGACCCATCAAACAACAAATCCATAAGTTAGACTTCATTCAATATTAAAAACTTTTTCAAAGATACTGTAGAAAGAATGAAAGACAAGTGGCAGGGACAAGCTATTTGCAAGTCATCTATATGACAAAACACTTGTACCAGAATAGACAAAAATTCTCAACGTTCTACAAGAAAACAATCCTTGGGCTGCGGTTGCGGCTCAGTGGTAGAGCGCTTGCCTAGCATGTGTGAGGCACTGGGTTCGATTCTCAGCACCACATAAAAATAAATAAATAAAAACAAAAGGTCTAGCAACAACTAAAAAAATTTAAAAAAAACCCTTGTTTTTAAAATATTGGGCAAAATAGGGCTGGGGATGTGGCTCAAGCGGTAGCGCGCTCGCCTGGCATGCGTGTGGCCCGGGTTTGATCCTCAGCACCACATACAGACAAAGATGTTGTGTTTACCAAATACTGAAAAATAAATATTAAAATTCTCAAAAAAAAAAAAATAAAATATTGGGCAAAATGTTTTTAAAAACAACAGAAAAGATATACTGATAGCAAATAAGCACATGAAAAGATTCTCATTGCATTAGACACTAGGGAAATACAAATTAAAGCTATCCTGAGATATGACTTCACGTCTATGAGAATGGCTAAAATTCAACACTGACCTATCAAGTATGGCAAAGATGGGGGGTGGGGTTGGGGAGGGGACCAATTCTCAGAGGCTGCTGGTGGAAATATAAAATGGTACAATACTTTTGAAAAGCAGTTTGTTAGTTTCTTAAATAAAACATAAGTGTACAGCTACAATGACTGCCATTTTACTCCTAGTTGTGTATACAATAAAAATGAAAGCACCTATCATACAAAAAAATTATACATGGACTGGGGTTATGGCTCAGTGGTAGAGCGTTCACCTGGCATGTGTGAGGCACTGGGTTTGATCCTCAGCAACACATAAAAATAAATAAATGAAAATAAAGCTATTGTGTCCACCTACAACTAAAAATTATTTTTAAAAAAATTAAAATTTTTTTTTTTAAATTTTAAAATTTTTAAAATTTTAAAAATTCATATGTAATATTCTAAGCAGCTTTTTTTGCTAAGAACCAAAAGCTAGAAGCAGTTCAAGCCCAAACCCATCAGCAGGTGATGGGCTGTGGTCCAGCCACAGTGACACTAAGGAATACAAAGGGATAGAGCGATGATGCACGCCCCAGCATGGGTGAGTCTCAAAATAATTACATTGTTCCCAGTGTTGTGGCACATGCCTTGTAATTCCAATGACTCAGGAGGCTGAGTCAGGAGGATCACAAGTTCAAAGCCAGCCTCAGCAACTTAGTAAGGCCCTAAGTAATTTGGTGAGATCCTATCTCAAAATAAATACATAAATAAAAAGGGCTAAGGATGTGACCCAGTAATTAAGCATCCCTGGGTTCAATTCCAGGTACAAAAGAAAAAAATAATAATTACATCGTGGGGCTCGGGTTACAGCTCAGCGGTAGAGCACTCGCCTAGCATGTGCGAGGCGCTGGGTTCGATCCTCAGCACCACATAACAATAAATAAAATAAAGGCATTGTGTCCAACTACAACTAAAAAAAATAAAAAAAGTAATAATTACATTGCATGAAATTAGCAGGACAAATAAAACATTTATAAATTCAGTTACACATAACTCTAAAAATGCAAATAAATGACTGTGTAGTGACTAAAAGCAGGTGGCCTCGAGTAGAGGGAGGGTGGGGCTGTAAAGGCCTACTGTCCAGAAAAGGCCCCCTGTGCCAGCCACCGTGGTGATGTCATGGTGCATACACACGTCTAATTCACCAAATTGCCTGCTTTAAATATGAGCGGTTAATTGCAGATCGATATGTTTAAAAATAGCAATCAATCCACTCGGGGTCCACACTTACCAGATGTGAACCCATGATTCTGTTCCACAGAGACAGACATGAGCTCAGGGCAGTTTCATTCACAAAAGCCACACACACTCAGCCCAAAGTTCATGACAAGAGAATGGTAATGTCACAGGAATATGGGAAACTGAAGCTATAACCCTTGTTTTTAGTGTTATGATGAAAGAAAATTTAAAGTTAGTCACTCAAAGCCCTGCAAAAGAACTTTGTAATTGAAATCAAAGTAAGGCTCAAGCAGAGAGTATGAGAGAGCGAGAGAGCGAGAGAGTGAGAGAGAGAGAGAGAGAGAAGGGGGGGAGGAAGAATAGGTTGTCTCTGAGCAGAGAACGGCAAAGGTAACAGTGCCTTTCTAAATTTCATTGCGATTTTATAGTTGCTATGAAAACTGGGGTCCACCTTTTGCACTCTGCCAATCAGGTGTCAAACTCCTCCTTTATGTTGGGGGTGGTGGAATTTTTGACCATAACTCGTCCTCTTTGGAACAGTCATGGTGGCCACCCTATACAGGGGGCTTCATCTACAAGTCAACCCTATGTTAATGTGGGTATGGGGGTCAGTGGGCAGTCAGAAGTTGCCTTACACAGTGATACAGACCTGTAGTCCCAGGGCAGGCAGGAGGCTGAGGCAGGAGGATTGCAAGTTCCAAGCCAGCCTCAGCAGCTTAGTGAGGCCCTAAGCAACTTAGTGAGACCCTGTCTCACAATAAAAAAAAAAAAAAGTGATGGAGATGTGGCTCAGTGGTTAAGTGCCCCTGGGCTCAATCCTTGGTGAGAGAGAGAGAGAGAGAGAGAGAGAGAGAGAGAGAGAGAGAGAGAGTTGCCTTAGTATACCTGGGCTACGAAAGAAACCTCCCTTCCAAGATATACGGAGGTACCGATGGCCCTAACTCTTAGCTTCACACTGATCTCAGTGGACTCTGTCTAGAGTTAGTCCCATTAATCCTTCTTGATGTATTTTTCCAACTAATTCCTTTTGCTTCCATCTGTTTCTTCTTAAGATCTGGGCACTTTTCTACAAGTTATCTGTTGCCAGTTGTTTTCTCATCTGCCTTGAAAGTGGTTTAAAGACCCTAAAAGTAATTTATAGAATAACTGTGACCTTGCCCTGCGTTTCACTGCTCATTACTAGCTACTACCTAACGTTCCCCCCTGAAGGACTGGAGACCCTAAATCATATAGGGAACAAGGGCGATAAAATAAAATCATTGGCTGATGAGGGGCAAGGCCTTTTGGGTAGGTATGCCTAGTCTTTGCAGTCAGTGAAATGTTCTAGATTACAAATAAGGTCATCCTGGGGACCATGGCAAATCTCTGATTTAGTAGAAACAGATAATAAAGCCATCTGGGAGGCAGATGCCCTATGAGAAAAACAAAAAGACTCACATATGGGAATAAGATGGATACAATAGGTACAGCGACATCCGAATATATCAACGAGCATGATAATGACTACAGACACCAGCAATTTCCTCTATTAGCCAGTGCCAGAAAACCATGAACTAAAAAGTTGTCCCCATGATAAGGCTGGTGAGGGCACAGCATCTATCTGGAAGTGCAAGTCTTTGAGGAATTTAGTCACGTGGTCAGAGTTGTCAGGGATGTATATAAACACAACATCCAGTCTGAATTTGGTTTTGTAAAACAGCTTTTCTCTGAGTTAAGGAGACAAACACCTCTCTCAGGGTCATGGAGAGTTTCTGGGGTATAATTGGTCCAGAGCTTCCACAGGCCAGATTATATCCTTTAGAGCAATTTTTGGAATAAACAGGGAAGTTAAATGGTCATACCAATGAAAAATGGCTTATCCCCATCCATGCTTGACGCTGGGGAGGTTTTCAGGTGCCCTGTTTTGTGTCCATCTCTCAATAGTAGATCTTCTCATCTAGCCTGGAGACAGCCGGGGCCATAAGTTGTTCCTAGATATCCACTGGGTCCCATTGGGTGCTGTGCACCCAATTCCAGGTCTTGATGAACCAATTAGTCCCAAATCAGTCATCAGTCTATTAAATCAAAATATGTTGATATTGAGATTCTGGGGTCCATTTTAACTCCTGAATGGAATTAGGCTACCTACCATAAGTGTAATTATATTATTCCCAACAGATCGGGGCCTTCTGATTTAGATGTCCTGTGCTAAGTGTAAGCCATATATATGCATCCCCCCAATTTGTTTTTAAATTGGGAATTGAACCCCAGGGGCACTTGATCACTGAGCCACATCCCCAGCTCTTTTTATTTGCTTAGGGCCTCATTAAGTTGCTGAGGTTGGCTTGAACTTTTGATCCTCCTGCCTTAACCTCCTGAGTTGCTGAGATTATAGGCATGTGCCACCAGGCCTGGCTATATTCATCCCAAATTTGATAGTAACTATCCTTACATATTTGACATTCTGGTATTAATAGTGGAAGATGAGGAGTAGATGGGCTCAAAAGCTGCAAAAGCTTGGAAATTGGCTTGCTCTAAAATGAAGTTTTTTCCCCATGACCTGGGTGTGACAAAGTCTTTTTTATAGGCCACAATTTAACATCTGCACAAGTAGTAGTTCGTGATGGTACATCTCTTCCTTTTGTTGTAGCATTAGAGATTGTAATTTTATATAGTCATCCCTTTTTAGGGAGATACCCAACAAGGTAATGTCAATTAATTGTTCTGATTGTTCAACTATTGACAACATTAAAAAAAGGAAGGAAGGAAGGAAGGAAGGAGGAACTTGCTGGGCACAGTGGCACATGCCTATAATTCCAGACACTTGCCAGGCTAAGGTAGGAGGATCATAAGTTCAAGGCCAGCCTCAGCAACTTAGCAAGACTTTGCCTCAAAATAAAACATAAAAAGGGATGAGAATGGAGTCTGGGGTTGTGGCTCAGTGGTAGAGCGCTTGCTTAGCATGTGTGTGGCACTGGGTTTGATCCCTGTACCACATTAAAATAAAAACAAATAAAATAAAGATATAAAAAAAGGGATGAGGATGTGACTCAGTGGTTAATTGTCCCTGGGTTCAATTCCCATACCAAAAACAAACAAACAAACAAAACTAAAAGCCCAAACAAACAAAATACCCCTTGGAGTTCCTTGAATGGAAAACTTAAAACTTAGACAAGCTCCTAACTTTATTAAGATATCATGACCCAATAATGGAGTTGGACATTTAGCCATTACCAAAAAAAAAAAGAAGAGTGAACATTACATCTTCCCCACTGCGACACACAGGAGGAGTAAAATGTCTTACCCTGGGTTCTTCATTGGCCTCCACTAACTACTGAGCTGGAATCAGCAGAAAGGTGTCCAGGGAATGAAGTCAAAGCACTCTAGGTGGCGCCAGAATCCAAAAGGAATTGAATGGCCTAGTTCTTACCTCCAGAATTACCCTTGGTGTAGCCCCATTGATGGCGACTGGGCTGCCGACCAAGTCTGAAGGCCTCCTCATTCTTGGGCCATCACTTGGAGAGTGTCTGATCTGAGGCCCCTTCGGCCCTGAGGGCAGTCAGCTTGCCAGCAGCCTCTCCTGCCTCATTGACGGCAAGGAGTCTTTGGAAGCTTTGCCCTTAATTGGGCAATCTTTCTTCCAGTGTCCTGGTTTTCTGCAATGACGACAGATGTCTTCAGGGCTAGAGGTCCTGTGGAGAAAGGAAGAGGTGGACTCAAGAGCTGCAGCCTTTCTCTCATCCCTCTTTTTCTCTTTTCACCCGTCCCTTAAAGTTTCCTCTCAGTCTTCATTACAAAAGACCTGGGAGGCTACCTGGGGGAGGTCATCAAGGGAAGTCCCAGGACCCGCTGCCATTTTTTGTAATTTCTTTCTAATATCTGAAGTGGACTGAGTGATGAATTTATCTTTCAAAATAAGTTGCCCTTTAAGAGATGTAGGAGGGAAGAGTGTATATTTTACTAAAGCTTCCTTCAATCTTTCTAGAAAAGCTGTGAGATTTTTCTCTAACCTCTTATCAATAGTTGCCAATTTCATGTAATTAATAGGTTCTATCCTACTGTTTTAAAGTCCTGCCATGAGACAAGTGATCATGAAATCCCTATGCCACCTGCCAATTGATTCATCATAATTCCATTGAGGGTCCTCAGTTGGGACAGCTGAAGGTCCCACAGGGTATAAAGTGTAAGTAATCATTTCCCAGAGCCCTAGCCACTTCTGTTACCCAATGTCTCTGTGTCTGTTAGAGTTTGACTCAAAATTACTGTTTTTGTCTCCCTAGGTTAGATCAAAAGTTTGGGTTAAATGTTGGAATCCCTCTATATATTTATCAGGGTCATTAGAAAACTTCCCCAAATCCCACTTAATTTGTTTTAGATCTCACATAGAAAAAGGCACCTGTATTCTGACTGTCCCAAATTCTCCACTTGTTTCTTGTAATGGGCGTCATCTGGTCTCGGGCTCAATGGGGACAGGCTTGCGATGAAACAAACAGGAGCAGTAGGTAATGGTGGACAGAGAAGAGTGGGGGAATTAGACTTTGATGGATCTGACTGTGAAGCACACAGTTGAGAGGGAGGAAGGTGGAGTTTTGGGGGATCCCATAGGCCAGCAGTGTCATGACTCATCATTGCTACAAGAGCATCATCAAAGAAAGCCTGTATGAAGAGGACTTCTGACCATTTCCCTTCTTTTCTGCAAAAAAGAACCTAATTGGGAAAGAGTATTATAGTTTGGACTTTCATTGATGAGCCATTTCTCTTTATCCCCTAATTCATATTAAGGCCATGCAACATTATAAAAGAAAATTAATCTCTTCTTCTTGAAGGTCTGTGGGTCAAAACAGTCCCAGTTTTTCAGGATATACTGCAAGAGGATGGTAGATGATATCGATGATTGATTTCCATCTGTGAAACAAATAAGGCCAGAGTCTGTCATACCCCAGATGTCCCTCAGCAGTACTGACATCCGAGAGAGATTACCGAATGAAAGCCTCCCTCCCATACAGTCCACTTTAAACCCAGAAACAGGATGCATCCCTGTGTGGTTCCCAAGAGCTTGGTGTAGCATGCCTGTCCAAGCTCTGCAACTTGTGGCTTTTTTGCTGAACCCTCTGTCACTCAAGCTTGTAATTTAAGAAACATTTTTAGTAAGTTTATGCCAGCCAGTGATATAACTTGGGGATGTGACCCTTAATCCTTTTGCATCAAATTTTAAGAGTAGCATAGACCTGATATTGGAGAGTAGAAGGGAGTGGAGTTTTTGTGTCACTGTGTTGGAAACATTGCAAGTCCCAAAACAACAACAACAACAATAAATAAGTGACATAGAAAAGAGCAAGGATCACAGTGTTGTTCCACTTTCTCTTTGAATATAAATATGAGGGGCATAGTGTCCAGGAAGAGTCACTATACATTCCCACTTCATTATATTTTTTTACATTTTAAAATTTTTATTTTGTGGAGCTGGGAATTGAACCCAGGGCCTCGTGCATGCTAAGCAAATGCTTGATCACTGAGCCATACCCCCAACCCACAGAGTCACTATATGGTAAGGACAAAAACTACCGTTTTGGTAAAGAAAAGAAAACCAGTTGAGAAAAGGTTTAATTGCTTGCAAAGTATCTTAAACTAACTAGTACCCAGTGAGGTGATTTGTAAGTAGGTAAAGATGGTGAGCTCATTACCCTCCAGATTCTGGATATGGCCTCTAATAGAAGGTGATGGTGTCCTTCCTGAAGAGAGTCAGGTATACACCATCAGATGACAGCCTCAACAGTGGAGGAGTCCCAGTGCCGCCGTAGTGGCCCTGCTCAAAAAGGCACAAAAAGCAACAGAGCGTGCAAGTCTGCATGCCAGCCAGAGAAAACAAGGTGTCACTGAGGTTACTGATTGCAGAAAAGATGAACAAAAACAACCCGATGACATAAGACAAACAGCACAGGCGTGACACATGGAAGGGCTTTTGGCAAAAGGAAGTGTACTCGGTGAAATCCAAGGCAAAAGGCAAGATATCAGAGGCTAGGTTAGACGTCATCTCAACCAAGGCTGGGAGACAAGCAAGGTGAAATTTAAATACCTGTTCCATCGATGGCTGTCGATCCAAGTCGAGGCACCAGGTTAGATGTCACAGGAGAGTGGGGAGCTGAAGCTGCAAACCTCGGTTCTGGTGTTCCGATGAAAGAAAATTGGAAGTCCGTCACCCAATGTCATGCAAGAGATTATAAGAGAAAGTAAAGTAAAAGCAGAGTAAGGTTCAAGCAGAGAGCACTCTCAAGAGAGTGGGTCATCTCTGAGCAGAGAAAGAGTAACAGCGCCTCCCTAAATTTATTGCTATTTTATGGCTGCTCTGAGAAGTGGGGTCCACCTTCTTCACTGTGTCAATCAGGTGTAAAAATGCTCCTTCGTGTGGGTCAGAGGAGTTTTTGACCCTAATTGGTCCTCTCTGGAGCTGTCATGGTGGCCACCCTATTCAGAAGGCTTCATCTACAAGTCAATCCTATGTTAATGTGGGTGTTGGAGTCAGTGGCCGGTCACAAGTTGTCTTAGTGTGCCTGCGCTACTAAAGAAACCTCCCTTCCAAGATATATGGAGGCGCTGATGGCCCTAACTCCTGGCTCCACGCTGACCTCAGTGGACCCTGTCAAGAGTTAGTTCCTTTCTTGACGTATTTCCCCAATGAGCTCTGTTCCCTTCTGTTTGTTTATTCTCAAGGTCTGGGTACTTGGTGTTTTTCTATAGGTTATCCATTACCTGTTGTTTTCTCATCTGCTTTGAAAGTTGTTTAAAGACTCTAAAAGTAACTTAAAGAATACCTGTGACCTTGCTGTGCGTGTCATTACCAGTTACTACCTAAGAGTCGCAGTGGGGCTGAGCATTTGTGACAGAGACTGTGGAGTCCACAAAACCTTCCCAGAAGGAGCTAGCTGACCCGGGTCTAGTCGAGCATAATCAACCTCAAGCCAACTTGACTTTTTTACCACGCCAAGGAAAAAGTCAGATGCAGAAAGCCATATAGTACATGGTTCCATTTATACAGAAATACTTAAAAAAGATACAACTCTGAAGATGGAAAGCAGAGTAGTGGTGCTGAGGTGAGGGGACAGAGGGCGGCAGACTGAAGAGTCACAGGGGGCAGGAGACCTCTGAGGCTGGGCTATGGTGATGACCGCACAGCTCTGTAAATTAACTAAAACTCACCAAGCAGCACACTTAGAACGGGCAGACTTTATGATCTGTAAGTGATACCTCAGTAATGCTGTTCCAACTGACTGCGGCGGCTGCATTGCTCGGTCCTTCTCCACCACCTGGTGCCTGGCACAGAGGACTTCACAAACATTTGCTGACTAAATCGAGAAAATTTATGAGAATTTCAAAGAATTAATACTGCTTCCTAGGGGTTCAGACATTGACCCTTTGCAGAGTGACATGGGTCTTTCTCCACACACACCCCTGCTGATGAGGAGCAGGTCCTGTGGATTCCCTTGATGGCCTCCCTCGAAGCACCTCTGTGACCAACAGGCCTGGAAGGCACAGCTGGCTTCGGCTGCTTTCCACCAGGCCACACCTGTACCTCAGTGTCGCTGTCTTCTCAATCAAGACCTCTGTTTATTTTTGGATGGAAGCTGATTGCTGGGGGAGGGGGGGCAGGGCCACCCCAACAGCCTCAGATTTTTTTTTTTTTTTAAGAGAGAGAGGGAGAGAGAGAGAGAATTTTTTTAATATTTATTTTTTAGTTTTCGGGGAACACAACATCTTTGTTTGTATGTGGTGCTGAGGATCGAACCCAGGCCGCACGCATGCCAGGCGAGCGCGCCCGCTTGAGCCACATCCCCAGCCCCCAGCCTCAGATTTGAACCCCTGGATCTCATCAGGCTGCCTTGGTTATGCCATGGGGGAGGGGCTCAGGGCCTCCTGAAGGAAATGGCAGAAGACCCAGAGAACAAGGGGCCCTTGGGTGCTGGGAAAGGTCCCACCAGAGGGCACGATAGCTCCCTGCTTTATCAGTGACAGGAGCTGGGCTGCAGGGCAGTTAGGATGCAGACTTGGACAGGGTGAGTGTGGTGTCCACACCTAGAGCAGGGTCCACACACACCTCTCCAGGGCTGCAGTAACCTGACTGTGGTGCAGGGACAGACCCCTTCAAGTCCCCCCTCTCCACTCTCTCCCCAGTCTCTCCAAGGCCATCCCCCTCTCCGAGCAACCTCCAAGGCCACTTCCTTCCCAGCCTCCTCCAAGGCTCCCCTCCCCGACAGCCCCTCCAAGGCCATCCCTCCCCCCTTTCCCTACCTTCCAAGACTCCTGCCTCCCCTGCCCCTCCAAGTTCCCCCCTCCATCCCTCCTCCAGGGATATGCCTTCTCCACCCGGAGGCTCCAGCTGCCTGATACCAGAGGGGACACCACAGCCTGTGGTGGCCAGCACTCTCAGGAGCCCAGGCTGGATCACCATGAGGCTGGAATTAAAGGAACCCCAGCTGTCTGCAAAAAATGTCAATTCATTACCCAAATTCATAAAGACAGGCAGAGAAAACAACTACAATAAATAATTTAATTAAAATTCCAAACACAAAAGCATTAATGTTAATATTTGATTGTTGGAAAATACACACAGCCTTTCCCCGTGTTAACATAAACACTGGCTCATGGTAACAACACCCACTGAAACAAAATCATTTAGGCACTTGGGTGTAGAAAGTGCTGAAGAATAAAATACAATCTTTACTGCTGCTCCCCATGAGGTCTGAGGAGCTGTTCTTAACCCGGCCAGCGTTACTGATGAAAACCGGTGGCCATGCACCTCCCGGGGGCAAGGTCCAGTACATTTAAAATGGGAAAACTTCCACCGATAACAGATAAGATTTCCAATTCCTTTCAGTCCGAGATAGACCCAAAGAATGATGAAATTTCCTTTTAACTACTTTGGCTTATTTTTCTTCATTCTTGAATAGTTAAGAACGTGACTGGTGGGCACTTAAACAGGACAGGACTCAGGGATGCACGTGAGGTTCAGGAAAGTTAAGCGTCTGACAACTCCCTTTCCTGTGAGGTCACTGGCCTTCAATTTTAACCTTAACTCAGATGGGATTTTTGGGGCCTCTGAATAAAATGAAAATACAGAACCACCAGCATGTCACTCAAAGTGGGCCCAGAGCACCTTCTGGGAGGATGAACAGCAGGGTTGTCCTGGTGCGCTCTTCTTGCTATGGTCCTCTTGGGCTGCAGACAAGGTGTCAAGGCTGTGGATGTGGTTGGGGAGGCCAAGATGGGTTCTGGCCCCGAAACCGGTGGTCACTGAGCGGTCGCAGCAGCCTGCATGTGCTGTAGGAGCTGCTCACAGTAGGTGGCTGAGCGGTGCTTGTGGATGACGGCCTCGGTCTCCCGTACTAGGAGGTCTGGAAACAGCACGCTGCCTTCTTTGAGGACCTCTGCAAAACAGCGAAGCCCCTTGAAGATGCCAGAAGCCAACGGCAAGCAGCCTTGTGTTCCGCACCCAAGCCCACAGGTCAGAATGTGTGAGCATTTCGCAGGCTGATGAGGTCACAGTGTGGGCAGAAGGAACTTACAACAGTCCCCTTGGAGCTGCTGGGGAACACAGAGCGGGCACCGTTTGTGTGTCTGCAGGGCCTTGGTAGCATCTGAAGAACCATTTTTTTTTTTTTTTGGCATTGGGCATTGAATCCAGGGGCTCTACCACTGATCTACACCCAGCCCTCCTTTTCTTATTTGAAAAATAATATTTTTATTTAAGAATCAAAATGTAATTAGTCATTTGTGATATGCTTCTTGCTCAACAGCGGGTCTAATTGGTAGAGGTATTTAGACGGTTGCTAGGATGTGAGGACAGGGAGTAGAAGGTAAAGATATCACAACAATGTTTTCAACTTTGATATTTTCTTAAGGCCTTTCCTTACCTTCTGAGTCATGAAATTATTTCACTTAGAAGTCTTTCTTCCATTTACTTCCTACCAAAATTTCTCCTTCTTTTATCTTTTCTAGTTCATATTTTTTAAAAATTTTTGTTCTTTTTAGTTATATACGACAATAAAACATATTTTGACATATTACACATACATGGAGTGTAACTTCCCATTCCTGTGGTTGTACATGATGTGGAGTTACACTGGTCGTGCATTCAGATATGAACACAGGAAAGTGATGTCCGACTCATTCTACTGTCTTTCCTATTCTGATCCCCCTCCCTTCCCTTCATCCCCCTTTGTCTAATCCAGTGAACTTCTATTCTTCCCTCCCTCCCCTTATTGTGTGTTAGCATCTGCATATCAGAGAGAACCTCTGATCCCAGCTCTTTTTATTTTGAGACAGGGTCAGTAAGTTGGTGAGGTTGGTCTTAAACTCAAGGTCTTTCTGCCTCAGTCTTCCAAGTCACTAGGATTGCTTAACAAATTATAGGACAATGCCTACGTAAATTTAAATGTCACATGAACAATGAATTCTTGCTAGTTCATATAAATATATCCCATTGGCTGCAGTGGCCATGCCCGTAATCCCAATGATTCAGGAGGCTGAGGTAGGAGGATTGTAAGTTGGAGGCCAGCCTCAGCAATTTAGAAAGGGCGTAAGCAATTTAGTTAGAACCTATTGCAAAGTAAAAAATTTAAAAAGCTGGGGATGTAGCTTCGTGGTAGAGCACTCCTAAGTCAATCCCAAGTACCAATTAACAAGCAAAAGCCACATGCTTCCCCAGCAGGTGTTTGAGCCAAATCAGTGAATGAGGTGATATTTGACAGGTGATTCCTGCTCCTGCCACTCCCATTTACTCCCAGTGGTTCTTTCCCTCCAGTGGTGGCCTCTGGGCATCGCCTCACCCTACAGACCCCCTCCAGATAAGCTACCCTCGCCACACTGACCCACCTGGAAGTATTCTTAGAAAGGTGAAGCCTTTCCACAGACAAGAGAACACTTTTAAAAGCAGTGTTACTGAAAACATATTTATTCAAATACCATTGACATTTTCTAAGCCTTGTTCTGTGCTGCAGACGAACTAGCTTGGAAATGGACACTCTCCATAAACTATCACTGATGCCAACCTTCAACACATTCTTGTTGCAGACCTACTGTGTGCCAGTGCCATGGGCACTGCAGGCAGCTGGAGTCAAGAGGGAAGCCCGTGGGCACTGGCAGTCGTGTCATGGAGAGAGGGGCCTAACTGGGCACGCAGGGCTGTGAGGGTGCGGCAGGGCTGGTGGGACTGGGTCTGTCTTGACAGGGACAGGAGGATGGGAGCCAGTGAACCCTGCTGAGCCCATGCTGCTGAGGGTGTGAGAGGATCCAAAAGGACCCTTGGGCTCTGCTCCATGGCAGCTGGACACTTACCTGGGTTCAAGAGCAGAGGCCTGCCAGAGATGTGGACCTGGGTGTGCTTGAGGTCAGGAGTGAGATCTCCAAGGGGGGGCGGTGCTCTTGGGACAGAGATGAGAAGGACAGAGAAGGCCCAGCAACAGGGGATGGTGGGTGGACACCAGCTAAGCCTAGTGCTGCCCAAGGTAAGAAAGGTCACAGAGACCACTCCTCTGGGCACCCTGCTGAAAAGGGGGGAAATGGCAGCAGGGATTCACAGAGAGAGGCAGGCAAAGGGTCTGTGCTTTGTTTTCCTACTGAGGGAGAAATAATGGAGTGTGCAGGGCAGACTTGCTCCAGTGGGCCTGGAGAGGTCAGAGGGCCTGGGGCCGTGGGGGATAGTGGCTGTGAAGAGGGCTGAGCAGGTGGCAGGCAGGGTGGGTATAAGGAGAGCAGCTCCCTGGTCAGCATGCAGCCGACTCAAGGGTGGTGGTAGATGCAGAGGCAGGCAAGCTGGGGTGGGACATGGAGAGGCTACGTCAGGATTTAGTGCCTGGGAAGGACACTGTTAAGAAGTAAAAGCCAGAGCTTCTGCCTGCGCATTGGTTACTGCTGTCGGTTAGGCAACTTCCAATTAGCCTCTACTCCCAGCTTCCTTCTGTTATCCAGAGCACTTCCATCCGGTGCCTAGATCTCTTTGGTGCTGGTATGACCCTTGTTCTTAAGACAACTCGATGCCATGACCCAGCAGCAGTTTTTGAAACATGCTCTGAGAGTCCAGGGCCCTTCAGGGATCTGTAAGTCAAAACTACATCCACAACACTCTCAGGGCGAGGGGCAGTGGCTGTGCTGAGCTGGGGGACCTGGCAGCTTCTTCCTGGTTCATTCATTATTTTTGCTAGAAACCACAGTTGATGTTGACAACTAACAAATCTGGGTTCTGTGATGTGGGTATGTGGCAGAAGAGGGATGGAGGGAGTCGACCACTCCAAGGGGAACAACTGGCGGTATTTGTGGCCAAGGATAAAATTTAAGCTTTCAAGCAAGGAAACAGGATTAGAGAAACTCTGCCTTTCCCCCAGGAGCCTGGCCTCTCCTGAGATGGACACTGCTCAGCGAGAAGTGTCCACAGGGGAAGATGAGCGTGACTGTTGCTGGCATCACAAAAACAATGTTGCTATCGTTAAGTGCAAGATGGACTGATGGACTGTAATGGGGGGGAAGTACGAGGTTCCTGAGGTGTCTTCCATTTGCTGGGTAAGGAATCTCAGGAACCAGTGTCTCTCCATTGGAACCACTGGTACTATATGGTACCAGAGGGGAGGACCCACAATTATCTGAAAAGGCTTTAAAAATGCCTTTTGTGGGCTGGGGTTGTGGCTCAGTGGTAGAGCGGTTGCCTCGCATGTGTGAGGCCCTGGGTTTGATCCTCAGCACCACATATAAATAAATAAATAAAGAAAAAAAATGCCCTTTGCTACTCCAATTGAATGATAGGTGGAGGTGGGAATACATCTTTTTCCGGTTTCAACCAAAGAACTACAGGCCCCACAGGACTGGATGCAGTGGCAGATGTGAGAATCTAGTCACCTCTGGTCAAGCTGGATATTAGAGAGAGTTGCAAAATGTAAGAGCGCTGCCACTCTTCTGCTGTTTTGTTTTAGAAAATATGTTTCCCCAAACACAAGTTATTTGTGTTGTTACATAATGGGTTTATTGTTATGTTAGTTTTTATTTTATTTATTTTTTTAGTATCAGGGATTGACCCTGGGAGTGTCCTACCAATGAGCTAATCCCCAGCCCTTTTTAAAATTTTTTTTTTTTTTAATTTTGAGATAGGGTCTGGCTAAGTTGCCCAGAGGGCCTTGAACTTATGATCCTTCTGCCTTAGCCTTCAGAGTTACTGGGATCATAGGCATGCGCCACCACTCCCAGTTACTGTTATTACTGTTATTTTAAACGAATTAACAATTACTAAAAAATTTCTCAACTTTTATTTCCTCATTATTGAAGGCCTTTGATATAATTCAGTACCCATTCATGATTAAAAAAACTGAAGAAACTGGGGTCAGACAGAACCTACCTCAATATCATAAAGCAATCTAGGAAAAACCCAAAGCAAATGTCACAGAAAAACAGGAAGCATTTCTTTTAAAATCTGGTACAAGACAAGAATGTCCACTGTCACCACTCCTGTTCAACACTGTGCCAGAAACTCTAGCCAGAACAATTAGGCAACCGAAGGAAATAAAAGCGATAGGAATAGGAAAGGAAAAAGTCACGTCATCGCTGTTTGAAGATGGTATGATTCTGTACCTAGAAGATCTAAAGAACTTCACCAAAAGACGCCGGAGCTAATAAACAAATTTACAAAGTAACAGGTTACAAAATCAACATACGAAAATGAACCGCTTTCCTATATACCAACAACAAATCTTCTGAGAAAGAAATCAGGAAAACATTTCCATTCACAATAGCCTCAAAAAAATAAAACACCTAGGAATAAATCTAACCAAGGAGGTGAAAGACTTCTCTATTACTACAGACTTCTCTATAACTGAAAACTAAAGAACACTGAAAAGAGAAATTGAAGAAGACCTCAGAAGATGGAAAGGCCTCTTATGTTCACGGACAGGCAGAATTCATATTATTAAAATGACCATACTACTAAAAGCAATACACAGATTCAATGTAGTCCCCATCAAAATATCAATGACATGCTTCACAGAACTAGACGAAACAGTCCTAAAATTCATTTGGAAGAATAAAACCCAGATAGCCAAAGCAATTAAGCCAAAAAAAGCAGTGCTGGAGGCATCACGATGCCCAACTTCAAGTTACACTGCAGAGTTAGAGTGACAAAAATGGCACTGTACCAACAGAGAAACAGACATGTTCTACCCTGTACAGTGGGACAGAATCGAAGACACAGAGACACTCCCACACAACCACAGTCATCCAATCCTTGACAAAGGTGCCAAAAACGTACACTGGAGAAAAGACAGCCTTTTAAAAACAAATGGTGCTGGGACAGCTGGTTATCCAAATGTAGAAGAAAGAAACTAGACCCTTACCTCTCACTCTGCACAAAAATCAATTCAAAACAAATCAGAGATCTTAGAATTAGATTAGAAACTAGAAGAAAACATAGGGTCGACATTCCAGCATATAGGCACAGGCAACAACTTTCTCCATATGACCCACAAAGCTCAGGATATAGTGCCAAGAGTTAATAAATGGGATGACATTAAAGGACAAAGCTTTTGCACAGCAAAGGAAACAATTAGGAATGTAAAAGGAGAACTCACAGAATGGGAGAAAATCTTTGCCAGCTATTCTTCTCACAGAGAATTCATATCTAAAATATATAAAGAACTCCAAAAAACCCCAACCCTCCCCCCCAAAAAAACCCCTTTACACCAAAAATCAAATAACCAAATTAATAAAATAGGCAAACAAATTAAAGACACTTTTTAAAAGAAGAAATACAAGGGCCATCAAATATATGAAAAAATGTTCAACATCATTAGCAATTAGTGAAATGCAAATCAAAACTACACTGAAATTTCATCTCACACGCCAGAATGGCAGTTATCAAGAATATTAACAATAATAAATGTTGGAAAGAATGTGGAGAAAAAGGAACACTTTTTAAATTTCTTAATTTTTATTTTTTAACTGTAGATGGACACAATAGCTTTATTTATTCATTTTTATGTGGTGCTGAGGATTGAACCTAGTGCTTTACATGTGCTAGGCAACTGAGCCACAACCCCAGCCCAAAAGAACACTTTTATATTGTTGGTGGGATTGTAAATTAGTACAACCACTATGGAAATCAGTATGGAGGCTCCTCAAAAGGACAGGCATGGAACCACCATATGACCCAGCTATACTCACTTCTTGGTATTTATCCTAAAGAATCAAAGATCATCACACTACAGTGACACATGCATACTCATGTTTATAGCAGCAATAATTCATAGTAGCCAAACTAAGGAACCAGCCTAGAAGTCCATCAACAGATGAATGGATGAAGAAAATGTGGTA
Organism: Marmota marmota marmota; assembly: GCF_001458135.2. NCBI lineage: Eukaryota > Metazoa > Chordata > Mammalia > Rodentia > Sciuridae > Marmota > Marmota marmota. The sequence goes on from NW_026000136.1 coordinate 6,803,500, forward strand.
TCTATACACAACAGAGTTTTATTCAGGTATAAAGAAAAATGAAATTATATAATTTGCAAGAAAATAAATGTAACTAGAGACCATTATGTTATGTGAAGTAAGTCAAACTCAGGTCAAGGGTCATATGTTTTTTCTCATATGTTAAAAATATACAAGGAAAAGGAAAAGAAAGGTGGGGACAGAGTTCATGAAAATCAAAGGGAGATCAGCAGAGGAGAGGGACCAAGGAGTAAGAGGTGGGGAGGGCAGAAGGAATGCTGGAGACGATGTTGGCCGGATTACGTGGTCATCTTGTGTACTGTGCTAGTGTACAAATTTATAACAACAAATCCCATCCGTATGCACTTATTACAGTGCACCAACAAAAAAAGGGGGAAACAATTTTCTCAACTTTAATTCCTACGATGATATCAGCACTAAAATCACAGAGACAAAGCTGGGAGGAACAGTCACAGTCTCCTGAGTGCAGCTGCTGCCCCTGGTGTGTGCAGACATCGGGCCATTAGCTTACCTAAGACTGCGTCCTGGATGGTGTGCTCGGGGTCATCCAGGTGCACGAGGAGCTCCCGGTATAGGTACTGAATGCTGCTCTGATAGTAGGCTTTCCCCTCGGAGCTCTGTACGCACTGCAGCCAGGTGAGCAAGGTGGAGGCCGCTGTCAGCCTCACTTCAGTGGACACGTCATCCAGGCGCTTCAAGAGCTCTAGGAGGAGCGGCCCAGACAGGAGTGAGAGGGTGCAAGCCGACACTTTGGGTGCAAAGATCCAGTAACAATATTTAACCCACAAACTGGAGGCACTTGCCCTTAGGTCCCACGAACCCATACCTTGAGGGAGACAAAAGGCATTCAAGCTCTGAAGCCGAGGCACTCTGTGCTGGCCTGGGCCTAGGTTGTACTGTCTTCTAAGAGCCTGCCTGCAGGCTGGGCAGCTCCACCCTGCCCAGCCGCTGTGCCCAGAGGGTACAAGATGTCGATCACATACAGGCCTCCCAGGCTGGCTGCCCATCTTTCCCAGCCAGCAGCTGGCAGGGGGTTGGGTTGCTGACACTTCCTCTCACCACTGTCAGCTCTGGATAGGGTCAAGGCAGTGACAGTGATGGCTCCGAGTTTGTTTCTACTGGCCATTGTGACCAGGCCACTCTGCCCCCCAAGACAGAACAATCTTTCCTGATGAGTGAAACGTTCAAAGTAAGAGATTAAGATTTTTAACCACATCTATACTTTTCCCCATGATCTTAAGAAAACCTTTGGCACCTGGAGGATTGGTATGGGTAGGAGGAGAAGGTGCTGGTGGGAGAGGCACACAGGTTGAATGTGTCCTCTATCCTGCATGGAAGGCATGGAAAATATCCAAAGTTCAGGGTGTCCCATAAAGAGGGGCCTCTGGCTTCCTCATGAGAGACACCTATGTGCTCCCACAGGTGCTGGGCATCTGCTGTAAACTGTGCAGAAGACGCACATCTGCACATCTTAAGGACTAGCACAGGGGAGAAAACTGCCCCAGGCACACAGCATGATGTCCACACATCCTGCGAGGCAAGCACATCACCCTGGCTTCTCAGGATGAGGAATCAAGTGAGAGTCAGGATGTGTGCATGGCAGCCAGGGCACAGAGTCAAGTGCAAAGGCACACTCCTCCAGGTCTATGAGTGCCCGGGCCAAGTCCAGATCCCATGGGGCTGGTGTTTCCTCATGTAAACTCTGTAGCTGTGGAGAGAAGAGGCTGCCTGCAAGTTCCCTTCTGTCACAGCTGCAACGTAACTGATGGAATTGACGCCTCCTGTCAGGGCTGGTCCTGCTATTCCCATTCATCACAGTGGGTCAAGGTGTCCCTCCGTCTCTGGGCAAGTAGGCAACAGTTCTTTCAACACATCACCTTAAGAGCACAGAAGGGCACTGAGAGGTACAGGAACCTTCTGAATTCTTTTGTCATGAAAATAACCACACCTCTGCTGTAAACTGCAGGACAAACCCCAACACGTGCAGTCTCCTCCTGGCTTTTCTTTTTAAAAGCAAACAGCGACCAGACTGACCCGGGCAGTCAGCAAGTCACACTGGCCAAGCCTGCCCCAAAATAGAATCCTAAAGACTGTTGGTGGGAACAAAACGTCTGTTCCAACAAAAATAAAACAAAAACTTAAAAAAAGCAAAGCTGAGAGAAGAGGTGAGAGGGCTCTGGACTTCAATTTTCTTCAGGAGGCACAAGTGTCTGTCCTGCAGCGGGACTGAGAGTCTGCAGAGGGCTGCGCACTCCTGTCTCTCCCAGGTGCCTCCCAACTCCTCTCAGGCCACACCTCACCTTCTCTTCCACGCCTTCAACGTACTAAGCTTTAAATTCCAGGACTTATTTTCATTTACAGACATCTTTGAAGATCATCTCTTGGAAATTAAGTGTGTGGGTGCTCCCATTTTAAGAAATAAGCAACAACAGACATGCATTTTTCCAGAGCTTCCTGGGTTTTTTTTTTTTTTTTTTTTTTTTTGGTGCTGGGGATGAACTCAGGGCCTTGTGCAGGCTAAGCAGGTGCTCTCCCACTGAGCCCCACCCCAGCCCCTACTGGTTCTTTTCACATCACCTGGCTGCTCTTTATTCCTGCTTGCCTTCTGTTTTCTCTGGTGTTTTTAATGGATGGCACTCTCTTAGCTTTTGATGACAGAATGCGAGGCAGGCCCATAACCTACCTGCCCATCGCTCTGGGGCTGGCCTTCTCTGTTCTTCTGCCACTGTGTTTACAAGCTCCCCCAGAGCCACTGAATTTCCTTCTGAGTTCCTGGTTTGGTTCAGCACATCCTTTTCTTGGTGGCTCCTAACTGACCACCTGGCTCCCACCCCTCCTGCATGTCTCAGTCTGGGATGTCTGTTCTGTCCCTGTCTGCTATACAGGTCTGGCTTCAGCATAGGTGCACGCTCTCCAGTGTACTGTGAAGGAAGTTGTCCTGGATTTTATTTTCACAGTGAGGGTGTGGCCACAGCACCCGCCAGAGCAGGGGTCCCTGCTACCCTTGTGGTCATGTGCCCTGGCTGCGGTGGACATGGAGTTTTGTCCTCCCTGCCCTCACTCTGGTCCAGAATGTCCACCTTCCTTCCATGTTCTACTCACTGGGTGTTTTATATCTGTCAATGCTGGATCTGACTTGTAGAACCAACTCAGCCAGAAGTCAAAGAGTGCTTGACAGTATTTTGCTGGCAAATGGGAAAACAACGTGCTTTGATGAACAGTGTCCTACCTGGATAAACCTTGATGAGCTTATCTGGATCCATTGTGTCACCAGCTGTCTTTAAAAATGTGTTCAGGACACGGCAGGAAATAAGCCGGGTGGTCTGGGCGTCCTCCTCCAGGGTGGCCAGCACCTGTGGCATCAGTGCTTCCTGCACTTCCTGCATCTGCAACCGGCCAGGGTGTGAGGGGATGCCTGGAAGGTGTCCTGCCCATCAGAACACTACTTGGCGCCCCTGCCCATAGAGCAGTTCCCAAATCACAGACATCGTGCAGTCTGAAGAGCTGTTTTGAAAGTTCTACTTGGAAGTAGACTTGATTTTAAAACTTGCATAACTTGAATATTTTTTATTTTACTTTTTAAAATATTTATTTTTTAGTTTTAGGTGGACACAATATCTTTATTTTTTTATTTTTATATTTTATGTGGTGCTGAGGTTGAACCCAGTGCCTCATGCATGTTAGGTGAGCACTCTACCACTGAGCCACAACCCATGGGCCAACATTTTTTATTTTAATGTGGCCAGCTGACTCTTAGCAAGGCCCAAATCCTACTACCCAGTGCTGTGCAGGTTCAGCAGCATCTAGAGCATTAGCTTGAGTGGCAGTCCTCCCATGTGCCAGGAGGGGGCGCTCGCATACTATGGGTGCCCAGCACAAAGGCCTTGAGGAGGATAAGACATTCACAAGGCCTGGCAGGAAGCCATGGTTTTCTGGCTTGCCGATCCCTGCACAAGTTGGACATGCTAACAAGCAGAGCAGAAAGCCTGAGGCCTGTCTCCATTCAGGGACCCTGCTGTTAAATTCTTAGTCTTGTAAAGGATATTCAATAAATAAACCAAGAGGAGGAGACCAAATCCTTGCCAGGCCCCCAGGTTACTCGAGGGCACAAAGCCTGTGGCCCCAACCCGCCAGCCCCCAGGTACAGCCCTCTGTGCATTCTCTCACTCCTTGTAAGAAAAGCACTGTGCTGGCCCCATGCATCCCCAAGTGAGGCCCCAGGTTTCCCATTGCAGGTTTCCTTCTCATACCCAGACACGTCAGGCTGTCCCTACCTGTGTGGCTGACAGGATGTCGCTGCTGGTGAGCGCCCACAGACAGGACACGGCAGCTGTGCGAATGGCTGCAGCTGTTCTCCCTGCTCTCCACTGCAGATTGGGAGCCAGGATGTCCTTCAGCACCATCTCCAGGTAGCCGTGGAACTGCCTGGAGCCAAAGCACGAAGGTGGGTGAGGGAGGCAGATGGATCCACGCCAAAGAAAGCACTTTAATTTGGGAAATGCATTGGGCTCAAAGAGCCAACAGGAAGCATTGGAAGTGACACCCACAGGAGAACTTCCATTCCTGGGGAGGAGGTGGCCGAGGGCTAGGCTGCTTCTCCAGTGGAAGAGGGAGCTGCTGCCCAGCCACCAGGGAGAATCACAGTGAGCATGGCAGGGCTGCTCTTCCAAGGACTCTGGTGGCCTCCTCTTGGACCAGTGGTAGGTCCTGGTTTTCGGGGGAGCTCTACAGCCTAAGGATGTGTTTCAGTCTCTTTAAAACCAGTGGCTGCAGCTCCAGTGGCTTCACGGAAAAGGCCTGAGCTACCTTGACCCCTGCCACAGCAGCTCCCCAGCCCAGCAGACTCACATCCATCTGTGTTCACTTTTCGGAAATTGGCCAATGGGTTCCTTCGACCACGCAACACTCCACCTCAGCAAGGGCAGCAGCTGTGGGGCCGCCAGGCTTCAGGGAGGGAAGAAGCTCCTGCCAAGAGCCAGGGTGGCTTCATTCTACTGGTGGCCAACTAGTTCCCTGAGCTGTCAGGACAAACAATACAGAACCCAGCCTGTGCACTTTCACCTCAGCTCTGTAGCTCTGCATTTGCACGCCTGAGTGCCCTGATAAAATGGCAGAAGCCTCACATATCCTGCTGGTTCCTGCACCTGCAGGCCCCTCCTGATAGGTCCTGTCTCCAGTACCAGCTGTGCCAGTGAGAGACCACCCTACATGCGTGGCCCTCTCTTTTGAAGGCTCCAGGTGCTTGCCCCCAGCAGGGCTTTAGGGCCAGGAGGGAGGTGGACAAGCAAACCTGGAGGGGGATGCAGCTGCATGTCTGCATCCATGTGTTTTAATTTTTAAGCACAGAGCCGTCATGTCCTGCAGTGATTCATAAGAGGACTTCTTGGAATGACCAAGCGCCCTGCACCTGTTTCTGAGATGGTTCAGGTAAAAGTGCCCTCAAAAAGTTGTGGGCTTGGGGCTGAGGATGTGGCTCAAGCGGTAGCGCGCTCGCCTGGCATGCGTTCGGCCCAGGTTCAATCCTCAGCACCACATACAAACAAAGATGTGTCCGCCGAAAACTGAAAAATAAATATTAAAAAATTCTCTCTCTCTCTTTAAAAAAAAAAAAAAAAAAAGAAAAGTTGTGGGCTTAAAGGTGAGGGTGAGTAGTGAGTGCTGGCTGGACCCTGGCCCTCAGGATGGCTGTAGTCACATGGTTCCAGGAGACCCTGCCATAGGCACCATTAAAACAAAGGGAGTAAGAAAACGACAAATTCCTTTGAAATAGCAGTACTGTAAAGATGCACACCAGGTCCTGCTATCATTAAGACACGTCCGAGGGGGCTGGAGATGTGGCTCAAGTGGTGGCGTGCTCGCCTGGCATGCGTGCAGCCCGGGTTCGATCCTCAAAGATGTAACTAAAAAAATAAATTAAAAAAAAAAAGACACGCTCGAGTGACACATCCAAGAGGTCCCTTCAAAACAGAGGACCCTGCTCTGCCAAGAGGCCTAATGGAATGGGATAAGGCCCCAAAGATCACACACATTACCTTCCCTGGCAGCAATTTTAAAAAAAATATTTATTTTTTAGTTTTTGGTGGACACAACATCTTTATTTTATTTGTATGTGGTGCTGAGGATCGAACCCAGTGCCCCGCGCATGCCAGACGAGCACACTACTGCTTGAGCCACATCCCCAGTCCCCTGGCAGCAATTTTTAATTAAATCTTTTACTCTCAGGTTGGCAAAATGTTCCCAGTTCACAACCAATGAGGACTGGAGTGAATGGTGGCAGCCCGGGATATGTTCCGGCACCAGCTCCTCCCCACATCTCTCAGATGCTCTGGCGAGAGCAGGAAACTGTGAGGAGGAGGCAAACAGGAGTGAAGACAAGCATCCCTTGGCAGGTCACTCCACAGGCCACTCTAGGAGGGAAGGCCCTGTCACAACCAGGCCTGCAGGGAGCCTGCCAGCCACAGGAGCCAGGGGCCTGCATAGGACGAGCATGCTGGGCTGGCAGCTGGTACGCATCCTACTCTGGAAAGGGACGTGCTCTCTAGATACACCCAAAGATAGCATACCCGGACACGAGGCAGTCCTGCCTAGACATCCCTCGCTGTCGCTTTGGGGTTTCTGGTAGATATAAGGAGGTCCTGGGAGCCCTTTAACAGTCCATGTGTGTCCTGAACCTGAACCTCCCGGTCACCTTCAGGTGCTGCTATCTGTTCTCCGAGGTGCTCGGCAGTTGCTGACAGCGACCCCACAGCCAGCAGCGGCTCCTCCCCACAGTCCAGTCATGTCAACTAGACATGTCCTATCACGTTATGATCCCCAGGTAAAAAGCAAACGACATCGTGTTTTAAATCTTTCCTTTACCAGAACAACTGTACTTTGAATAATCTGTTCTCCTGATGCCAATCTCCTTCCATGAGGAGCCCTTAGTGCATCTCTGGAATGCTGGGCTCATGGGCTTAGCTGTGCTCATGGAAGAGTGTTTGCTGTTCTTCTAGATAAACGGTGGAGTGCGGAGAGGCCACGGCCTGGCCGGTCCTCATGGCTGTGCTGCCTCCCTGTCAACCACGTGTGTGTCTGCCTGCTTGTGGCTGGCTGCCAAGGAGCTCATTAATGCCATTTTATGGACCCTTCTAGCCCTGAGGTTTTTGCAGACAAGCAGGAAACAAAATTTCCTGACGGCTGGCTAGAGGCCCAATAGCAGAGAGGAGATTAGGGTTGCAATCAAAGAGAAGTGTGAATGACTAAACTATTTCCATAGGAAACTTTACAGTTGTGGCTACACTCTGCATAGACTGGCTTGTTCCCTGGCAGGGGAGAAGTCAGGTGTCAACAGCCAAAACACTCAGGTCTCCATCTGTGAGACCCAGGCGCATAGGCCCCACCGCCTCTCCTACCTGCTCCTGGTCAACTGGGGTGGTGCCCAGTGTGACTGTGGACACTCTGACTTACAAAGGAGGACAAGCAGCCTGGTAGTGGCTGGCCTTATCCCCAGGTCTCCCCCACTTCAGAGTGACCTTGGGATCTGAAGCTGCTCCTCCTCCAGATACTGGTTCTCCTTCTCCATGGTCTTTGTCTGCCCTTTTCTTACTTCAAAGCCGTAGAGTAGAGGCCCTTTCTGTTTTAATGCTTACCTAAAAGTTCTTTAGATAACGGGGGACTATGTCTAACTCTAACCATCGACAGTGATTCAATCAGTTCTTTGTTAGGTTTGAAAGGTACCAAAAAGCTTTTAAAATGGAGAACAGCTAATATATAAACCATTAATAGTTAATGTTCCCTAAAACTTTTTCATTCAATGGAATTTTAATGACCACACTAAAACCACTTTGATTTAGTGTCTCAGTGTTTCTCTGCTGTGCACTACTGTCCCGATCTTGTTGTTTACCCAGTGAGGAAAAACCCAGGGCCTCAGGTCACCAAGAAGCTCAGGGGTGGCCTCAAGCTCCCACCTTAGACCTCAGGGGGAGCGTGCCCTGTAGTGTGGAGATGGGCCCTAGCTGGGCTCTGCACCGACTTGGAACCAACCTACCCCTGTGAGTCAATGGTGTCCTTGGGTCTTAGCAGCACTGAGGAGAGGACAGAGAAGAGCTTCAGGCGCATGTGTGGGTCTTTGGCAGGTTGCAGACAGGCCCGTAGGGTGGGGACCACGTGTTGCAGCGCTTCTCCAACAGCAGGGCCTGTAAGACAGACAGACGGGGCTATGGCAAGCTGTAGCCATCCCTGTGACGGGGGGCCTGGCTGAGAAGGAAAGAGACCCAGGAGCATGTGAGCTTAGGAAAGGCCTGCTGTGGCTCATATCACAAGAAAAAGAAAGATTGACCAGAATCATTAAATACATGTACACCCATATATGCATACTTCCCATACCATGAGGAGACTTCACATATAGGTTGGCATTTGATCTGAAAGCTCACTGAATTATGGCCCCAAAGAAACAATCTCTGCTGTCACACTGACTGATGTAAACACGGGCCACCTAGAAAATTCTTCACTGTCCCATGCCAACAAACAGGACTTCATAGTTCAGAACGAATACAAGTTTCTCGAACCTGTATTCTCTTCAACATTTTTTTTTTTGCTAATTCTGTGATAAATTAGAGAACAAGCCAAGTGATTTAAACTTTTGCTCTTTTAAGATTCAGCATCTCAAATCCCAGCACTGTCTAAGCCTGCGAGATGGAAACAGGGAAACCCGGTGCGGAGGGCTCATTCATCCCCGGAAGCCATGTACAAATGCTACCAAGATGTTGGAAAAAGGAACTGATGTACTAAGGAGTGGGATCCCCAAAGTATAGGTAGGCACCAGGGGTTTGCTCAGCACAGCATGGGTAAGGGCCAGAGGTTTGCTCAGACTCTGTCAACTCTGAACAAGTGACAAATGTCTCAAAATGTTCGGATGAGAGAAGGAGAGAGAACATTCAGGGTAAATACCAATCTCCCAAGACTGAAGTTCTGTTCACAAAAAGTAGAGGGACAAGACGCACAAAGGAAAGTGTAAGCCTCAATGGATGCCTTTGGCCTCCCTCTTGCAAACAGTTTTATCTTGAGCATTTTATCAGCTATTCTTTACAAATTGAAACCCAACAAATTCTTATTTATATCTAAAGTCTAGGTCAAACACATACTAACAAAAATAAAGAGGGAAAAAAAAATCCTAAAAAATGCAGGTATCTGTCCTTTCTTAGGTATAAAGATGGGTGACTTTAAGCACCTAGTGAAGAGCTCTTGATACTCACACAACACTATGCTAGACTTGACTTTGGGAAGAGAATGTCAACTTTTGCAATGGCAGGTGTGGACCTGCAGAGCCAGCATCCACAGGGGCTGGGCATCCACATAGCAGTGGCTCTGGGGTGCCATTCTAGAACATGGCTGGCATTGTGTGGATCAGAAAGTGTTTGGATAAAGGTTATTAAAAGCACAACTTACGCAAAAACGCTTCGGTAAGTTAAAAAGTCACTACATGCAAAACCAGGAGGCAGCACTTTCCTGAGAAGCTTCTGCCATCTGTGGGTCTGCCTTCCGGGTCAGTCCGTGGGCAGGGGAGCAGAGGCTAGGCTGTTTCCAGCGCAGCCTCACGCTCTCCTTAGGACACGGAAACAGCACGACAGCCACTGATAGACAGTTGCCACACCCAGGGAAGCAGCCCTGGCCATGGCCTTTTAAATCAGGGGAGCCGACACTGCTGTTTGGGAACTGCCTTTTCAAATGGAAGGCCCAGGCGTTCAACAGACAGTAAGTCCAGGATTCCTGGCGACCGGGGTGAGGGGTGTGGAGCTGCAGCCTGACCCTGTACCTCTCTGGCTGTTGATCCTTGGACACATCCCCGGACTCCTGGGTCTGTTCTGCTCTCTGCATGATGTATGAAAACGTTTGTGCAGTGCTATCTGATATCATCACAGCCCCTGATGGTGTGACAGAGAGGACAGGGCCTTAGCACGGACCCTAAGAGTCCCCCTTGATCGTTCATGTCTAAGTCTCAAAAAATCATAATGGGACAGATCCCAGTGGCTGCACTGTGTCTCAAGCACACACACCTCTTGCCAGCACAGGGCAGTCCAAAAGCTTGAAGCTCAGTGGGTGGTGGGGGTGTGGTGGGAAGGCTCTGGACCTGAGACCAGTCTGAAAGAACAGTCCACCCACTGACCCTCTACGTGCGACTAGACCTGGCAGAGCTGGAGGCCACTAGGGGATCATGAAGTTTACCTGGGTCCTCATCTTCCCACCCTGGGAGGCTGATGCGGGGTTGGGGCAGGTGTCGTCTCCTGTTTGAGCATTTACTCAGGCAGACTCTCTAGGGACCTAGGTGAAGGGCCTTACTGCCATAAGATGACACTATTTCTGCCTTTCTGACTCTTAATTGGAAACAAACTACCTTTGCTGGCCTAAATACAAAGTGAGCATAATGTCCCTGGGTCCTGGCATGGTTGCTGGAGTATGGGGAGAAGGGCCACGTGGCCCCCCAGGATGATACCCCAGGGCTGCGGCTCAGGTGGTACTTGTGAGGCAGTTCCTTGGGTTTTAAGAATGTTAAAAGGGACAAAACCCAAAGGCAGAAAGGGCCTCAGGACCCTTGCCTTGCTGGTGCACGCTCCCCTTGCCAGGGGCACACTGCTGCCCTTGTCCTTCCCTCTCCTCCTGTCACACTGCCCTGCTCCATGGGGCTCTGATGGTGGCCAGGCTCTTCTCCTGGGGGAATGACCTTATACTCTCAACTTCATGCTAGGTATTTGGATCATTTCCAATTCCTACTAGCACTTCATGCCCTGTTGAATATTTTGGGTACAAAGCTGTTCCCTCAGTTTGGATCAATTCTCCCAATGTGCCTGCTGAGCCAGCGTGGATACCCTCATTGCCCCAGCTGCCCTTCATAAGGACTGCCTGCTCCACTGCCTGCCACATCCCAGGCACTGAGCTGATGACACGGGGACAGCCTTGTTATTTTTGGTCAAATTCGATAGATGGATTTGCAACTTGTATTTCTTTATTACCAGGAACGCTGACAACTCTCTGCTCTGGCCACACACCAATGCTCTCCCATGGCCGGAACGTCCTGCCTGCAGTGTGGGTCTGTGCTGTCCTCAGCTCCTGTGAGTCCCACACCACACAGGCCTGATGCTGGAGTTTACTGTGACACCTCCCCTTTTATTTGGCTTCATATAAAGGCACAGTTGTACCTATTTCTTTTCTTTATAGCCTCACTTTCTGGAAGTTTTAAATGTTTTATAACTAAAAAGCTGTCCTCTCATAGGACTTTTTTAAAAAAAATGATTCTTTTTCTTTAAAAAAAATTGTAGTTGTGGGCTGGGGATGTGGCTCAAGCGGTAACGTGCTCACCTGGCATGCGCGGGGCGCTGGGTTCGATCCTCAGCACCACATAAAGATAAAATAAAGATGTTGTGTCCACTAAAAAATAAATATTAAAAAATTATCTCTCTCTTAGAAAAAATTGTAGTTGTAGGACAGCACGCCTTTATTTTTATTTATTTTTTTATGCAGTGGTAAGAATCGAACCAGTGCCTCACACGTGTTAGGCAAGTGCTCTACCACCAAGCTACAGCCCCAGCCCCTCTCACAGGACTTTTATAACTAAGAAAAAATTTTACATCTCTCTTATTAATTGATTGATAGATAGATACTAGGGATTGAATCTAGTGGTGCTTTACCATTTACCAGCCCCCACCCCTTTTCTTTTTAGAGAGGGTTTCACTAAGTTACTTAGGGCTTCTCTAATTTTCTGAGGCTGGCCTTGAACTTGTAATCCTCCTGCCTCAGCCTACTGAGTAACTGGAATTATAGGCATGTACCACCACACCCAGATTACAAAAATCTCTCATATTTAAAAAACTATTCTAATCCTTTTGCTTTCTCCATTCATTACAGTAGTATATGCTCATCATAGAAAACTTGGAAATAAAACAGAGAAGAATGCAAAAATAATCCATACTGCCTAGATACTGTGTTGGAAATGTATCCTATTTTGAGATTTTTTTTTTTGTTCTTTTTGTTATTGATTTTAATCAATTAATTTGGGCTGGGGATGTGGCTCAAGCGGTAGTGCGCTCGCCTGGCATGTGTGGGATGCTGGGTTTGATCCTCAACACCACATAAAAATAAAATAAAGATAGTGTGTCCACCTAAAAAAAAAAAACCTAAAAAATAAATACTTAAAAAAAATCAAATTAATTTATTTTACAGTAGAATGCATTTTGACATATAGTACACAAATGAAACACAACTCTTCATTCCTCTGGCTGTACAGGGTTCAGAGTCACTCTACCAGTATAATAATATACTGGTATATAATATAATAATATATTATACAAATATAATAAGTATAATATAATAATGTGCTCTACCAGCACATAACTGACACAGAATAACTCTGGACAAATGCACACACAAATGCACAGCAGAGGCTCGGAAAAATACAGCTGGAATCACCGAATCAGTTTCAATGATGATTTGGGGCTTAACATATTGCTAAGTGTCCTGTCTTTTGGTGTTATGATATGAGATGTACACTCAAATTTATTTTGCAAGTTGTTAATCAGTTATGCCAACACCATAAGAAATATTTTCAAATGGAAATAGAACCAAGGGAAATAGCCTCAGGTCCTGGCTTTCCTGCTAACTGCTGGTAAGGCTGTCTCTGAGGGTGTGCTCACCTAGCATTCTGATCTCTGCATCCTGGAGTAATCTGATATGTGAGTTCCTTTTGGGTGATAGTCAGCAAAACGTGAAATTACATAGACAAGGCCTCTGGGGTCCCAGCCTGTGGGGAGGGGCTGGATGCTGCCTAGGCTTACACCTCAGTCTGTCAGCTAGGACTCTGGGTCAGTCACCGGAGTTCCCTGTGCCTCTCCAGAGACAAGAACACAACAGGCTGATGTTTGAAGTAACTGGAGCAGTGTCTGGCATGAGTGTCAATGCTGTCACGACCTTACTCTTTCTACTTTCTTTTCTACTTAGAGATAATTTTGCACATAACTGACAAAGAATAATTCTGGACTTCTTTCTAGGCCTTGGAGCACTGGCCACCAAGACCAACCATGGTGACTGACTGCTATGCTGCACAGAAGTCATAGGCTGACTTAGGCACCCTGGACCCAGGGTGTGATTGCAACATGCACACCTCAAAGTGGCACCACTTGGGGGAGCCACAGGATTGGCAAGGAAAGGGACAGTGGGGGCCTATAGACCAGAAAAGGCTGATTTGCTGGACAAGTCTGTCCACTTGGGAAATTGCAGGATATATGCAATGAACCACTGCAGCTTCTGTTAATGGAGGCATGAACACTCAGAGGTGCGTGTTCCACACTTGTAAGGAAGGGTCAGGCAGCATTGCTGTTCCTCCCAGAAAAAGCCCACGTTTGGGGGCCCTGGGAGAATAAAGAAAAGCTGAGGCCTCCAACTGCCAAAACCACTTTACTACATTCTTAGCACCAACATGGCTGGAGGTGCTGAGCACCACAAAAAACCCATACGTATCTGAAATATACAGGCTATATAAAAGGCCATCAAATATTCCATTTCCAAAGTATATTATGAAAAATGTGTGCCTGAAAAGAACTGAACAGAAACTTTTCAAAAGAAGAAACAAATGGCCAACAAGCATGCGGCAAAATGTGCAACATCTCTAACAATCAGGGAAATTCAAACCAGAACTACACGAAGACTTCATCTCACTCCAGTCAGATGGCAGTGATCAAGAATACGAACAATAGTAAGTGCTGGTAAGGTGGCTGGCAGAAAGGAACACTTGTGCATTGTTGGTGGGACTGCAGATTAGTACAACCACTCTGGAAAGCAGTATGGAGGTTCCTCAAAAAACTAGGGATGCAGCCACCACATGACGTAGCCATCGCACTCCTTGGTATTTTCCCAAAGATCTAAAATTGGCATACTACGCGATACAGCCATCTCAGTGTTTATAGCAGCTCAATTCACAATAGCTAAATTATGGAATCAACCCAGATGTCTGTCAATAGATAAATGGATTAAGAAATTGTCATGTATATACATAAAATGGAGTTCTACTGAGTCATAAAAAAATAACAAAAATATGGCAATTTATGGTAAAAGGATGGAAATGGGGGATAATACCATGCTAAGTGGAATAAGCCAAACTCAGAAACTCAGAGGTTGATGTTTTCTCTTGTATGTGGAAGCTAGATTAAAATAAAGGAAAGGGGAGCTAAAGATGATATAAAGTACCAATCAAAAAGAGATGACATAAAGTACTGACCAAAAAGACTTGAGACAGGGTCTTTCTAAGTTGCTTAGGGCCTTGCTAAATTGCTGAGGCTGGCTTTGAAATTGTGATCCTCTGTCTAAGCCTCCTGAGCTGCTGGGATTACAGGCATGTGCCCCTGTGCTCCACTCTAATATAAATTACGAGATGAGCAAAAGGAAGTCAAGTAGAGGAAGGGAATGGGAGAGGGGAGCGAGGACAGAAGGGAAAAGGGTTGGGGGGATCCTGAACTGAAATCGATTTCCATGCATGTATGAGTTTGTCTGGGTGAACACAACCACTATGCATAACTATAAATAAAGAGAGAGAGAGAGAAAAAAAAAAGACTATGTGCTGGGACAGACTCTGAAGAGTTACCACACTTCAAAACAGGCCTTTTGGGTTGGGTCTGAGGCTCAGTGAGAGCATTTGTAGCAAGTACAAGGCCTGAGTTCAACCTCCAGCACCACAAATAAAACCCCAAACAGGTCCTTGGCATCTCTGAGAGGTCTTGTCACAAGGCTCCTCTCCACAGGTAAGGTGACTGTTAGTCACTCTGATGCCCCAGTCAAATCAGATCAGTGACCTGCATCCTTGTTTGTGGAGAAGAGAGGTGGCTGTGGACTGAGCTGGGAGTTGGGCCAGCACCGTGCGGGGCTCACCTGACTGGGTGACGATCACACTGAACTGCAGCAGCTCTACAGAATGCACCGTCCAGTCGCTGTGTGAAGCAGTCAGCCGCTCCAGGAGGGGACCCATGTGTTTGCGATAGAGGTCCTGGCTGCTGGGGACATTCTCCACCGAGGCCAATGCATTCATAGTCTCCTGGGCCTAGAGGATACAAGTCACAGGTTAGTACGATTCTCATTTTTAAGACACATGCATTTATGACAGTTCAGTGCCAGTGGCATCCAGGTTACAGAGCTCCAGGACACAACTGCTCAAGAACCTTCTGATGTCGGGTGCGAGCAGGGACTGGCCATGCACGGACTGGCTATGCACGGACATGGGGCCAAATAGTTTTACGGTACTAGGGATTGAACCCAGGGTGCTCCACCACTGAGCTACACTCCCAGTCTATTTCATATTTTTAGTTTGAGACAGGGTCTTGCATGTACCACTATGCCCGGTTCAAGTGGTTTAGAGACTATTTTCACCAGACTGTCCTTTCACCCTCCTTCACTTAGCTCTCCCATGCCCTCAGACCTCAAAGCAAATCAGGTATGCAAATGGCTCTGGAGGGGACAAGGGCAAGAGTGGTTAAATGTCAGGCTGGCCAGCCACCCATTCATTCACCTGAGCCTTCCTCCCCAGGTTCAAACACATGAGGAAGTCCTCCAGATCTTGGTGGCAGCTGCCCAGCAGCCTCTCCTGCCAGCACATGGTGCTCAGCTTCCTTCCTGTGGCTCCCAGGCACTGCCTTGTTAGTGTTTATGGCCTCATTAGTGAGAAGCTGACTGCAAAGACACGTGCCCTTTGCAAAGGCTATTTTCAAAGATATAAAAAAAAGTTTAAAGAGGCCTCAAGAAAGGAGAAGGAGGGCAGCAATCCCCTTCAATGTGAGGCTCCCTCTGGAAGGAGCCCATAGGCCACCTAAGTCTCCCAGAGAGAACCAGCCCCAGGGTTGCTGAGAAATGGTGCTGGAGAGGAACCACGTTCAGCTCCAGCCGGGGAGCAACACCCTGGTCCCAAATGGTCCATGAGCCCAGGGGCATTGGTGGATGAGAGACTTTTAGGTATAAATACAGTGCCAGTGGGACAGAAATAATCTTGCAGAGTGGATTGCCATTAGCGCTGTGCCGTCGCTCTTCTCTCTAGACTTGCAGCCACACAGGCAAGTGCGCACTCCTGAGACCCCACTGATACCTGCAGGCCTGCGGTTGCTTCTTTGCCATAGCTCTGCGATTAAACAGTCTTCCCTTCTAGATGCTAAAATACTTCTGCAGGTACAGGGGACACCCCCATGACCACCTCATGCATGACTCATCCCAACTGTCCCACATTCCTTCATCTTGCTCACAGGGCACACCCCAAACCTGACATCCAGGTGTAGAGGAGGCCTGGAGAAGATGATCACATTTCCTTTACAGAGTATGGAAGGGTCTCTATCAGTCTCACCTTCTCTCCAAGGCCAGTGGCACCTGAGACAGCTATTATGGTCAGCAGCACCTCCATGAGCTGTAGGCTGGCTGCACTACAGTCCTCCTGACATGTGGACACCAGTGCCTGCACACACAGCAGCAGGTGCTCCAGGTAGAGGCTCTGGAAGAGACCAGAAGACAGCACTCAGTGCCCCGCATGTGCCACCCTCGGAGCACACGGCCCATGTGCACAGCAAAACCAGAGGACTTACCTGCCACATCAGCCACCAAAGGGCACAGTTTAGACAGCACAGAGAGAGAACAGAGGCTGCGAGCTAAGGGCACAGCTCGCTCTGTGAAATGCTTTTAAGTTACATTTTAGAAGTTCATGAACGTCAGTGACGTGTACTCTATGTTTACAAGAGAAATGACATGCATCTTGCATTCACTTTAAAATAACTCAGAGTTCTCCCTGCTCTCCAGAAGGGCTTTTTTTTTTTTTCTTTCTTTCTAAAGAGATGTAGAGGGAGGTTAAAGAACACAAAAGAGCTGCTGACAAAGTGAGGGGTGGCACACGGAGTGGCATTTCTCCACTTTTCCTGCTTTTATGTATTTATGAATATTTCCATAAGGCTAGGTTTTAACAGAAACAAAATTCTGTATTTCAAAAAGTGCTTCCTGATGCAGAAGGGCACTAAAGGCTGGGTGGGTCATACCATTTCCTTCTCAGCTTCAGGCATATCCACTACATAGTGTGGGTGGAGTGACAGGAGGGGCCGCAGCATGTGAAGACACCAGGTGCCGCAGGGTCCAAGAATCCTAGGCTTCTGTTCATATGTACTTTCTATGACATCCCTGTAGCATGACTATCTTATGCATGCTTCACAGAGTACAGAATGAACTGGGTTAGTGGTCACATATGTTAATTTATACATATGCTTTAGAAAAAATTGTACGTGTATTTGAGGCAAATGCTTCATTTTTTATTTTATTTTATATATTTTTTTACTAATGGGGTATGAGCTCAAAAAAGTATGAAAATTATTTGGCTAGAAAACAGAAGGGGTTCTAAAATTTCATGACCCACTAACTAGTGCCACAGTGCGCGCAGAAATTCCCCTGCACCCAGCTCTGCTTTGACCCACGGACATCCTGATCTGCAGGGTGCCTGTCTGCCTACTCCCAGGAGCAGCTGCAGATTTCTGCTTTTATTCCACTCCTGATTTTCCCCATAGCCCTATTTCTTTTGGCCTGGATTTATTGATTGATTTCTAAGACTGCAATGTGATATGGGCCAATGTCTAGGTGACCCGACACATAAATCTAAGGAGCCACCATTTTTCAACTAAATCAAAGGGAATGCACTTTTAAAAGGTGTGCAATCCTCTTAGCTTTGGTGGAGAGGTCTCACCACAAACCCAAATGAGAGGTGGGTAGAGGGCTGCGGGCATCATCTGAGGAAACAGCAAGACCTTAGCATCCCTTGCTTTCCCAACTAATCAAAGGATGCTCCATGTCAGTCACCCAGAGGAGAAAAGACACAGCAGGGGACAGTGCTGTCTCTTGTTTCTGGAATGCTATCTGCAAAAAGTAATTCACTAGCTAAAGCACCAGAGGTTTCCCACTGAGGTAAAGTTATATCCCTGTTCATTAAAGAGGATGAATGAGCTGTGCTCACATTATAGCCTCATTTTGGTGACCTGTTGCTGATACATCCCAAGGACAAGAATCCAGTTTCCTTCAGTTGGGCCTAGGTACAGTGTCTGGCTCAGACATCAGAGAAGTACTTTTCACTACAGAGCCAGTCTCCCAGTGACCATGTCCAATCTAACTCACCGTGCACAAAATGGCTGCACAAATTCCTGTTTTAACATGGAATTTAGAAAATCTGGTGGTTTTTTGGGGGGAGTGGGGGGCGAGTAGAGTATACTAGGGATTGAATCCAGGGTGCTTAACCACTGAGCCACATACTCAGCTCTTCTTCTTTTCTTTTTTTTAATAATTTTTTTTTTTAAAGAGAGAGAGAGAGAGAATTTTAATATTTATTTTTCAGTTTTCGGCGGACACAACATCTTTGTATGTGGTGCTGAGGATCGAACCCAGCTGCACGCATGCCAGGCGAGCACGCTACCGCTTGAGCCACATCCCCAGCCCAGCCCTTCTTCTTTTTAAAAATATTTTTAATTATAGATGAGCAGACATAATACCTTTATTTTATTTATTTATTTTTATGTGGTGCTGAGGATCGAACCCAATGCCTCACACATGCTAGGCAAGTGCCACTGAGGCACAACCCCAGTCCTGCTCAGCCCTTATTAGTTTTTGAGACAGGGTCTCACTAAGTTGCTGAGGTTGCCTTTGAACTTGCAATCCTCCTGCTCAGCCTCCCAAATTACTGGGATTACAGAAGTACACCTCTGTGCCCAGCTGTTTGCTCTTGAAAGACATTCTTAACCTGTTCCTATGGTCACTGAATAGTTCCAGGAAACACAAACTACTTCCCAAAGGATAGGACTCAGACATAGTGGGTGAGCTGCCCATGAATAGGAACTTAGCTGTGTCAATTCAGAAGCAACAATGACATTTGACCTGGATGTTTGTCCTTTCTTGCAAAAAACTTAAATCTGTTGGGAAAGGAGTAAAGTGACCTGAGTTCTTTTTTTTTTTTTTTTTAAATTTTTTAATATTTATTTTTTAGTTCTCGGCGGACACAACATCTTTGTTTGTATGTGGTGCTGAGGATCGAACCCGGGCCGCACGCATGCCAGGTGAGCGCGCTACCGCTTGAGCCACATCCCCAGCCCCCTGAGTTCTTATTATGACCAAGTTTTGGCCTCAGGGTTGGAACATTTGGCCTATGCACTATCAACCTGGGTCAGAAAGGGGCCTCTCTGCATGAAAGGTCATTGAGTAAGTTTGTCCTGGATTGAACCAGAGATGAGGAGCCAAAAATACATCATGGCCCATGAGGTTCAAGTTCTCTGCTACTAGCACTGAGAAATGAAAAGATTATTTTCTTTGCTATTAAGTTTGTACATATTTAAACACCTGTATACATTTATTTATGCGCGTGCGCATGCACACACACACACACACACACACACACCCCTATATGTATTTTCTTCTAGAAAAAGAATGCTCCTGGCCTATAAATCTATATAAGGAACCAAAATCTTCTCAGAACTACTCAGAAGTAAAACTGCAGAACTTACATAGATTATGTGTTGTGTGAAGAATGGTTTTGGGGGAGAGCTGAAATGTAGCCAAAACCCCACCAATAGCAGCTGGTCCCCATTCCCTCCCGACCTCTGCTCTGCTTTCCTCTCTTGCTCATCTCAGATATGGCTTACAGGTTTCTTAAAGTGGATTACAAAGTGACTTAACTGTACGCCTCTCACTTGAGAACAGAGAAAGGGCCTGGACAGAGGACCAGGGGCTAACTGATCCCAGCTCCCTCTGGCCCAGCTGCTAAAAAACTTCAAGCCAGAGCATATGCTGCCTCTGGGGCATGCCCAGGCCTGTGGAGGACAGTAGGGCCCAGTCTCTTGATAGGAGTGTCTAGGGTGCATGAATGCATCAATGGACAGGGTCAAGTCTAACATATCCAAATAAAATAGCCATTATTTTGTTTTCAGCAGAAACAATGACAAATTAATGTAAGTGATTGAGCCAACCCACCTAGTTTGTCTCAGCCTCAGATGAGAGGAATCACTGCTCAATTTAAGACAAGCTGTCTGCCTGCATGTCCTTGGCCAGCTACACCAAGGCTTTATCCAAATGCCAAGTGGCATGGGTAAGGAACAAGTGCTTGTCAATCACTAAGGATGCACTGCACGTTCCAAGTACAATGTGACAGATGTGACTCCTTCTCTTGGAGGTAGTCCAGGGTTCTCAGAGCTGTGCCACCAACCTTTGACCCTCTTTGGCCTGTGACCACCCACAGCAGCATGTTCTGGCAGACTGTCATGTCATGTCAATGGACATGTCTATCCTGTGCTGTCCAACAAGGTGGCTACTGGACACTTGACACATGGCCAGAGCAACCAATAAAAGGAAATTTTAGTTTAATTTTAACTAATTTAAATGGCTGTCTGTGGCTGATGTCAATGGTACTGGACAAAGCAGTGAGGTCCCTAAACCAGAGGACCCTGGACATGTCTGCCAGGCCTGGTACAGACATGCTGCTACACTAGGACAGCCAGGTGGGACACCTCCGGACCCCCGTGCCAGGACGTGCTCTCCTTGCCTGCCCCTCCACTGCACCACCTTACGTTTTCAGATGCCTGGCAAATGTGGGCCTGGGCTAGCTCCATGGCGATGACCTTGAGGTGTGGCTGGAGGGCATCCTGTGGGCAGCCTCGAATGACTGAAGCAAGGACCAAAAGGCTAGAGGAAGAGGGTGCCTTCTTCAGCATCGACAGGATCAGCTTCAGAAACACTTCCGGGCTGACAAATGTCCCAATCAGTTCTGCGGACTTCATGCACTGTGTGGGGACATGGAAGACAACAGGGTTTGGAACACCTGGCCACACTGGGATTTAAAACACTGGACTACACCTGGAGTTTGCAACACCTGGCCACTTCTGGGGTTTGGAACACCTGGCTACACCTACAGTTTGGAACATGGGGCCTCACCTAGGGGTATGGAACACCTGGCCACAACTGGGATTTGGAACACCGGGCCAGACTGGGGTTTGGAACACCTGGCCACACCTAGGGGTATGGAATTCCTGCCTACACCTCAAGCCCCTCATGATATCGGTGACCTGAACTTCTTATTGATAATTGGCACAACACACACAGCACCTCCACAGCCCAGATTCTACTTGGTAAGAGAAAGAACAACTGCTGAGATCCATAGCAACTGGGCTGATCTCAAGGCATCACACGTAAAGAAAGTTAATCCCAAAGGCCACATGCTGATTCCATTTGTAAGACACTCCCAGGGTGATATAATACAGAGAGAGGGAGCAGGTGAGGGCTGCCAGGAGGTGGTGGCAGCAGTTGGAAGAGGCCTGTGGTACTGGATGGCCCTGTACCTGCTCCCATAGTGGTGCCCAGAGCCTATACAGGGATGAAGGGCGTGCAGCACACGTGGTGTAGCGATGCTCAAGAGGTGCCCATCACCCTCACTTCTCATCCTTTGTAAGATTAGACAGAGATACAAAATAGTCGTGTTCTTTGTGGGGAAAGTAAAAGCTTACAAGCTGTATAGAGACACAAACTGCATACAGCTTGGCTCTGTGAAGTGATAAACCTTTAAGTGACGCAAAAAAACCTGAAGCTATATTTTGTAAAAGAATTCTAAAAACAATTTAAAACTGATGGTAGTTTTTTTAATTTTTGCTTATATTCTTTTTTGAATATTTATTTTTTAGTTATAGGTGGATACAATATCTTTATTTTTATGTAGTGCTGAGGATCGAACCTGGTGCTTCACGTATGATAGGCAAGCGTTCTACCTCTGAGCCACAACCCCAGCACCCTGATGGTAGGTTTTGGAAAGTAAAAATACGTGACATGAGCTGGTCACAGTGGCACACACCACACCTGCAATCCCAGTGGCTCAGGAGGCTAAGGCAGGAGGATCACAAGTACAAGTCAGCCTTAGCAACTTAATGAGGCCTTAAAAGGCAACTTAATTAGACCCTGTCTAAAAAAACAAAAAAGGGCTGGGGATATGGTTCAGTGACATATACATGTATGTGCATGTGTATAAATATATACAGAGGGAGAGTATGTGAAGGGTATGTATGTGAGAGAGAGAGGGGAAGAGAGAGAGAAAGGGAGAGGGAGAGAGAGACAGACAGATGACATGAAAGTAGGCTTTAAATGGCTCATCTTTTTTTTTGGTATTGAGGATTGAACCCAGGGGCACTTAACCACTGAGTCATATCCCCGCTCTTTTATTTATTTATTTATTTATTTTAGTTGTAGATGGACACAATACCTTTATTTTATTTGTTTATTTTTATGTGGTTCAGGGGATCGAACCCAGTGCCTCACACATGCCAGGCAAACGCTCCACCACTGAGCCACAACCCCAGCCCTCCCTGCTCTTTTAAAAAAATAAAAAATTTACTTAGAGACAGGGTCTTGCTAAATCGCTCAGGTTCTCGCTAAGTTGCTGAGGCTGGCTTTGAACTTGTGATCCTCCTGCCTCAGCTTCCAGAGCCATTGGGATTACAGGTGTGTGCCACCATGCCCAGCAGGAATATTCTGTATCCTAACTGTGCCAGCCATAACACAATTACCTGCTTGTAACCCAGCCCTGCACACCCCAACAGGCTGAGACTCACCACCTATACACACAAATGGAAACAGGCCACTCACACTGCTGACCACGGCCTTCTCCTCGTCAGCACAGGCCTGCTGCAGGGTTCTGAGGATGATTTCCAAGTGCTGAGTGGTGTGGTCCTCTGCATGCAGCAGCAGTACTGGCAGGAGCTGTGCAGACTTCACCCTGGTCCCTACTACCCAGTCGGTGATGTCCCGACAGATGGCAGGAAGGACCTTGGAGAGGTTCCTGAAGACCAGCTCCCGACAACCTAGCCCAGGGCGGCTCTCTAGGGATCAAAAAGATGAGACCCATGAGTAGAACCCAGCAACTTGTGTGGAGAGCAACTTATGACACCTTATTCTAGGCACCTGAAGTCCTAAGATCTTACAAATTCAGAATGCCTCGAGATAGAATGAGGCCAGAGTCAGAATTCATCTTGAAGTACTGTTTATGGCTCTGCTGGAGCCTAAGTGATGCACGACAAGCTTCACACACTTAAAGTGTGCGTGTGATGAGCTCAGACAAAAGGACACGCCTGCAGAACCACCACCAACCCCTAGTCTCCAGCACTGCTCTGCAGTGGCCGACCCTTCCCAGCAGCACTGACCGGCTCCCTAACACTACAGACCAGACTGCATTTTCTAACATTTTTATATAACTGGAATTGGACAGTGTATATCTTTTTTTGGTCTGGCTTCTTTCACGCTGCATAATCAAGGGACAGTGTGTCTGTTTCCTTTTACTGCTGAGAAGTACTCATGATTCGGATGTGCCAGTTTATCCACCAGCCATCTGCTCAAGAGCACAGTCGTTTCCAGTTTGAATGCTATGAACTTGAGTGTGCAGGTCCTTGTGTGGACACATGGTGTTACTTTTTTTTTTTTTTTAAGTTGTAGTTAGACACAATACCTTTATTTTATTTATTTTTATGTGGTGCTGAGGATCAAACCCAGTGCCTCCCACATCCCAGGCAAGCGCTCTGTCACTGACCCACAACCCCAGCCCACATGCTGTTCCTTTTCCCTGGTAAATATCCAGCTGTGAAATGGCTGGCTCATGTGGCAGGTATGGTCAATGTCTTAAGAAACCATCTGACTGTTCTCTTTTTTTTTTTTTTTTTTTTTTTAAATTTTTTATTGTGGGTTGTTCNGTGAATTTTAGAAAAAAAAAAAAATTGTTGATTTCTACCAAAACAGCCTTTGAGGACTATGATTAACAGACTTTGACCTTAAAAATTCAAAACAACACTAAAGATAGCAACGAAACCATGACATGTCAGAATTTAAAGTGTATTTAAAAAAAGAACAGCTTGTACTATAAAAACCCACTTTTAACTTTTTTTTTTTTTTTTTTTGTGGCACCAGGAATTGAACCCATGGTGCTTAACCACTGAGTCACATACCCAGCCCTTTTTTATTTAGAATTAGAGTCAGGGTCTTTCTAAATTCCTTAGGGCCTTGCTAAGTTGCAGAGGCTGGCTTTGAACTCGTGATCCTCCTGCCACAGCCTCCCAAGCTGCTGAAATCACGGGCATGTGCCACTGTGCCTGGTTCTACCTGTTTTCTAAGGTGGCTGCTCCACTTTACATTCTGTCATCAGTGGGTGAGAGCTCGGCTGCTCCCCAGCCTCTGACTTTAGTAGGCTCAGAACGCTGGGTGGTCCTTCCTGCAGTCTGACCTGCAGCTCTCTGATGACAAATAGCTGTGAGCAGCACTTTGCAGCTTGTTTCCTGTTATCTTTCTTGGTGATGCGTCTTTTCAAATCTTTTTTGCCCATTTAAACAAGTTAGATCGTTTTCTTTGAGTTTTGAGATTCAAAATTTGGCATACGAGTCCTTATGCATATAATTTGCAACAGTTTTTTTGTTGTTGTTTAGTATTTATTTTTTAGTTTTAGGTGGACACAATATATTAATTCACATTTATGTGGTGTGGAGGATCGAACCCAGTGCCTCATGCATGTGAGGCCAGCACTCTACCACTGAGCCACAATCCCAGCCCCTTGCAACTGTTTTCTCAGTCTTTGGCTTGTCTTCATTCTCTTAACAAAGTCTTTAAAAAAAGCAAAGGTTTATATTTTGATGAGGTTCAATTTATTACCCATTCTTTTATGGACTGTGCTTTTGATGATGTGTCTAACAAAGCTTGCCTGACCCAAAGTCACACTAAGGCTTTATCCTAGAAGTTCTTAGGTTTGAGTTTTACATCTAGGCACATAATGTATGTAATGGCCAATCTGAATTGTCAACTTGATTGGATTAAGAGATGCCAATGATTAAGAGGCTTACAGTGTGTCAATGAGGGCGTGTTTGAGAATGATTGGCATGTGGGATAGCCAATTGAAATAGAGCCCCTCCCTAAGCGTGGGCAGCACTGTTCAGTAGGATGATGGCTTGGATGGAATAAAAATTGGAAGAACAAGGAAACAGCAGCAGTTGCAAGCTCAATTCTTCTTGAACGGGTTCTTGACTGCTGCTGCAATCATCTTAGGATATCAGACTTCTGCTTCTTCACTCTTCCAAAGCAGACTCTGCCAGTGATTCTCCAGAAGCTTTCAGTCTTGGACTAGGGTAGCACCATTGATTCCTCTTGTTCTGGGGCTTTAGGCTCTTGGACTGTGCTGATTCTTCCCAGCTGTCCAGCCTGCAGGTAGCCATTATGGACCATCCAGCTTGAGCCAACCTAATAAGTCTCCCTTTTATAACTATACTTCCTGTTGATTTTGTTCCTCTAGAGAACCCTAATGCAATGTATCTTGGATTGCTTATTTATTTATTTACTTATTTTAGTGCTGGGAATTGAACCCAGGGTACTTTTCCACTGAGTCACATCCCTCACCCTTTATTTTGAGACAGGGTCTTGCTAAAGTTGCTTAGGGCCTAAGTTGCTGAGGCTGGTTTTGAACTTTCAATCCTCCTGCCTCAGCCTCTAGAGCCACTGGGATTACAGGTGAGTGTCACTGCACCTGGCTTGGGTTGCTTTTTGTGTATCACACAATGTGTAGACTCAAGTTTACTCTTTGGCCTGTGGACAATCCAATCACAACAGCATCATTGTTGAGAGACCTTTTTTTTTTTTTTCCTCTGCAAAATTGCTTTGACTTTTGTCAAAATCCAGTTGTCTACATATGTCTGTTTCTGGATGCTCTACTCTGTTCCACTGACCTACCTTTTGCCAAAAACCACACTGTCTGGTTTTCCGTAGTTTCATAACAAGTCTTAGAGCCAGGTAGTGTTAATCTTCCAGCTTTGTTATTCACTTACAAAGTTTTCCTGGTTTTGGTCCTTTATATCTCCATGTGAATTTTAGAAAAAAAAAAAAATTGTTGATTTCTACCAAAACAGCCTTTGAGGACTATGATTAACAGACTTTGACCTTAAAAATTCAAAACAACACTAAAGATAGCAACGAAACCATGACATGTCAGAATTTAAAGTGTATTTAAAAAAAGAACAGCTTGTACTATAAAAACCCACTTTTAACTTTTTTTTTTTTTTTTTTAATATTTATTTTTAATTCTCGGCGGACACAACATCTTTGTTGGTATGTGGTGCTGAGGATCGAACCCGGGCCGCACGCATGCCGGGCGAGCGCGCTACCGCTCGAGCCACATCCCCAGCCCCACTTTTAACTTTTATTCTCATTATTTTTCTCTTTTTATACCATATATTAGAGAATTAGTTCCAAATGATTCAAATTCTGTTGGCTATTTAAGTGAGCTTGTCATGTATATATTTTTTAAACAAAGGGCCAAAGCACAAATAACCATTCTCCTACTGACAACGGAGAAGTCTGGAAACAAGGGAAATGCCCAACTGGGGCAGTTGGGAAGGGTCTGTTGGCCACTGAAGTTTGGGCCTGCAGAGTATTTTTAAATTGTTTGTGCTATGTAGGTTCTGAAGCCTCATTTTCTGTATTTATTACAGCAGACATAATATTCTTTTGGACTAGTGTCAGCAGACTGTGGCTCATGAGCCATTCCTGGCTGCTGTCTGTTTATAAAGTTTTATTGGAACACAGTCTTGTCCACTCAATCACTACCATCTGAGCTGCCCCGACATCACAATGGTAGCTGCTCCAGGCCTGGGAAACAGGCTGCCTTTCATAGAAAAGTGCAGACCACTCACTCTGGTCTCCAGCACAGAAACTTCCAACACAGCAGCTGCTGCCACATGTGGCTGTTAAAACTTCAGCTCATAACATGTATATGCATAAACAACTTTGGTCTTCAGTCGCATGTTCCTATCCCAAGTGCTTGTCAGCCACGTGCCCAGTGACTGCTGCATAGGACAGCACAGAAGCAGAACACTCTGGCAATGCAGAGGGCTCTGCTGGTCAGCACCACACCAGGTGACGGCAGTTTGCAGACTGATTTTAACAGCAACAGAGAGAAGGGTATTAGGAAAAGGCCCCAGTAGTTAGTTTCTTCTCATTAAGACTATGATGAACATCTGTATGTAAATATTTTTATATATCTGATTGCTTAAAATGCTAAAAATGGAATAGTTGGGTCAATGAGGATGTATATTAGGATCCCCAAATAAAGCCTGTACCAATCTATTTTTCCATAAGGAGCACCACTCTTTAAAAATGGGACTTTTGGGCTCTGGTTGTGGCTCAGTGGTAGAGCACTTGCTTAAGCATGTGTGTGGAACTGGGTTTGATCCTCAGCACCACATAAAATATACATACATATAAAATACAGTTATTTTAAAAATGGAGGGGGCTTTTGCTTTTCTTTCCTAAAGAAGTAATACAAAACCAGATATATTCAAGCAGCTCCAAGATAATGAAGAAGCTATATCTTACCCCTGCCCTGCCCAATTCCTTGTCCCCTCCCTGGAGACTACACCCCACCCCTTCCTGTGCAGCCCTGAGAATGGTCTGAGTGCAGAACCACAAACGAACACCCTGCCCTCTCTACAGAAGTGACAGCACAGGGCTGTTCTCATTACCCAGGGTACTGAAATTTCCCCATCAGCATAAGGTATCCGAAGCTCTATCTACCAGCCCGCAAGCCCTGCTACCATAAGCTGTTTGCACACACTTTTGCACATGTGGGTGGGCACAGTTACAGGACTGATTCCTAATCCCAGCAGAACTTCTGGGTCAAGATATATGTGTGTTTTCTTTATTTATCTAGCATGTTCATCTGCTATCTGCCCAACATGTCCAAGACTGTGCTCAGAATCAAAAAGGGGCAGATGACTCTGGGCTAAATTCAACTGCTCATTTGATATGGTGAATTCAAACAACTGGTACCTAAGTTTCCAAAGTAGTAATTTCCAAAATTATCAGGCTGGCAGAATGAAACTTTCTTTCTCCATATCTCAAAGTGGTTTCCATGGGAATATATAAACAAAATGAACAGGATTTAAGGTATAAACAATCTTAGTTTGTTCTGTGAAATCACCGAGAATCAAACAATAAAAACAAATGTCAAGTGATCAAGCACAGACACATGCAGAGCTGCAGCTGCGGAGACAGGCAGGCAGAGCCAGGCAGTGGCTCTGGTCTCCCTTCAAGAGCTCCATCATGTCCACACTCCATTCAGATTCCTGTCCTCTGGCACCCTGCTGTCAAGCTGGTCATCCCCCAGGGGTGGCCTCACCTGCACCTCTACCTGCACCCTCAGGCAGCAGTGGCTCCCGTGAGGTTCGGTGAGCTGGCCACAATGCCAGCCCGAAGGCTCCACCCACACTGCCCACAGCCCTCACAGCCCATGTGGTGCTGCTCTGGTTCAGGATGCAACTGGGAGTTCAACTCTGCCTCCTGCAGCGTGGTGGACAGATGGGACTCAGCTCCCTCCAGTGGGGGGTCCTCAACAAGCACTTGCTGAATGCATAAGCAGATGGTTAAACTGATGCTTTAGGGGAGCTTCCTAAAGCAGCTTCCCTGGACATAACTTTCGTCCTAGAATTCTCCCCTTTAGTGTGACGGCTGAGCCGAGGTAAATATCCACAGCTGTGCAGTCACTACCCCAGTCCTGTTTAGTGCCACCTGCCATCCTAAGAAGTCCCATCTTTAGTTAATACCAGTCCCTGTGCCAGCCCTGGGGCCAGGGATCTGCATCCTGTGTCTGTTGGTTTTGTCTTTTCTACGAAATTTTCATAAATGGCTTCTTTCGCTTAGCATGATGTGGGGGATTCACCCACGCTGCTGTGTGTGTCATGCACCTTTCCTCTGTTTTGCTGACATCCACTGTCTGGACACAGCTCCTGTTTATCCAGTCACGTGCTGGCTGGCACATGGGTACTTCCACTTTGTCAGTCTCCTGAGGAATGCTGCATGAACGCTCACCAACAAGGCTCAGATGGACATAAGTGTTCATTCCTGTTGAGTGTTACCTAGGGTGGAAGAGTGGATTGTGTGTGTGCATGCATGCGTGTGTGTGTGTGTGTGTGTGTGGTGTGTTTATCTGACAGGCTAAGAAGTGGCAGTTGGGCTCCAAAGTGGCTCCACCCCTTGCCCTCTACCAGTGATGCATGAAGTCTCCAATTTTTCTTTTCTTTTTTGGGGGGAGGTACCAGGATTGAACTCAGGGACCCTTGACCACTGAGCCGCATCCCCAGCCCTATTTTTTGTATTTTACTTAGAGAGAGGATCTACATGAGTTGTTTAGCGCCTCGCTTTTTGCTGAGGCTGGCTATAAACTCATGATTCTCCTGTCTCAGCCTCCCAAGCCGCTGGATTACAGGCGTGTGCCACTGCACCACGCAAGGCTCCAATTTTTCTACATCCAAATTCCTTTCCAGATTTGGCTATTTATTTGTTGATTTACAAAACATAATTTGAGGTCAGTTTCTGTCTATCATGCAGCCCTGGTAGCAAAGGCAAACACAGAGAAAGTGCCCTGAGGCCTGAACAATCATTAACTTAAGTCCAGAGTCCAGAACTGCCAGGTCAGATGCCCAGAAAGCTCAGCAATTATCTATTAATCTTTTCTTGAAAACATAATTGCGGCACTTTAGTGAGCAAAAAAGTGTGAAAAGACAATGTAAGTGGACAGCACCTACACCAGAGAAGACACGGGCGCCTTGGCTGCGCTCTTGCAGAGCATAACTGACAACTCAATTAACAAGCTTATTCAACCTTTAGCAAATCAGACGTGATGCAAATATTTGCAAAGCTGACTCATTTTCATAATTGAAACAATGGGACCTGATGGCAATGGGCAACTGGCAAACTTTGCCAAAATACAGTGGAAAAGGTGAGAAAGTGCCAAGGAGCCCAGAGTTGCGGAGAGAAGGAAATGCCACCTGGGGGAGGGGGCTCAGGACTCAGTTAGGGTTAGAGTTCATAGTTGGGGGAAGGCAAGAGGTGTCGAGGGTCTGGGAATCAGTTCTTCTGCATGGGTATGGGCTGGCAGGACAGTGTGGCAAGACCAGAGCGTACTTAGTGACAGCATAAGTTTCAAACATCAGAACCAGCTCCAAATGAGCATTTCTAGCTGGTTCTGGGGCCATGTGGTGCTGCCCACTGCTCTGGATCCGATGACAGCAACCTTCCTTTATCCCTACCACTGCTCCTCTTTCCAAGAAGAATGACTAGAATGCTTTAAAAAAAATAATTAAAAATGGCATACCAGGCATGTGGTACCCACCTGTAATCCCAACAGCTTAGGAGGCCAAGGCAGGAGGATTACAAGTTTAAAGTCAGACTCAGAAACTTAGCAAGGCCTTATGCAACTTAGCAAGACCCAGTCTCAAAAGTAAAAAAATCAAAAAGGATGGGATGGAATCAAACTAAAAAGTTTTTTTCTCAGCAAAAGAAATAATCTGTGAGGTGAACAGAGAGCCTACATCCTGGGAGTAAATCTTTACCCCTCACACATCAAATAGAGCACTAATCTCTAGGTATATAAAGAACTCAAAAAGCTAAGCACCAAAAAAAAAACAAATAACCCAATCAACCAATGGGCCAAGGACCTGAACAGACACCTCTCAGAAGAGGAGATATACTCAATCAACAAATATATGAAAGAATGCTCATCATCTCTAGCAAATTAAAACTACTCTAAGATATCATCTCACTCCAGTCAGAATGGCAGCTATTATGAAGACAAACACCAATAAGTGTTGGAGAGGATGTGGGAAAAAAGATACACTCACATATTGCTGATGGGACTGCAAATAGGTGCACTCATTATGGAAAACAGTATGGATATTCCTTGGAAATCTGGGAATGGAGACACCATTTGACCCGACCCAGCTATTCCTCTCCTCGGACTATACCCAAAGGATTTAAAAACATCATACTACAGGGACACAGCCACATCAATGTTTATAGCAGCACAATTCACAGTGGCTAAATCTAGGAGCCAACCTAGATGCCTTTCAGTGGATGAATGGGTAAAAAAAAATATGGCATATATACACAATGGAATTTTACTCAGCAATGAAAGAGAATAAAATCATGGCATTTGTAGGCAAATGGATGGTGTTGGAGAAACTAATGCTAATTAGACAATCCCCCAAAAAACAAATGCCGAATGTTTTCTCTGACTCATAGTGGGGTAAGGGAGGGTGAACATGGGAAGAATAGATGAATTCTAGATAGGGAAGAGGGGAGGGAGGGGAAGGGAGGAGGCAGGGGATTAGCAAGGATGGTAGAATGTGATGGACATCATTATCCAAAGTACACGTATGAAGACATGAATTGGGTGTCAACCTACTTTATATACAGAGATGAAAAATTATGGTATATATGTGTAGTAAGAATTGTAATGCAAAAAAATAAAATACAAAGTACATGTATAAAGACATGAACTGGCGTGAACATACTTTATATACAAAGATATGAAAATTATGCTCTATTTGTGTAATAAGGATTGTAATGCATTCCGCTGTCATGAATTTAAAAAAATAAAATCAATAAAGAAAGATTTAAAAACAAACAAACAAATAAATAAATAAAAAGGGATGTGGCTCAGTGGTTAAGCACCCCTGGGTTAAATCCCCGGCACCAACCAACCAAACAAACAAAAACACCATTCAGTCACTGAGAAGCAACAGCTGATTCTGATGAATGTTTTTCTGGTGTGTTCTATGGGGCAACGGTAGAACATGTCACTGAACTGTAGAACTGTCCCATAGGTGAAATACCTCACATATATTTACCACAGAGAGCACAATGACCTCAGGGTGACGACAAAGAGGGCTCTGAGGGCAAGGGGTCTTAAGGGTTGTCCAAGGCCTTCTCAGAGCTGGCTTCCTCTGCTGGGGGGAGGTGCAGTAATGCACCCTACACTGACCTGTAACTCTTCTCCCTTATGCCACTGACACGGCCACCTGTACTTTCACTGCTACCACTAACTAGGTCATTGTTCTGACAAGCTGGGTTGCAGTTTTGCTATGGAGCTGGTGGGTGCCCCATGAGCTGGTACAGAGCACCCCAATACCCTTTGCACACACCCAGCTGTACCCAGGAGTTGGGAACTTGCCTGGAACTGCATGGGGCAGGGTAAAGGGAGCCTTGGGAAAACCCTGAGCAAACCTGGTCTTGGGACAAGGCTTAGGCCCTTCTAGCTGCTTGTGTTTTAAACACAACCCTGCCCACCTCTCAAATCAGGGGACGGTTTGTGCAAAGTCCTAATGGAGCTGTGTTGGGAATACTGGAACATCAACTCCTTCAACTTATTTTCTACATAACTGAATTAAGTGAATTAAACTACAGGCAGGAAAACAGTTTACCAATTTTATAACTTCTTTGTTCACGTCTGATAGTGGGCCACCCCTCCATCATTATGTAAAACTATCACAAACACACAGGAAGTTCATTGGGGCTCTAGGACAAAGTGCTGGATGTTCGTAAAAGCAGAGCTGGGCATAGTAATGCACACCTATAATCCCAGCCGCGTGGAAGGCTGAGGCACACAACACAAACCAGTCCTCCAGCCCCTCTCCTGTTCTCCACACAGTGTGATGCTTCGGACAACTTCCGTTCAAGTCCCTCATCTTTCCAAACACTCAGATGAAATACACTTGGAGGCACAGCACGTAAGAGCGCACAGGCAGAACACTAGAGCACGGGAGGGCACTGCACAGAGCACTCTGTGTCACCACTGCATTTATTCAAAGACAGCTTCACTAATTTCTACAACAAGTTCAAAAAAAAGCAACTCCATTCTTCTGTGTTAAAAGGCCTGGCTGCCATCCACCTCTCTGAAGATGCTCCCTTAGCACTCAAGCCTGGGAAGGAAGACAATCCCAACAGGAAGATAATTCCAGAAAACAAAAGCCTCCAGAACCTGCCATCACCAGGCCCCCACTGCAGGTTGAGTGTGATGGGCAGACAAGTTCAAGCATGGGCTACACTTCTGTGGGGGTGCTCACTCAGGTGGACAGCAGACCCGAAGACAGGGAAGATGCCCTTCCTGTGCCCAGGTGTTGGGAAAGCTGGCAGCAAACTCTGGTGGAGGCTACGTTTCTTCCTTCTTAGGAAAGGGGGAAGACAAGCTGATCAAACCCCTCCAGGTCCCAGGCTCCCTGACCTGCCAGTTATCATATCTTTCAGGAGGAACTCATCCGAGCCACTCTACAAGGCTCACCTGTCCCAGGTGCTGGGCTGCAGCAGGGGTCAAGAGCGCTGCTCAGGTGGGAGGTGATGCAAACACATCAGCTAAGCAGCAGTGTGAGGTCAGCTCGAGGTGCAGGGCACAGGGAGGAAGTGAGGTTGTGAAGGAGGGGGACGTGGAGCTGAGATAGGGCCCTGGGTGGGGGCGGGGAGTTCAAAGGTAGTCTACCCAGAAGGCATTGCCACACACAGACCCAGCAAAGAACCTGTATCCAGAATATAAGAATTCTCAAAGCCCGTAGGAAAACAAACCCCAATTCAATACCTGAGCAAAAGATCTGAACAAACAAACAACAGAAGACACATGGAGGAGCTTATAAAATAAGCACAGAAAGATCTGACACCACTTGTCAGGGAAAGGTAAGTCACAGCTGCTATGTACCAACAGGCACGTCAATGACAAAACCACCGTGCTTCAAGCACACAAAGCACTAGCAGGGCCCAGAGCCACTGAAGATTGCGGAGCTGCTGGGAAGGTAAAACTGGCACAGACGATGTGATAAAGTGGTGTGGCCAGTTTCCTATGCAGTTAAACACAGTTATCAGATGGCCACCAACCCACTCCTCAGTGCTTATCCAGGGGGAAGAAAACACCCACATGGAACTCCATTGCAAATGTCTACGTCTTTATTTGTAATCATCCAGCACCAGAAATGACTCAAATGTCCCTCAGCTAGCAACACAGTGGCCCACTCACAGACAGAACACTGCTCCCATGGAGAAGCACCCTGTGGAGTGGAGTGAGCTGGCTATGGGCTACAGACCGGCAACCGATTTCATGCCCACACCACTGGGAAACTTCTGGGACAGAGACTGTTGGCTGTTGCTTGGGCACCAGGGACATGTGAACGATGACATCATCCCCCTTGGTGGCAGATATAGTGTTTGTCAAAGCTCACGGTGTGTTTTAGGGATGCAAACTAAGTTGCAATTGAAAGGCACCTAGAACACGGCACCTGGGGAAGGGATGTCACAGAACCTGGAGTGGCAGGTGGTAGGCTGGGCACGGGGTTCTGATGGACAGCAGGGAAGGAGTGTGGGCACAAGATAAAGGCTGGTGTGTGTGACAGTTCAAGCAAGAGGCTGACATGACCTTTGATATACTAAAAAAAAAATTCTAAAAAATTATATTTAGAATTCAAGTCTATATACTGAAGAAAATTAATTGTAGGGGAAAAAAAATGGTAAAATCTAATGAAATCTAGTACTTTATGTGGAAGTACCAGAAAGCCCCAGGATGCGGCAGGAGAGAGATTTCCCCAAGGACTTGCACGCAGGATGCAGCGAGGGCAGAGCCTGTGTGCGCACAGGTACGGTGTGTCGTACTCGTGTGTTTGCACACACACCTCCCTGTCTCCTTGTTCATCACATTCCAAGGATGGTATCTTTTAAAAACAGCCGCTGTCTCCTATGTCTTCTTCCCCTCTCTGCAATGTGATCTTTAAGGATGTCCAGATGCCAGCTACACAGACAGAAGCCTCCACATCCCATGAGGCCAGACCCATGGCCTGATGACACCTGCTGGGCTTTATGTGCACTGTGTGGGTGGACCCTGGGTGCCAGTAGAGGACGACCTGACACGTCTCAGCCTCTATATGAAATCAATGGGCATGACGAACCCACATCCACAGAGACCCACTGCCCAATCACTAATCAGAGCTCAGCTGAGATCTGTCCAGAACACCCCGAAGTGTTGGGCTTCCAAGCCCAACAGTGCACAAGAAACAGGTAGCTGAAGGCAAACAGTACCAAAAAAAGAGTGAAACAAACCTTTCAGAATCCTACTGCCACCCTGGGGCAGAGGCTCATTTAAAAGTAAACTCATAAGCTTTTTTTTTTTTTGTACTTAGGGATTGAACCCAGGGGTGCTTTACCACAGAGCATATCCCCAGCCCATTTTATTTTATTTTTTGAAACAGGGTCTAAGTTGCCTAGGACCTTGCTAAGTTGCTGAGGCTGGCTTTGAACTTGTGATTCTCCTGTCTCAGCCTCCTACGCTGCTGGAATTATAGGTATGCCCCACCTTGCCTGGCTTCATAAGCAATCCTTACATCAAGGCTCTATATTTTAAGAAAGATGGTGTGTTCTCAAACTGACTTCACTAATCTCAATAAACCCCTGCCAACTAATACTTGTAATTTAGTCCAAAATATGAGTGCCTCCTCTTCATCAGCTTCACAGTGTGGGTGAAGTGCCAGAGTAGAGAGGTGCTCATCAGAGGGAAAGATACGGCTGGACTCTCAGGCTGGAGGGGAGCAGGACCTCTCTAGTCCCAAACTCAGCAGAGTGCACAAAGCTGCCTCACCATTGTGCTCACACCTGCGGTGCTCCTTCTGTACCCTGATCAGGCAAGAGGGTGGCCTGGGAGAGACAGACCTCTTGCTGAGATCTGCTTAGTTTCAGTTGAATTTTTACCTGCTGTTTGTGCTTGTCAGTGTGAATTTTACTCCATTTTAAGACACCCTGCATGAGAGTAAAGGGGATACGAAGCAGGAAAAGCCTGAGGTGGACAGGCCAAGAGGCAGGAAGAGCAGTGGAGCCTGATGACAGTAAATAGCACAGGCACCGACATGTGCTCGGGGGAGAGGGGTCATCATGGGACGAGATGGAGAGGCTCCAGTGGAGGCCGGCACCAGGTGTGGAAGTTGCATGGGAAGATAAAGACCTCATCCGAATGTTTCTGTTTTTGCTCTTGTTTTTAATGGTATTGGCGACTGAACCCAGGGGTACTTTACCACTGAGCTACAACCCTAGCCCTTTAAATTTTGAGACAAGGTCTCACCAAGCTGTCTGGGCTGGTTGTCCAACTTGTGGTCCTCTTGCTCAAGGTCTTAATCCTGAGTAGCTAGAATTGTAGGCATGCACCACAGAGACTGGCTCCTCTTACTGTCTGTGACTGATGTATTCAGTTCTTTTCTTAGTAAAAGGACAAAGCTCCGCCCATCCTACCTAGTTCCAAAACTTCCACTGGGACTAGTAGAGCTGTTGAGAACCCAGCTTAATGCGACCCTCATGTGCACATCCTCTGGGCTCTGTCTGGCCTGGCCCAAGAGGTGTGAAGTGAATACACTAGTGGCACATCTGGACACTTACGGAAGTTAGGAGCCTCTTTAAAATAAACTGATTCAGAAGAGGGAGAAGCCAACATAGAGGCATGTGAGGGACTGCAGGACACAGAGGCCTGCTGCCTACCCAGGATATGTGAGTGACACTGGATTAAGTTTCAGTGGCAGCTGACGCCCAATAAGAGGAAGCACCCCACCCGGAGCCTGGGGTGGGGGACCTGCTGCCTCAGCTGAGCTCCAGGAACTCAGGGCTCCTTCCTCTCGGCTGAAGATTCTCCCACAGCCTTCTCTGCACCCTGCCCATCTCTGCGGCTGTGCTCACCTTGCTGGGGGTAGTAGGGTGGGGGGGCCAAGGCGAAGTCTAGCTTGTCCTTCAGATCTGCCTCATTCTCCTCCTGCCATTGCAGACCAATTTTCTCCCAGAGGCTGGCGGCCAACTGCCTGTGGCACGGGAAAAGAGCACAAGTCAGTGTGCAGTCCTGGGGAGTTGCTTGCTGAATGGGGTCAGATCAGTGTTCACGTGTGGACAAGAGCAGGAAGGTTCCCCCCCTCCGCAAGGTCCTGACGGACTTCTGACTGTGTATTAATGGTTCCAAGAGGTGACAGATTTCTATCCATGGCCCAATCAAAACATTAAAAAGATGCAATAATGTCTGTGCAAAAACCACAGAGCCTATCTGTACACCTCAGGAGCTCATGACACCAAACAAAGGGACAGAGCAGGTCTCTAAAAACAGGGGATTCTGAAGTGAAGAGAAACAGCCATCGCTGTACATGACAATTCTGGAAAAGCAAGTCCAGATGAACCAGAAAACAAAGGAGACTCCCACTGCCTCAAGAAGATACCCCACCCAAGCGGCAGGTTCTTCTTGTCAGCACACACACTCACCTGATCTCAGGTATCTCGTCATTGAAGCTACTCAGCAACAAAGGGATGAGCTTGTGGAAAAAGGAGTAACGATCCCGCAGACTCAGGAGCCAGCCCCCCACCACAGAGGTCACCGCCTGCCGCACCTACAAACAAAGACAAGAGAGGCTTCACTCTGGGTGAAGAAAATGCCCACAGTGGCTGCTGTGACTGCCAAGTCCTGCCTCCCAGATGTCCCCACTACCCCTGAAACAAAGGCATCCTCCATGGCTGGGCCCTGCTGCTGTGCGCATCCTCTGGGCTGTCTGGCCTGTCTGGCCTGGTCCTCAGCAGCACCCTCGCCTCAGCCATGGCTACGGAGCCTCCTGCATGGGGCTCCTGGGGCTGGCTGGGTGCCGTCTTGCCCTGGGCGTTTACACAGGCTATGGCCAACTATCACACACAGAAACCTCTGGTCCCCAAGTGCTAGGGACTGCTGGAGAAGACACTAGTGTCCTTCAGTGCTGATGTTGGCTCTCTGAGGTCACATACAGGCCTCCCCTGATTCGCCTACCACAGAGGAAGAAGACAGGCCACAGTTACCAGATGCCCCAGCCCAGCTCCCTAAGAGCAGACACCAGGACATGGCACCATAATTTACTGGGAGAGGGAGGTAGGCTGAGACTGGGAAGGGCCAGGCACAGAGGTGGCTCATCTCAGGCACCTGGGCAGCTCTGGATCTGGATGGTTTCACAGCCATCCCACCCCAAGCAAGAGGCCAACTGTGGTGTTGGTCAATCACTGGCTGGGGCTGTGCGGGCAGCAGGAGGGGATTCTCTCCCAGACATTCAGGCTGGTGTGGCTCCACCTGGATATGAGCCATCAGCAGCGACACTCAGGAGTGCGCAGGGAAAGTGGACGTGGGCCTCAACCGTGTCCACTGGATGCTTGTGCATTTGTACTAGGGGTGCTGCTCAGCCCCTGGCTCCAGCAAGGCACACAGATGGGTCATTCCCAGGCCCTGAGGCTGCTACCTGGGACTGGGGCAGTGCCCTGAGCTCTCTGAACCTCATTTTAACCTGGGGAGAAATGAGAAAGAACAGGTTGTCACTTGGTCCCAGCAAGAACTAAACACATTAGGAGAGGAGAGCACCAGGCACAGTGTGTGACACCCAAGAGGGGCTTAGCAGTCCTCACTCCCTCTCTCACTGTGAGGCACAGAGTAGATGGCCAGGTGGGCACAGCCCTGGGAAATCAGGAAGGGCCCAAGTTGTCCAGAGTTCCCATGGACAACTTCTGCAGCTTTTTTATGAGTCTTAACCATTTAAAAACTAATTTTATTATTAATGTTTTACTGTTAACTAATATGACACCATTATTAACCAAAAACAACACATAAAGACCTGAGAAAAAAATAATCTCCTAACCATGATAGCAACTAGCAAGAAGCAACAGTGTTCCACCATGGAGTCCTCCTCCCTCACCACCTCATACTCCACGCCATGTGGGTTGCTGCTGATGAATAAGGTGCCTCGGGCTTACCAGAGCTGAAAGGTGCTAATTTATGGTCATAGAGATAAGGGACAAAATCAAGGTTCAGCCAATTCCACATGTTGCCAACATGAAACAAAACCTGCCAGTCACAGAGTTTTCACTGAGAAACCAAGCTGCAGCCCACCCTGTGCCCACACAAAAGAGCAGGAGGTGCCGTAGAGGGAAAGGCACTCATGCCCTCAGCCGACACACCAGCCGGGTCTGAGCACTCTCAGGAGCCCCGTAGCAGTCACCTGCCAGGATGCACAGGCAGCAGTGTGAGCCTGGGGCAGGTGAGCTGCCCCTCTCCTAGCCGTGACAGGGTCTGGTGTCTGGGTCACCACAGATTTGGCCTCTTCTGTAGAAATGAGAATTCACACATCATCCCTCATGAACCAGGACTGTGGGAAGAGTGGGATTGGGGCCTCTCTTTCCCATCAGCCTCCAGTTAGCCTAAAAAGTCTACACAGTCCAGCCAGCACAAGACACGCTGCCTCTGTCAGTCCCCAGCACAGCAGGAGTTGCCACCTGACTATGCCAGTTTTCTTATATAAGCAAAATGAACTATTGAGAGTTACTTGGTCACAGGTCAGGTTTGTGGGTCACAGGGTCACTGGGATGGAGAATGTCACACTTGGTACCATCATTATAATCAAAGGGTGCAGAGTACACCCAACCCCCACAGCCTAAGGGCAGGAAGGGCCGGCCACGCCGTCAGTGTGGTTCCCTTGTGGACACTGAACACAACCGCTACCACCCAACCCTGCTTCTTTCTGCTACCCTGTCATCTGTGCTGCCCCTGCTGGCGGCATGAGGGACAGACATATGGCCATGTTTCCTGGCTACAACCACGAGCGCTTTCACAGCCCCTTACATCGGAAATACCTGACAAAGGCTACACAAGATAACCTAACACTCACTGGTCTTCGAAAAGTGACCACAAGGCCCCAGCCTGTAACAGTCACAGTTCCCTGAAGGCCATCTTGCCAGCTAAGACACCTGAGGCAGGACAAGAGCAATGCCTGATAACCCTTGGTGACAAAAAGA
This sequence comes from Marmota marmota marmota, assembly GCF_001458135.2. NCBI lineage: Eukaryota > Metazoa > Chordata > Mammalia > Rodentia > Sciuridae > Marmota > Marmota marmota. Next base: position 6,843,157 of record NW_026000136.1, read on the forward strand.
ACCTCCCTACAGGAGGTGACCTCCTTGCACAGTCACCAGTCCAAGGACAACTCAAAACCACAGGTCCCAGGCACCTCATAGGGTTCCGATGCTACCCAGTGACCTAAGCCAAGAGCTACAGTTACGTGAATACCCTATTCTCACTTTTTCACTGTCCTTGGGATCCCCAGGGAACAGAACTCCAGAGGAAAGACAGAGCCAGACACTCACTCACATTCTGGCCCTGCTCTGTCACTCCACAAGCATGTTACCTGAGCTGCTTCCTCAGGGGTGAGACAGAGACTCTTCAGTGAAGCTACAGACTAAAGTGATTTCCAGACCACAATGTGGTCCAGTGACCTCAAGTTCATCGAGCAGACTGCAGGACAGCAGTTGCTGGAAAGTTTTCTGGAAGGCAGAGGGAGTCAGGACCTTCTGCACAGAGGATATGGGGTCCCAATGCAGCCCTGGTTGTTGGGATTTTGAGGAGTCAGCAAGTTGCTCAAAGTGGACTCAAGGACAAGAGCCACAGAGCTGACGGAAGAGTGAGAAGGCAGCACTGGAAAGGACTCCGCAGGCATCCCCACCAACAGACCCACACTGGTGTGCAAGCTGTCAAGTGATCAGAAAACGACATTCAGAATCCCACAGCAACCAGCCTGGACTCCTATAAGGAGCAAATCAAATCCTACCAAGTCAAATACCACTCCTGGGTATTATGCAGCCCCTGCTTGCCCTCCACTCTGGGCTTCATTCTAGGCTGCCCCCTCCAGATGCTGCATGGCCACCAGTGGGAGTGGTGCTCAGAGACGGACTCCTCCTCCTCCAGGAACCTTAGCCTGTCCCTTTAGTCTTGTTGGGCCAGCTGAGGCTGGAGAAATAAGAAAATAAAATAGCCTAATATCAGGGAACACATTTTAGGGGATATTAAATCCAAAAAAGAATCATAGACTGAAGTTTTGGAAGAGCCCATCACCAAAGAAAACAGAATGCTTCCTTGAAGACCCCAGCAGGACAGTAATCAACTGGTGACATCTTCATTATCTGGCCCAGATGTCACCCAGAAGCCTGCAGTTATGCAGGGTGGGCCACATTAACTGTGCCACAGGGGGATGCTCTTTCCCACCTGCATTAAAGGCAAGTCCTCTAGGATGCCAAGGTTAGGGAGTGTATGACTCCCATGTTGTAGATGAAAAGACAGCGATGGCAGCCATTTTAAAAACAGTGTTTACAAAGTAGGTTACATACATAGCTACTGATACATGGTTACTGACTTGTAGACAGCTGTAAATGGCCTTTTCTATTTATAGAAAGCTAATGATACAGTTGTACTATTTACAGAGAGCTCCTGACATATCTAAAATTTGCAGATAGCCATGGATACATAGTAACACTGTTTACAAATAGCTATAGAGGCAGAGTGTTAACAGCTGGCTGTTGACACTGATGTCTTATTTACAGAGAGCTCCCAATACATAATTAGTCCACTATTCTGAGGAATGACTTGGCCTGTGATACACAGAAACCAGATTCCCTGCTGGTCATGCTCTACTCCAGTCTTCAGGAGGTGAGGGCCCATCCTGTGTGGCCATGCTGTTTTCTCTGGGATTGGTTCTGTCTTCTGCAGCCAGGTCCTGAATTAGTGGTGGTGCTGACCCAGCACCCTACCCTGTCTTCTTCCTCCAATCTGCCATGTGTAGACCCCACCCAGTTGGTGTGCATCATTAGATTCAGCCTCAGCTGGCCCAACAAGACTAAAGGGACAGTCTGAGGTCCCGGGAGGAGGAGGAGTCCGTCTCTGTGCATGGCTCCCACTGGTGGCCATGCTACACCTGGAGGGGGCAGCCTAGAATGAAGCCCAGAGTGGAGGCCAAGCAGGTGCTGCATAATACCCAGAGTCTGCCCCACATGCAGACCCCAGTGACACCCTCACCTTGCCACCTCCACGCCATTTCCTTCCAGAAAACCTGCATCCTGCTAAAACTTGCCTTCCAGCAGTAGCCCTGAAGTGGAGCCAACACAATCACTTCCTCTAGTTCTCCTGCTCCTCAAGATGGAAGAGGAAAGGAAATAGCACTCCTGGCTTCCACAGCCTCTTTCCTTTCCATCTTTCCACAAAATTGGACCAGGCCCTTGGCTTGTTCAGTCTACTTATGCACACAGGTTAACAGAGCAAAAACTGCACCTTAAATCATGTGAGGTGAAGGTTATAATGTGCAAATTCTTAGGAATATTTGGGGGGAAAAGGTGAATTCATATACAGTAAGGAACCCGGAGATAAGCACATGAAAAGATGCTTATGTCACTAATCATTAGGGAATGTAAATCACAAACTCCCTAGGATGGCAATAATAACAATAAAATGAAAATAAGCATCCGTGAGAATGTGGAGAAAGCGGAACACCTGTGCACTGTGGAAATGTACAACAGCACAGCTGCTATGGGAAACACTTTGGAGAGCCTGAGGAACCTAACCATGGGGTGATCATGTGACCCAGCAATTCCTCTCACAGGTATTATCCAGAAGAAATGAAAATAGGGACTCAAATACTTGTACACATTTCATAGCAGCATTGCTCAAAATAGCCCGAAGGTGGAAACAACCCAATTGTTATTAACAAACATAAACACAATGTGGTCCATCCTCACAATGCAATGCCACTCAGCCTTGAAAAAGAAAGGAGTCCCAACACACGCTCCAAATATCAAAGGAATAGAGACTTGACCCATTCTACCATGTGGATGAACAGAGCAAACAGGAGACACATGGAAGATCACATATTGTAGGATTCCACTTGTAAAAAAATTCATAAAGTAGGCAGATTCATAAAAGTCAGAAAGATTAGATGGTTGGCCAAATTATATTGTTATATTATATGCATATGTATGGATATGTAATAAATCCCATCATTAGGTAAAACTATAATGCATTGATAAAAAATATGAGGGAAAAAAAAAAGAAAGAATAGAGGTTGACATGGTCTCAGTGGAGGTGGGCATGGGGAGTTACTGCTCAGTTGTTAGAGAGTTTCTGTTTGGGAAGATGAAAAACTTGGATAGTGGTGACTGACCCATACATTGTGAATACAATTTAAAGTAACAAACTTACTACTACATCTTTTATAAAATTATAATGTAACATACCAACATTCACTGACCACTTCAAGTAGGTAAATTTTTTGGTATGTGAATTATAACTCAATAAAGCTGTTTAAAAATCAAAACTGGACATGGTGGAACACGCCTGTAATCCTAGTAGCTTGGGAGGCTGAGGCAGGAGGATCACAAATTCAAGGCCAGCTTGAGCAACTTAGCGAGACCCTGTCTCAAAAAATAACAAATAAAATAAACAGAATCACTTGGTGCTGTGATGGGGACAAGATGGCACCTGGGGGGGACCCCCTATTGCATATGACAATATCTGACATGCAGGATTCCTGTGAGGATTAGCTGGGGTGGTGTGTGGACAACACACTGGCAACACTTTTGTCTCAAGAGTAGGGGCTTGCACCTGGATACAGCGTCTCGTTGAGTAGCTCAAGGTGACCAATGTGAATGGACTCAGGTGGCCAAGGATGTTTTCTAGCTGCTCTGGACAACCATGATTACTGCTCCTTCCATCCCACTGACCACAGCATGTGCCCCTTTGCCATTTTTTCTTTGTGGGACAGAGACACCCTTAGCCAGCCTTTGCAGCTTGTGAAATTTTCACAAACCACAGTGGCCTCAGGTTAAAGACACTGTAAGCTAGATTCGCCTGCAGTAAATCCAGTGCTCTGATCACCACCTATCAGGCTCCTGCCTGCCTGTCTCCAAGTGGGTCCCAATCCCCAATAATATGAATTGTCCCTACACTTCTGACTACACCCTCTCCTCCCAAAACAGGTCCTCCAACCACAGTGGATTTTCAGTAAAGTTTGCCTTGGTGAACCAGCACATAAAAGATGTTTCTGCTAACTGAGCACACATGGTTTAGATTTTTTTTTTTTCAAAGAGACAATAATTTAAAAAAGAATTCTTTCCCATGTCTTCTAGAATGAAGAATAGCACTAACATGTTAAAACAACTTGGCTCCCTCCAGTTCCTCAGGATATGAAACAGCAGCATCCTATGAACAAATGACGAACATATGAAATCTTAAAATGTAAAAATCAAGTGAGTTAGTCAAAACTAGCAAGTCAGAGCCAGGCACAGTAGCACACACCTGTAATCCCAGCAGCTCGGGAGGTTGAGACAGGAGGATTGAAGCCAGATTTACAGATAGGTAGTTAGTGTAGTTAGGTAAATCGGGTCTAATATAGAATAAGATAAAGAAAATGGAGACCATTATTGAGAATGGAGTCTGGGAAACCAGAGCAGCACTTGGGGAAACTGAAATGTTAATGTCCCCAAGGCCCCAATGCATCCTAAGGAACTGTTAATGAAACAGCTCCCAGCAAGCAGGGAAGTGTTAATCAAACCACTCCAGGCCCTTCCTGCCCAGATTACTCCTTCAGTCCACCTATCTCCCACCTTTTGGACCTTCCCACCTGCATTCTATCACTGCAGGAGAAAGGGAAACAAAGGACAGGAGTGTGGGAAAGCTGAAAGAAACCTTAGCTATAAAAGAGGGAAGACCGAGTCCCCTTCTTCCTCAGGGGAGAAGCCTTTTCTACTGTCCTTTAATAAAACCTTCTACTTTCCACTCTACACTTGCCTTGGCATGTGGGGAAGCAAGGATTCATTACCAGTAAACAGCGGGAACAGGATCATGAGTTCAAAGCCAGCCTTAGCAAAAGTGAGGTGCTAAGCAACTCAGTGAGACCCTGTCTCTAAACAAAATACAAAATAGGGCTGGGGATATGGCTCAGTGGTTGAGTGCCCCTGAGTTCAATCCCTAGTACCATAAAACAAGCAAACAAAAACCCAAACCAAAAACAAACAAAAATAACAAGCAGGTCAGCATGCTCCTAGAGGACACAGACTGTCCAGTAGAGAAATCCCTTACCTGAGGGACATCATCAAAGAGCCGCTGAGCAAAGTGGGAAAGCACGTCATCCACAGACTTCCCGTTGCCAAACTGGATCACTGTGCCTGTAGCTTCAATGACAGCCACCCGGACCTTCCAGTGCTGATGGGAGATGGTCTGCATCAGGGGGCCAATCAGAGACTCCGACTGCATGTGAAAGTGTTCTGTAGGGTGGGAGGCATCTGTCACCACAGCTTGCCCAGCATGCCCCACTTAGCCACTGTGGGCCACCAAAATATTAGACACCAAACATCTTCCTCTTTCCACTCCTGGCCTCACCCCTCACTCCATCCTTCCAGTTCCTAGAAGCCTTCTCTGTTTCTTAATCTGGCTGATCCCTCCTGTTCACATATTTCCAGCTTAAAAGGTCTTCTTTCTCTTTCCAAACCCAACCTGCTACAAGGGAATGCCCTGATTTGATCAGAGCTGGTGGAAAGGTGGAGAATGGACTAAAGGTAATCAGGAGAGAAGCAACCACCTACATTCAGGACTGCAGGCCAAACCAGAGACAAGCGGACTGGCAGTAGAGAAACAGGGGCAAAGTGGGTGGGCTGAGCAGTGTTTCTCCAGGTATGACTGGTAATCTCTGCCATGAAGATAATGTGAGAGAGGCTGCCATCAATACCAACCAACTCAAGCCAGGCTTGGAATATGGGCACCAGTGGCAGATGTGGGGGTCTGAGATGAGAACCATGCTATTAGGCCTGGACAGGAGGCCAAAAGGAACAACACATCAGGTGTTGAAGGGCTTACCCAGAATGAGTATGGGGCTGGTGTGGTGATGAGGTCACCAGTTCATCTGGCTTGAGTTAGGAGTCTGGGTAATAGGGAGGGGGCAGGGATGATGATGGGGGCTCATGTAGTCTGGAGCCAAGAGGGACTGGGGTCACGGCCTGGGTCTGAGTCAAAAGGATTCATCACCCCACGTGGGTCAGTGGGTGTGAGACTTCAGCAGTAAGGGACAGGGCTTATGGAGCGCATTGGGAGGAGGGGGGTCTCTGGGATCTTAAGACGCAGGGGATAAGGGTCATAGAGCGTGGGTCTGGGTCAGAGGTCCGAAGGGCAGAGGTGGC
>NW_026000136.1:6849643-6864690 GCF_001458135.2 Marmota marmota marmota
GGGCTGGAGCCGGGTGGCGGAGCGAGCGGCGCCGGGGCAGATTCTGCACCACCCGCGTGGACCGTGGGGGACCCTGCGCTTCACCGGGCACGGTCCGGGCCCCTGTTCATGCGATGAGCCGCCGAGGGTCCCCAGTTAGTTGCGTACCGGCAGCCAGGCAGATCCTGAGATGAAAGTGCTCTAAGGAGGACTGAACTTTGTTTCCACGTTGACTCTCTGGTTGTTGACGGTGTTAACAGGTAGTCCTTGTGTTTTGTAAATGTCTCTGGGAAGTCTTCCGAAATCGTCTTTCTTTATTTTGTTTATTTTTATGTGGTGCCGAGGATCGAACCCAGTACCTTACGCGTGCGGGGCAAGCGCTCGCTCTACCGCTGAGCCACAGCCCTGCCCCGAGTCGTCTTTCTCCCCTCCAACAGGCATCTGTTGACCAGGCACCTTCGGAGGCGCCTGTGAACTCTGACAGTGCTGACATGGAATTCCCGCCGTTCCATCCTAGGGTACAGCAGAAGGAGAGGGACCGAAGTGGATAAATCCCATGCATAAATGTGACTGTAGAGGTCCTAGGAGACCGAGTCTAAACATGATTGGTCCAGATACGTCAGAGTGCGGGAGGAAGTGGTATCAGAAGTGAAGTATGAAGAATAGTATTGGTAACCAGGGGAAATGGACTTGAGGTGGCCAAAGAGGGAGGGAATTGCCTGGGCAAAGGCCTTGGTAGGTGTCATAGACTGCCTGTGTCCCCCAGATTCATATGTCAAAGTCCTCACCCCAGTGCCTCAGAACATGATCTTGTTTGGAGACAAGGTCTTGGTAGATGTCATCAAGTTAAGATGAGGTCATTAGAGTGAGCCCTGGACCAGTAAGATTGCTCTCCTCATGAGAAAAGGAAATTGGGGATCAACTGGCACATAAGGAACAGCCTTTTTAACATGTGGACAGTAGCTAACAAGCCAAGGAAAGAGGCCAGGAGGAACCAGTCCTGCTACCACCCTGATCTGGGACTTTAGCCTCCAGAACCGTCAGGTATCAGTTGTGACTTGGGAACTGTGCAAAGGAGACTTGACTCCTCCCAGGAGAGGAAGACAAGTTTCCTGTGGGGAGAAGGGAGGGGGTGTCAGCAAGGCCTTGGTCAGGGCTGAGGGAGGGTCCTGGGTAGGGCATTGGGGATCAGTCATTTTAAGAACAACCGTGGCCCTGCCCAGGAACAAGCTGGGACAGGCCAGAGGGTGGCAGTGAGGCCCTTGGAAGGCTGCGGTCAAGGTAAGCAATAAGGAACATCACCTTCTCCTGGCCTCCCATTTGACTACAACTGTGTGCCCTGTTAGTGACTTGATAGCCAGTAAGGAAAGGACTTCAGTATTGGGAATAGGAAGAAACACTGTTCAGGGGCCCAGGACTGGAGAGACAATTGTCCCACGGAGCTCTGGGTTTCCTTTTTCTCCTGTATATGTTCCTTCACTGGGTGCCATGCAGAAGGGCTAGTAGCCATAGACAGGAAATCTTCAAGTAAAAGCCCCTGTATCTGGCCAATAGACTGGGGAAGGAGATGCCAAGCTGAGACCTAGAGGGGAGCAGCAGACTCACTCTACAATCTGCCCCCAGTACAGTTTCAAAGCCCCTTGTTCACACCAGGGTGCAGACCACACAGACAGCATCCATGAGGCTGAGACCTCCAGACCTTCTTGGCAGCACAAGGAGGCACACTACAAGCATGTTTTGCCCCTTCCCACAGCAGAAGGAGGCTCAGCAACACTGGGAGGCCTGATGAACTGCTCTCTCACCCTGTAGACAGCACCAGCAGGGCCAGAGGATAAACATAACAGGAAATCAATGCAAGGGCTCTGAAGGCACATCTACAGTGGACAACAGGACACAAGCAGGCCTGAACCTACATGCTGCACCCAAACTGGCTGCCTGTGAAGGTAGAGTATTTTAAATAGAATCAGCAGTCTCTAGCCCTAATGTCTGCCATACATTTGAAAGTCACTTATACCAAGAACCTGCAAAACCAAGGGGAAAACATAGCCAGTGTGAATGCCCAGATGAGTCAGATGTTGCAATTATCTGCCAAGGACCTTAAAGTTGTCATAAAAAGTGCCTTAACCAGGCACAGTGGTGTACCTGGTACCAAAAAACAAAGAAACCAAAAAAAAAAAAAAAAAAAAAAAAACCCATACCTTAACAAGCAGTTACAGGGCTGGGAGTGTAGCTCAGTGATAGAGTTCTTTTATTTACAAGTCTTTTGTTGCAAGTGAAAAAACAGGATATTTCAGCAAAGAAAAGTTATGGAAAGATCCAAATGGAATTTGAATAATATTGTCTATCACTGGAAGGATGCAGTGGTAGAGATGATAGAGCAATAGAATTTACTCAATTTGAATGACAGAAAATAGAGGAAAAAAGTGAGCAGAGTCTTAGGTCTGTAGGACAATAATTTGTATCACCAGCATCGTGGGATGAGAGAGAGCTCATGACTGAAACTCCCCAAATTTATTGAGATACAAATTCACAGACTCAAGAAGCTGAGTGAGCTTCAGGATAAGCCCTTCAGAAATCCACACTGAGTTTGGCATGGTGGTGCACACCTGTAATCCCATCAGCTTGGGAGGCTGAGGCAGGAAGATCACAAGTTCAAAGCCAGCCTCAGCATCTTAGTGAAACCCTGTCTCAAAAAGGGCTGAGAATGTTGGTCAGTGGTTAAGCACCCTGGGTTTAATCCCTGGTACCAAAAAACAAGACAAAACAAATAAACCCACACTGAGACACATCATGATGAACTTCTGAAAACTAAAGACAAAAAATAATACCAGCCAGAGAGAGATTATCCATTGCCTGAACAGCAGTTTGATTAGCAGCTAGAAGGAACGGGTATTACGAAAACTGCACTGTGAACTTTATCCAGCAAACATCCTTCAGGAATAAAGATGTTCTCAGAAAAGGGCAAATTAATGGAATGTTGCTAGCAGACCTACCTAGGAAATGCCTAAAGGAAGCACCCTAAATAGAAAATTATACTAAAAGGAGGCTGGGACCTTTAGACTGTCAAGAAGCACAATGGAATGTGTGAAAATAGAAGTCAATGTATTTGATCCTTTGTTGCAATCAGTGATAGGGTTTGAGTGGCCCCAAGCCTTCATGTGTTGAAATTTAAACTCTACCATGTGGTATTAAAAAGGTGGAAATTTGCCAGGCGCAGTGGCCCACACCTGTAACCCAGCTACTCAGGAGGCTGAGGGGGATCACTGGTTTCAGGCCAGTCTGTACAGCTTAGTGAGACTCTGTCTCAAAATAAGACAGGTTGGGGATGCAACTCAGTACTTGCCTCACATGTGAGACCCTGGGTTTGATTCCCTGTCTTGGGGAAGGGAGGGGTGGAAACATTCTATGGTGTTTAGTTGGAAATCTTTGGGAGGCGATTAGGGTTAGATAAGGTCATTAGGTAGAGCCCCATGATTGAATTCTGGTGGCTTTATGGGAAGAGGGAGAGGGATTAGAAGATACACACACATGTATGCAAACATTTGTGCTTCCTTTCTCACCATGTGTTGCCCTGTATCTCCTCAGCACTCTGCCCTCAGAAGGTGGTCACTGAAGGCTGCCCCTCTACCTTAAACCTCCAGAACTGGGACCAAAATAAACCTCTTCTTTATAACTCATTCAGTCTGTGGTGTTGGGCTACTGGAAAGAGAAACAGACTTAACCTCATGATTTTTAATCATATTCCGTAGTTCAAGCAAAATTCACACTGATAGAGTGCTTGGTGTACATGGAGGAAATATTTATGATTACATTTAAAAGCAAGGAGGGTACAGTAAGTTTTTCACACTGTCCTTGGAGTAGTAAAACACTGGTACTGGTAGACTGATCCATTACTATGTACACATTAATATCAGAACAATACTGAAAACACTGAGCATGGTGATCTACTCAAAATCATCATAAAATAGAATTCTGAATATGTTCAAACATTCCACAGTAAAGCATGAGAGAGGGAACAAACACAAAGAGTAACAAAATAGCAGACCTCAGCCTTCCTATGCTAGTAATTGAAATGTGAATATCCTAAGCACACCAACTGGGAGACTGGCACAGTGGATAAAATCCATGACCAGAATATTTTGTCTACTCTGCTGAAACTCCCTACAGACATGAAGACATGGTGGATTGAAGGATGGGAAAGTGGCCATGTAAACACTGAAACAGAAGATGCTGGCTATGCTAATACCAACCAGGGTGACTTCAGAGCAAAGGACATTTCTAAGGGAAGAAGGACACTGTCTTGGTGATTAGGTGATTAGGAAGCCACAACTATCCTAAATGTGTGTATCAAACAACAGGTTTTCCAAATAAAGCAGGTGCAGCAAGGCGCGCCTGGTGACAGGAAAATGAGAGGAATCTGCTGGAATGGTTGAAGATGTAAACTCTCCAGTCTCAGCAATTGCTAGGACTTCTGGACAGACAGCACCAGCAATCGGGGGATCCATTGACCTTGGCAGAGCATTACCTCCGCTGTGAATTGGATCTGGAGTGTACCCCAGGGGCCCTGTGTTGGGCATAGACCCCAAGGTGGCACTGCTGAAGGTGGTAGAGATAAGAGGTAAGGCCTGCTGGGAGATCTTCCAGTCCTGGGGGCCTGCCCTCCTGGGGGATTGTGGGGCCCAAGTTCCTTCCTCTTCCTCTCTTTTTCACTTCCACATCCTGGACCTCAAAACAAGCCTTAGCAAATTTAAAAGAGTTAAGTCATACAGTACATGCTTTCTGACAATAATGGAACCAAGTTGAGATGATTAACGAGATGCCAGCCCTGCCCCTTTGCAGGCCTCTGGGAGGGAGAGGAGCCTGTGAGTGGCCTCTGAGGGAGTCCCCAGGTCTATAATTGAAAACAAAACAAAACAAACCAGAAATACAAAAGGAAACCTTCACACTGAGGAAATTAGAGAAGACAGTTCTACTCGTAGATTAAAAACTGAAGTCGTGAAAATGGAGAAAAATAAATACACAGCAAAGAATAATAAAAATAACAAGAACAATAAAATTAACAAACCTCTGTCCAGATTATCAAGAGAAAAAAAAAAGTGAGCACAAATTAAACCTAAGGAGTTTAAAGGGTGGTCGCTGTAGCCCCTAAATATTTTTAAAAGATGATAAAAAAATAATATAAACCAATCTATGCCCCCAAAAGTATATGAAATAGGGAAATCATAGGAAAACACAATTTACTAAAACACAAAAAGAAATAGAAAATGGAGGTGTTCAGCACTGTTGAAGAGATCAAGTTTAGAGTTGAAAACCTTCTCACAGTGAAGGCCACAGGCCTAGATGATTGCTGACAAATCCTTCAAGCATAATTTTAATAAGGAAATAACTCTGATCTTAACATCTTTCCAAAAATAGAAACAAGAATATTTCCCAACTCATTTCATGAGGCCCGTTTCACAACCTTGATCCCAAAGGGTGACAAGGACATTATATAAAAGGAATATTATAGGGCTGGAGTTGTGGCTCAGTGGCAGAGCATTTGCCTTGCACATGTGAGGCACTGGGTTCAATCCTCAACACCACATAAAAATAAAGATATTGTATAGATAAAAAAAAATTTTTAAAGATGAAACTTTCTATCTTAAAGGAATACTATATAAGTCAAATTTTATTGAACACAGATGCAAAGATTCTAAACAAAACATTAAATATAGAAAGAAGGATTTTTAAAAGATAATAAAGTCAAATTGAATTTATTCTAGGAATGCAAATTAACTTACCTTAAATTAATGTAATTTACTGCCTTTAAAAATGGAAAGAATAGGCCAAGTGAGGCACTGTGGCTGGCACATGCATGTATTTCAAGCTACTGGGGGCTGAGGGTGGAGGGTTGCAAGTTTGAGGTCAGCCTCACAGCAACTTAACAAGACTGTCTGAAATAAAAAGGACTAGGGATATAGCTCAGTGGTAGAGCACTCCTGGTTTCAATCTGCAGTACCAAAAAAGAAAAAAGCATTTGGTAAAACGTGACCCTCATTTGGTTAAGTAGTTATAGCATTGTAGTTATATATAACAGGTTCATTTTGACCTAATCACACATGCATGGAATATAATTTGCTTCACTTTGATCCCTGGTGCTTTCTCTTTCCTTCTCCTCTTCCTTCCACCTGCTCCTGCTTCTCTTCCTCTACACTACTGATCTTTCTCCTCTTAATTATTTTTTATTTATTGTTTTTTAAAATAGCTCTTTATAGAGATAGGTGGAATTCCGTATGCTATAGTCATATATGTACATAGTATAATTTGGTCAAGTTCATTTCACATTTCCTCCCTTTTCCTGTCTCTCCTCCCTCCCTGTCCGTCCCCTTCCTCTACTCCACTGATCCCCCCTCTGTTTTCATGGGATCTGCCCCGGATTATTCCTCTTATTTTGCTGTAGCTTCCACAGAGAAAACATTTGCTCCTTGACTTTCTGAATCTGTCTTGTTTCACTTAGCGGGGTGTTCTCCACTTTTATCCATTTACTGGCAAATGCCATAATTTCATTCTTCTTTATGGCTGATAATATATTCTTCATTGTGTGTGTACGACGTTTTCTTTATCCATTCTTCAGTTGATGGGCACCTGGTCTGGTTCCATAACTGAGATATTGTGAATTGCATTCCTATAAACATTGATGTGATTGTGGCTGAATCACCATAGCATGCTGGTTTTAGGGTTTTTTTGAATAAATACCAAGAAATGGGCTAGCTGGGTCACATGTTGATTCCATTCCTAGTCTTGAGGAACCTCTGTATTGCTCTTCAAAGCATTTGTATCCATTGACAACCTATGTGTGTACCTTTTCTCACACATCCTCACCAGCATTTATTATTGTTTGTATTCTTTTCTAAAATATATTTTTTAGTTGTAGATGGACAAAATACGTTTATTTATTTTTATGTGGTGCTGAGGAGCAAACCCAGTACCTCACACGTGCAGGTTGTGTGCTCTACCATTGAGCCACAACCCCAGCCCCTTGTTGGTATTCTTGATGGCTGCCATTCTAACTGGAGTGAGATGAAATCTCAAAGTAGTTCTGATTTGCATTTCCCTGATTGCTAGGGATGTCTAACATTTTTTTTCTTGTATTTGTTGACCATTTCTATTTCTTCTTTTGAGAAATGTCTGTTTAATTCTTTTGCTCATTTATCAATTGGGTTACTTGGTTGTTTGTTTGTTTGGTGTTGTTTTTTCAGTATATTCTGGATATCAATACCCTGTAAGAGAAGTATCTGGCAAAGGTTTTCTCCCATTCCATAGGCTCTCTCTTCACGCTCTGTTTCCTTTGCTGTGCAGAAAGAAACTTTTCTTTAATACTTTTTTTTAAAATTGTAGATGGACACAGTATTTATTTTTATGTGGCACTGAGGATCGAACTCAGTGCCCCACATGTGCAAAGCATGCACTCTACCACTGAGCTATAACCCCAGCCCAGAAAGAAACTTTTTACTATTTGATGCTGTTCCTCTTATTGACTCTTGGTTTTATTTCTTGAGTTTTATGGGTCTTCTTATGGATGTCAGCACCTGCACCAATATGTTGGAGTGTTGACCCTGTTTTCTTCTATCAGTTGAGAAGTTTCTGTTTTAATTCCTAGTTTTTGATCCACTTGGATTGGACTTTTGTGCAGGATGGAAGATAGGTATCCAGCTTCATTCTTCTACATATACATATCCAGTTTTGCCTGCACTGTTTGTTTAAAAGGCTATCTTTTCTCCAACATCTGTTTTTGGCATCTTTGTTGAGTATCAGATGACTGTATCTGCATTGAGTGTGTCTCTGTGTGACCCTTATTTATATAAAACTCTTAGCATATTAGGAATATAAAGGAACTTCTTTCAGTCAATTTTATAAAATCCCACAATAAATATATTAAATCAAAAGATCTTCTTTTCACTGTGTACACCTTCATGGGCTGGGCTGGGCTCATGGTGCCCAGCTGCTTCCAGCCCTCACTTTTAAGAGAACTGGCAACCACTTCAGACCCATCAGAATGGCTCATACAAAAAAACAAGGGCAGCTGGCGCAGTGGTGCATATCTCTAATCCCAGTGACCTGGGAGACTGGGGCATGAGCATCGAAAGTTCAAGACCAGCCTTGGCAACTTAGCGAGGCCCTGTCTCAAAAAATAAAGAGGGCTGGTAATGCAACTCGGTGGTAGACACTGCTGGATGCAATCCCCAGTACCAGGAAGGAGAGCACTCATACACAACTAGGGGATAAGGGTGCAGAGAGGTCTCCCATGCTGCTGGTGGGAAGGTTAAATGCTGCAAGCACTGTGGGAGACAGAGTAGTGTGGTGCTCAGATAATGAAACAAAAGACCAGTCACCTCTCACCCAGAACTCCACTCCTGGGACTATGCAACTGGGAGTCAAGCCAAGAGCTGCAGGCCCATGTTCTCCACAGCATCTTCACAGCAGTTAAGATGAAAGTCCCAACATCCATGTGCAGTGAAGGAAATATGGTCAATCCACACAGGGGACATCATGCAGCCCTAGTGGGGGGGACATGATACAGCCCTAGCAGGAGGATATTCTGATGCAGGCACCATCTGGTTAACTTTGAGGTCAAGTGAAATAAGCCAGGTGGAGGACCACCTCAGTGCACCCACTTACAACAGGTGGCTGGTGACGATGCAGAGTCCTGGGCTCAGATTTCTCCTGGGAATCCTTGTTGTCAAGTCTGTTCCAGCATGGCAGAAGTCAACCCACCAAGGAGGGACATTGAGGGCAAGGAAGGAAAAAAGAAACAGCTTCCTCTCCTTTCCCAGGTGGCTCCTAGCAGTGGCCTTGCTGGAAAAGAGGAAATGTGTTTTAACTCTGAATCAAATTTGGAGTTTTGATTATTTCATGGTAGTGGACACTTAAAATGACTGAGTTGACACAGGGTTTATATCTTTTTTTGGGGGGGTGGGTACTGGGGATTGAACTCAGGGCACTTGACCATTGAGCCACATCCCCAGCCCTATTTTATTTAGAGACAGGGTCTCAATGACTTGTTTAGTGCCTCAATTTTGCTGAGGCTGGCTTTGAACTTGCGATCCTCCTGCCTCAGCCTCCTGAGCTGCTGGGATTACAGGCATGTGCTACCGTGCCTGGCTGGATTTATATCTTGACATAACTATGGAATTTTAAATCATCTCCATTTGTACCAAAATGTTTAAATTCATATTTGTCTAACTCCCTTCAGAGAGTATATTCTAAAGAGCCACAAAAGGCAAGAAAAATGGGATTCCTAAGTCTCTTCCAAGAGTCTCATCTGCCCAAAGGTTTGGTTACACGTATTTTACAGTGAGTCACTTAAACCATATAATAAACCAAAGTTAGTAAATAACTCTTGGTTCATTCATTCATTATTTCACTCAACAAATATTTATCTGGCACCTGACATCTCCAGGCATTCTGTTAGGCACTGAAGAGAATGATGAGTCAAAGCAGATGTAGTTCCTCATCTTCATGGAGCCAAAGGTCCAGCTGGAAGATGGCCAATGGGCTGATCGGATGATAACGCTCAGAGATGCAGCGGTTAGCCACAGGGCAGGTGCAGGATGCCCAAGGATGGAGTTCTGAGTAGAAACACTGGAAGTGGTACCTTGGAGTGGTAGGTCCTTAGCCAAGCAAAGAAGGCGAGGCCCCTTGTCCTAGTAGAGGTTGTGCCCTGCTGGGGAGCAAAGAAGCCAGCAGGAGGCAGACAAGTCATTTTGAGAAGACTGTGAGGAAAGGCATGAGGAGGCCTAGGACAGAGGAGCAAGGGAGACAAACCCAGAGGCTGGCTCCCCCCTAGGACGGGAGGTGATGCTGGTCCAGACCCCCACATGATGTGGGAGTTGGATGCGTTCAAGAGTTGTTTCATGGATAACACTGGCAGAAGCTGGCTGCAGATTTGGAGTGGAGAGGCAGGGAGAGGTTCCTGGCTCGGATTCCTGGGCAGATGGAGGTATCCTCCACAGAGGCAGAGAACACTGGCAGTCAACCAGGTTTGCAGGGGAGAGCACATGTCTCGTTTGGGGCATAATAATCTTGAAA
The DNA here is from genome assembly GCF_001458135.2 of Marmota marmota marmota. NCBI lineage: Eukaryota > Metazoa > Chordata > Mammalia > Rodentia > Sciuridae > Marmota > Marmota marmota. The sequence goes on from NW_026000136.1 coordinate 6,859,691, forward strand.
TAGGTTCCAGTTATGCAACACTACTTAACGAATCACCCCAAAACAATGGGCTTCAAACAGTGACTCCTGTTAGTTTACAGATTCTGTGGATCAGGATGTTGACAGGGTGCAGCAGAGGAAGCTTGTCTTCTCCTCGTGGTGGAGGGGCCAGAGATGCCTGCACAATGCACAATCAGGTGGAGGTTGTGGACTGTCACTGGGAGCCTCAGCCCCTTGACATGTGGCTGCTCTGGGCTTTCTCACAGCATATGCTGGGTCTAAAGGCAAATGTCCCAAGGGGAGAAAAAAGCTGGCAAAAGCAGGGCCACCCTTTGGCTCCAGTGTCATAAGGCACGCAGTGTATCCTCACAGCCTATGTGCAAGGGGGTCTCCAGCTGCCTGTTTGCTTTGGGCACATGGAAGACAGTTCCACCCTCAGTTTAGCTGGGGGGTGGCAATGCAGCTGGGCCATTGTGCAGATGCACCCTTGGGTTAGTGTCTGTCACTCCCCTCTCCAAGGGAGTCTGCCTGACACATACAGTTCCTCGCCCCAGAGGCCACCTCTGTTATTGGTTGCTGCAGTATTTTCCCAGGGATGTTCTACACCTGAATAAACATATACAATGTGTGATTTCACCTCTGTAATAGTAGCAAAGTGTGCACAGTTTTATGCCATGCTTTATTTTCACTTAAGAATACACCTTGGAAGTTTGGGGTGGTGCCTCAGTGGTAGAGTGGTTGCCTAGCACATGCCAGGCCCTAGGTTCAATCCTTGGCACCACATAAAAATAAATAAATAAAATAACAAAATAAAGATATTGTATCCAACTACAACTTTAAAAAAAAAAAAAAAAAGAATACACTTCAGAAGCTGGGTGCTGTGGTTTACTCAATCCAGGCCTGTAATCCTATTGGCTCTGGAGGCTGAGGCAGGAGGATCACAAGTTCATGCCCAGCCTCAGCAACTTAGCAAGGTCCTAAACAACTTAGCAAGTCACTGTCTCAAAATAAAAAAGAACTGGGGAGGGGCTGAGGCTGTAGCTCAGTGGCAGAGCACTTGTCTAGCATGTGTGAGGCACTGGGTTCGATTCTCAGCACCACTTTGTGTCCACCTATAACTAAAAAATATTTTAAAAATAAAAATAAAAATGAAACAAAATAAAGGCATGCTGTCCATCTAAGACTACAAAAAAAAAAAAAATTAAGAGGAGGAGCCAGGCCTGGTGGCACATGCCTGTAATCCCAGCAACTCAGGAGGCTGAGGTAGGAGGATCTCAAGTTCAAAGCCAGCCTCAGCAACTGAGCAAGGCCTTAAGTAACTCAGTGAGACCCTGTCTCTAAATAAAAATACAACAAAGGGCTAGGGATGTGGCTCAGTGGTCAAGAGCCCCTGGGTTCAATCCCCAGTACCAAAAACAAAACAAAACAAAACAACAACAAAAAACAGCAGGCCGGGGATTTGACTCAGTGTTTAAGCACTCATTGGTTCAACCCCTGATACAAATGATAAAAATAATACATCTTGGAGATGATTTAAAATTAATTGATGCAGGGCTGGGTTTGTGGCTCAGTGGTAAAGTGCCTGCCTAGCATGTGTGAGGCCCTGGATTCAATCCTCAGCACCACATATAAATAATAAAATAAAGGTATTGTATCCAGCTACAACTAAAAAATAAATATTAAAAAATATTTTAATATTTTTATTAAAATATTAAAATATTTTTAAATATTTATTGGGGGGGTGACTATGATTGTCTAGTCTCAGCCTCTCCTCCCCTCAGTCCCTCATATTATCTACTTTGATTTGAGCATTCAGTGGCCTCTTCCCAGTAAAATTCTCAGCCCAATAAGTGTCAGCCATTGTAGTTTGCAGCATCTCTGTCCTTTTGCTCAGTGAGCTTACGTGCATTGAGCTCAGGGGTGGAACAGGGATCTGCACCCTGGACATCTGCCTACAGAGCCTGTCTCAAAGCACCAACTCTGCAATGTCTCCAGAACCCAAAAGAATCCATTTTCTTTTGCACCCAGGAAAATATTTTTTTCTCCTTACCATGCAGAGTGAATAAAAAATAAGACAAACATCTTCCATGTCTACTTTCAGCATAGCGAGGGAGACAGGAATTAGCCCAGCAGCCTTTCATGTAATGTAGTAGCTCCTGTGAGAGAGCTTGGTGTGTCCCTTGGGGTTCCCTGCCTCACCTGGTGGTGCCAGGTGCCTTGGGGGAATTTCCTTGCAGAAGGAACAGCTGAACCTTGGGGAATAAGCAGGAGCTGGCACAGAGTTTGGGGATGGTTGTGAAGCCAGATTTACAGATAGGTAGTTAGTGTAGTTAGGTAAATCGGGTCTAATATGGAGTAAGATAAAGAAAATGGAGACCATTATCAAGAATGGAGTCCAGGAAACCAGAGCAGCACTTGGGGAAATTGAAATGTTAATGTCCCCAAGGCCCCTGTTAATGTCCCCAAGGCCCCAATGCATCCTAAGGAACTGTTAATGAAACAGCTCCCAGTAAGCAGGGAGGTGCTAATCAAACCACCTCAGGCCCTTCCTGCCCAGATTACTCCTCCAGCCCACCTATCTGCCACCTTTTGGCCTTCCCACCTGTATTCTATCACTGAAAGATAGAGGGAAACAAGACACAAATGTGGGAAAACTAAAAGAAGACCTTAGCTATAAAAAAGGGAAGATCTCACCCTTCCACGGATTCTGCCTTTCAGGTCCCCTTCTTCCCGGGAGAAGTCTTTTCTGCTGTCCTTTAATAAAGCCTTCCACTTTCCACTCTACACTTGCCTCCGCTTGAAGGACTCCTTAGCGGTAAACATCAGTAACAGTTGGGCTTTGAGAATGTGGCTTTGAGGTAAGACTTTGCAGGGCTTGGTCACTATGAAGACATCTCATCACTTGATGAATCCTGTAGTCAGGTCTAGGATTGAAGTAAGAGCCTACAGAGCTGGGAAATGTGATGATAATACTATGAAGCATACAGTGTAAGTACTCCCCTGTGTGTGTGTGTGGGGGGGCATCCTGGTATAAGCATAATTAAATTACTGGGACTTTTGAAGGGTCATGAAATCACCAGTTGCATGTTTTTAGTAAAAGGATGTAGCTATTTGGAGTCCTTAAAAAAGTCAGAATTTGTCACTGTTCAGCAGGGTGGCAACCTACTGTGAATGATCCACATGGTTTGATGAGCCATGAAGATGTCCCGTGAGGGACATTCTTATTATCCTCAATTAAAGGCACTGGCCACCAGTCACCCAGTTAGCTCCCCTACTTCATCTGGGCTCGCCGAGTCCCCTCCCTTTGTATTGTCATGGGTTGTGTATGTGTGTGGATTGTGCACATCCGGTCTGGGGAAAGATCCACTTGGATGTTTTCACTTGCAACCAACAAAGTAAAAAGCCAACCAAATTTAGCAATAAAGGTTATCAATTCACGGGGAGCCCAGAGAAGAGTTTTGGGGATGGTTTTTAGGGTGGTTCTGGTTTAAACTTCTGTCTCTGCTTCTGTGTACTGATTTCCTCCTTGGGGATCCACCAGTGAGTGGGACATTTTGAAACCATCTGGCCTTACTTCAGGCACAGCAGAGGGCAGCAAGAGCCTCAGGTTATGGGTTATGTAGAGGTCTGTAGGCTGGGGCACTGCTACAACAGAAGTCTGGCAAGGGAGTCTAGGTAGGGCTTGGGGGGGGGGCAGCACTGAAATAGGTAGTTGAGTTGCCTGGAAATGTCCCAAGTGAGAGACTGGAGGGAGCTGCCCTCATGGTGGTATGAGGAGATGGGCTCAGGAGAAGCCACAACCTAATGAGGTCAAGGGGCCAGGTTGTTAAAGGGCCAGGGGCAACATGATCCAAGAGGGCTCTGCTGGGACAAAGCAGCCCCGCAGGACTAAGACTCATGTAGGGGTACCCCAAGATTGGAGGGCTGTCCTTTGAGGTCAGCCAGAGAGAGTCTTCCACACTCCCCTCCCAGGGAACAAAGCATGAGGAGGTGCCTGTAGGGGGCAGTCCTATGAGAGAAAAAACTAGTCCTAGAGCACCAAAGCCAGTCCACCATCATTGCCAGGCGAAACCTACTCTTTCTCATTCTTTTTGCCAGGCTACTCTGGAGGAGCCAGAAGGAACTGGAGCAAGGGGGTGGGGACTCCACTGCTAGTCCGCAGCAATTCCAAGTCCAGCTGAGCTGGACAAGGATTTGAGTTGGTTGTGGGATGCAAGTTTTGATTCAGGTGAGATGGGGACTTAAATTCTGAGAAAGACCCATTCTTACAGCCTTTGTCCATAGCAAGAGTGTCAGCCTGTGATGTGAACAGGGTGTGAGGGACACACTGGAGGGCAAGGGCTGGGGATGTGGAGCTTCCTGTTTGACCCCCTGCCTGTGGCCTGTTCAGTTTAACTTCACACTAGCAGAAAGAGGCTGGGCCAAGGCCAGTCCTGCTGGGGAGTATGAGCAGGGCTGGAGACTCTGCAGAGGGCCTGTGGCCAGGTGAATGGGGCAACAGGTGATATGAGACAACTCAGAGTTGACAAGTGAGTGTGGTGGACAGGTGAGTGAAAAACAGATGGGGTAAGACAGGTGAATGTGGACAGGAGGGTGAAGATGGAGAGTAGCTGTCCTCAAGACCTGAGCGCCACACCCTTCCTCCTGGTGTTTAGACCACTCAGGAAAGACACAAGTTTCTTCCCCAATCTGGTAGATGGGGCAAAACATGATGTTGGGCAATAGAAAATTAAGGTCAATTCTTTTTCCTGCTTGCTGGGATTGTGGATTAGGAAGTCGCTGAGGCTGACCCCTCCCCCGCGGGGTGATAGCTGCTCACACAACAGGTGGGGGTGTCCGGGCCACCACCAGGGTCCCCTGTGCTGCAGCCGACGCCAGGGTCTGAGTACTGGGGAACAGGGGACGAGGGCGGCAGTGGGGGCGGGCCTGGCCGTGCTGCCCGCGGTCCTGTGGGTCTGTGTGTCCAGGCTTGTGGTGCATCCCTTGCCAGCCCAGGGAAGGGGTCCCGGGATGGGGAGGGG
>NW_026000136.1:6864715-6987838 GCF_001458135.2 Marmota marmota marmota
CTGGGAGGCCCACCGGGAAACGCGGGCATTTGGGGACCCACCGGCCGCGGTGCCCCCGAGGAGTGAGTGAGGCGCCAGAGGTGGAACTAGGCCCGCGCCCCGGCTCCGGCCTGGATGCCACATCACACTCGGGGGGAGGGGTATCCCTGCTTTCTTCCTCTTTTGGGGTTCAGCGCACCGTATTACGGTCTGGGGATCCCCGCCTTCTCTTGGGCTCCGGGGCACCCCATCATGGTGTGGGGGTGTCTCTCCTTGCGTCCTCTCTTGGGGCCCGAAGCATCCCATCATGGTCTGGGGGTCCTCCACTGCGTCCTGTCTTGGGGTGTGGGGTGCCCCATCACCGTCTGCGGGGGTGTTGCTGCCAGCACAGGTGGAATCTGGGGGGCCTTCCTGGTGGCTGGAAAACCCTGGGGGTTTGGCTGGTGGCCTCAGTCCGGAGGCTGGTGGGTGGACCTGGCTACTGTGACTTAACCCTGCGCTGGGCGCACACAAGCCGTTCTGGCGCCTTTGGCTAGAGGCTGCTATTGTTCTCTAGTCCCCTCAGCCTGGCCCCCAGCGGGGGGCTTCCGCTGCTTCTTTTCCCTTTCTTTTCCAGGCTTCCCCACCTTTTGATTCTCACTGACCTCCCCTCCCCCACCTCCTTTATCTCTCGGAGGACCCCTCCAACTGAGACCCCATGTAGTGACAACATTTACATTTCACACAGGTGTCCTTACAACCGGGAGGGTGAATGAAAGTGAGACCATATTAACCCCAGGCTTGGACACTGGGAGCACCAGGCACCCCACTTCTCTCACCTCAGATTTCTCAGAGAGGCAAAAGGGGGCTTTGGGTCACCCATAAGTTCTATTTGAATCTTTTCCATCCCCACAAAATCTGTTCAGAGGTAAGGTCTTTGTGGCTGTTAATAAATTAAGCAATTCATCCAACCCCCCAAAATGAAAGATCTTTGACAAATGCAAAATAAATGACATTTTCTGTGTTACACCGTTCATTGGATTTGCCCGCCAACAATAAAATCTTATATACTGTGTGCATGTTTGTGAAGCACAGCAGTGCAGCCCGGGTCTCCTCCAGCTCCTCTGAGGTTCATGTGGTTTTTTATTTTCCTCAGCGGGAAGAGCAAGACGCTCTGACCATGGCCTCTCCATCCTCTTTCCACTTGGAGGAGGAGGACAGTCTGAAGGGGTGTGAGCTGTATGTTCAGAAACACAGCATCCAGCAGGTGCTCAAAGATTGCATCGTGCACCTCTGCATCTCCAAGCCTGACCGCCCCATGAAGTTCCTCCGGGAGCACTTCGAGAAGCTAGAGAAGGTCAGTGACTTCCAACCTGGGGGTGTCCCTTTGTAGGTGTCCTGAGGTGGAGTAGTCATAAGCCCCTCCTTCCTCCTGAATGCCAGAAGGTCGTCCTGAGGATCTTTCTGCAAGATGGAAAGAGAAGCCCATTTGGTCTGATCCTAGCTTGTTTGGTCTCAGGTTCATCCTTGGGCGTTGTCTTCCTGGCCACAGAATTCCTCCCTTCTACTTTCAGGGGATTCAGGACTCCCTTGGAAGATGATCCATGTTTTTAGGTAGTTCATGGAGTTCCCTGGCTGTTTTCAGCTTGGGGGGATGGAGGTTGGGACCAGGTCTAGTTGTAGATGCCACTGGCATTTTGGATAAAAGAAAGTAGCTCCAGTTACCCCCATGAAGCGGGTCAAGTGGGGTGAGGTTCCACATCAGCCTGTACCACTGAGACTTGACAGTCATGGATAGAAACATACTTCAGACAAGGGAGAAGCACATACCTGCTCAGCTCTTTTTAAAATTTTTTTTTCTATTTTTTGTGCCTCAAGGGAGTGAACTCAGAGCCTCATGCATGTTAGGCAAGTGCTCTACCACTGAGGCACATCCCCATCCTTTTTATTTTAAGATTGGGTCTCTTGCTAAGTTCCCCAGTCTAGCCTTCAACTTGGGGTCCTCCTGCCTCCTCCTTCAAAGTATCTAGGATTACAGATATCTGCCGCCATACCTGGCTTCAGCTCTTTGGAGAGACCCCTGTCTTCCATGAATGACACCCCTACCACTTACTGGCCCGCTTCTGAACTCTTCCTGGGCAGGGGAGATTGTATATGAGACCCTATGGCTTTGTCCTGTGGTTTCTTCTTCCAGTCCTCATCCCCCATTTCTTACCCCAGACTGGCTCTTGGTGTCATGTGAGATTTCCTCTCCTTGATATTTGGTTGCAATTTAACTGTCCCTTGTCCCATGGGGATCAAGTGGAAATGTGGGCAGCCCTGTTCATGCAAAGATCTGCTTTTAAACAGCAATGAACTCTCAGGTCCTCATCCATGATGTGATCACATTGCCCTGATTCAAAGGAATTAATTTGTTTATTCCCTTGAAGATAATCCATCCAAAATTTATGTATTTGGTGCTAGGGATCAAACCCAGGGCCTCCTACATGCTAGGCAAGTGCTGTACCACTGAGCTACCCCATCAAAAAATATTTATAAGCAATGCAGCCTATTAAAGAAAATTTGAGAAGTTCAGAAGTAGAAATAAAATCTTCTGCAGTTCCCCCGCTCCTTCCCCCTCAAGTTCTGTGCTTTTTAAAATCACAGTGTTTTCACTCCTGCATAGTCATGTTGCAAATGTGCTTTTATATTTTGCATTTCTCCATTTGTCATCTGCTCTTCACAGACCTCATTTTCAATGTCTGCGTAATGTTCTTTTGAGGAGATAAAAGTTTTCGACCTTGCCTTCATGATTGGTAATTGAATTGTTTCCAGGTTTTTTTTTTTTTAAGTACTAAAAGTTATGCCATATTGACATTTTCACCCATAGATTTTTTTTCTCCTGTACATAGTGTTTGTTTAGGATGGCCTTCTAGGACAGGAATTCCTGGGTGAAGACAATCTTGATGATTCTGTGAAAAGCTTTCCAACAGGGGCATCAGTTCACATTCCCACCATCAGAATAGGACTGAATTTATCCACACTCACCAACTTTGGCTATTTTAATTTAAAAAGATATTTCTTGCTTGCTTTCTTGATTTCTTTCTTTCTTGATTTCATTCTTTCTTGTTTTCATTTTTTTTTTCTTTCTTCAGTTGATAGGTGAACACGGTCATGTGGCCTTAGCTCATCTTTCTTTGGTTAGTCATGAAGTCATTGTTTTGTTGGGTTCCCAGGTACAAAACCAGAGAACTGGGGAGTGGGGAGGAGGTACTACCATTCCTTGCACTTTGGAAGAAGGAGAGCTGAGCAGGCGGGCCTCTTCCTTTCTCATCTCAAACCACACTTTGTCATGCTGGTGTCACTTGCTTGGTTTGCTCACACGTGATCCCCAGCCAGGTTGCCAGCCTCACAGGACATTAGTTTGAGGCATGATTGGATGCAGGGTCCACCAGGAGACCCAAGGCTGGGCCAGACTCCTGGCTCTGGCCTGCAGACATTTTTGGTTGCTACACTGGGGGTGGGCTTGGCCAGCCAGTTGTTATCCAGTAGGTAGAGGTCAGGAATGGGAGCAAGACAACCCTTATGACAAGGAATTATATGACCCCCAAATTCCAGTGGTGCCGAGATTGAGAAACTCTAGAATTGAGTGGGTGAGGAACTCAAGATCACCGGCATGTAGGGGGGCAGGACCCAGTGGTGGCAAGATTTGGAGAGTTGAAGGTCAGGGGCGAAGCCAAGTTTTTGGCCTGATAAGGAGGACACAGAAGGGAACTAGGTGAGTATGAGTTTGGAGCTCAGTGGGTCACCTATCAGGGAATCCCAAGGGCAGCTGGAGCTCCTAGTGGGAAAGTGTCTGAGACAGAGGGCAGTAGAAGCCAGGGAGGGGGTGGGGCGCAGTAGGTGTGAGGCTGAGGTGATGGGGTCCAGGTAGGATGGAGGTGGATGTCCGCTGGCAGATTGAACCTGGCAGTGAGAAAAGTAGCTTGGAGCTTCAGTCTTGGTTGGGCAGAGCCACTGGGTGGAGGGTACACTGCTGAGTAGGAAGGGGCAGGACCGAGTGTGGAAGATCAAGGCTTCTTGTTCTGGATGTGATGTTTGAGCTATTAAGGGGCAGCTGACTGTGAGATGGGCGCTTATGGGCAGGGCTGGGGACAGGGTGGAAGACTAATTGCGACACTTGCCCTGGATTTCCTGCCTGACAGGTGAGGGCTGAGGTGCGAATGGGGTTGGGTGCCTTTCCAGAGTGAGGTGGCCACGGGACCTTGTTTTAGCCCTGGTTCCATGTTGATGATGTGCCCATCACAAATTGGATGTGCCTTATTTCAAATGCCTGGGCCAGAAATGTTTGAGATTTTGGATGTTTGGACTCAAATTGCTTTTATTTATTTATTTTTAAGTTTATTTCTTACATACATAACAAGAGTGGAATGCATTACAGTCATAATTCAAATTGCTCATATTTAACAATAAGGGAATTACATGAGTCCTTTTCTGACCATGGTTGCTGGTGGCTGCTGCAAAGTACAATAGTAATAAAAAATTACATTCGCTAAAATTACCCACACACATATGCATCTGTACATTTATACTGAAAAGCACAAAAAGGTCCCCAGAGAACTTACATTACTTAGTAATGTAATTTTTTGTTACTGTTTAGTTTGTACTGGTTGACTTAGGAATGACCACGGAGGGGGCAGCTTAAAGAAATTTCCCCTTTCACGGTACAGAAGGGCAGAAGTGTAAGAGCAAGAGCAAGGCATTTGCAGAGCTGGCTCCTTTGGGGGGCTATGCAGAGGTCTCTTCCAAACCTTTCTCCAGCTTTTTTTTTTTTTTTTCCGTGGTTGCTGGCAGTCTTTGGTGATCCTTGGATTGAAGAGAATCTTCCATGCTGCTGACTTTATCTTCACACAGCATTTTCCTGTATCTGTGTCCAAAGTGTCCCTTTTTATGAGGATACTGGATTAGAGCCATCCTAATGACTCATTTTAACTCAGTGACCTCTGGAATACAGTCTCCAGAGAAGGTCGCATGCTAAGGCCTTGGGGTGAGGACTCCGACATGTCTGTTCTGGGGAACACAGTTCACCCGTCATGGCTGCCTCTCCAGGCATCTTTCCAGAGCTTACCACCAATTCATTGGAAATATGTTGCAGGTTGTCACCTGTGGTACAATTTCCCTTTTGTCAAAGGTAATGCCAACAATAGCGTATTTATGTGCAAAAGAGAAATCCAAGGGCATACATCCAAACTCCCACAAGGCAGGGCTTATTTTGGCTTTCTTTTTCTGCAATAGCTGGTAAGTTCAGGCTTTTGAGGTGTTTTGTGAATGTCTGAAATCATATGCCCATTTTTGTATGGGGGTGCATTTTATGTAGGAGAATGTCCTTTTGCTGTCAGATCAAGCGGATCTGAGATGCCAAAGTGAACAGCACCCAAGAGAGCCGTAAAATCCCACAGGAATCCCACTTCACAAGAAATGTCTCCAGCCAGTGAGAAGCAGTGGGACAGAACCAGGAAACTCATCTACTCCTGGCTAGGGCTGCAGCCCCACAGGGACAGTCATCGCCCGAGCTACCCACCCCTGCTCTTCCCCTTAAGGTCAACCGGGCAGAGCTGTAGGCAGGAGCAGGAGGGATGGAGGGTTTTCTCAGCTTTTATCACAAGCAAGGTGCATATCTATGAGATTGATGAAGCTGCCTCTCATAGCCCAGCAGGATGGCCAGGCCTCTGTGTCCTGCCCAAGTCAGTCCAGCCAGATACCTGACGCTCAGGCTATGGCCAGTGAACTCTTCACCTCTGGCCATTTAAGAAGGTCCAGTTATTTTATGGTGGAGACTTAAGGAGTAAAATTTTTTTTTTATTCAATGGCAAAACACAGCCCTGAAACTTTCCCACCATGATGGGGGCTTTCTGAAGATTGCATAAGATGATAAAGTCATCAATCTTTTTAATATTGAATTTTAAACGCTATAGAAAAAAAGATCCCTCCATAAAAACTCACCTCTTGTACACTGGCCTTAAGTTCTCTGAGGACCTGTTTTTGCTTTTCAGTATAAATGTACAGATGCATATGTCTGTGGGTAATTTTAGCAAATGCAATTTTTTGTTACTATCGTTCTTTGCAGTAGTATTTATTTTAGTTGTTGATGGACCTTTATTTTATTTGTATGAGGTGCTAAGAATCGAACCCAGTGCCTCACACATGCTAGGCAAGTGCGCTACCACTGAGCCACAACCCCAGCCCCTGCAGAAGTATATTTTATTGTTGTAAAATATACAGTGCCGTTGACCATTTTGGCTTCACAGATTGAGTACATTGAGTTACATTCATATTGTTATGCCTCCTTTTTAGTAGCCTGAACCACCATGTCAGATTGCTATGAAATATTCCATGTGGGATGCATCATGATTTTCATCTTCTTTTTGTTGGTGTCTGATTGATGGCTTCCAAAGGTTCTTTCCTTCACCATCATGCTAACGAACTGATTTAAAGGAAGCGTGTAGGTGCAGGTGGCTCAAGAACAGGCTCTACAGCAGCGCTCCGCTCCATCCAGCCTGGAGTCCCTGCTTCCCCATGGAACATCTCCCAATGCTGGTTCAGCTGTGACTAAAAGATCTGACCAGAACAATTTTAGGGGAGGAAAAGTTTGAGGGCTCACAATTTCAGAGGTCTCAGTCCTTAGAAGTCCAACACCATTTCTGGGGCTGAACATCATGGCAGAAGAGTGTGGCAGAGGGAAGCAGCTCATATGGTGATCAGAAAGCAGAGAGAGAGAGAGAGAGAGAGAGCTCTCCACTTGCTAGATACAAATATATACCCCAAAGCAACACCCCCAATTTCCACCTCCTCCAGCCACATCCTACCACTTTAGTTACCACTCAGTTAATCCCTGTCAAAGGATTGATTCACTGATTGGGTTAAGTCTCTCACAGCCCAATCATTTCTCCTCTGAACCTTCTTGCATTGTCTCACACATGAGCTTTTGGGGGATACTTCACATCCAAACCATAACATGCCTCAGGGATGGGGCTTACCTGGGAAGTCCCCTGAATTTGGAAACCATATGAAGTTCACTGAGATTCCTGGTGACCAGTGCTACAGACACCATTCTGGTGGTATAAGCTGAATACCTTGGCTTCCTGGAGTCCCATGGTCTTGGAAGACATACTTGCATGGAATCAAACAGTTGTCCACTAGCACTCAGAAGACCCATACTCTGGGTTCTGAGGAGGCCAGGGGTATGCCAAGATGGGAGAGCTGTAGTTCCAGCCTTGAGGGTAGCATTTGATACATGGGCAGATACAGGTGGTTGTCCAGGGGTGGTGAAGATGATCTGGAAGCATGTGTGCCATACATTGAAGCTAGAGGGTTGGCTTTGCCTTGGGGAGGGTGGGCAGAGACACTTCACAGAGGAGAGCTTGAGTGGACACGGTGACTATGTAACATTGGCCAGGAAGGGGTAGAATGGAAGGGCTCTTTGTGCAGCAGAACAGCCTGTGCAGATCCCAGAGCCTGTGGGGTGGGGAGGGGTGAGCCTTTTGGGGCAGGGCATGGAAGGCCTAGCCTGTGGGGCAGGGCTCTGTCCTAGTGGTGCTGGAGCCACAGAAGGATTTGACATGACCAGATGTCCTATGTCCTTTCTGCTTCTGTTGACAATAGTATGAATGACATTGGTTGCTTTTTTGTTTTTTAATATGTTGATTAAAAATAAAAATGTTAAATAAAGCAAACACAAAATTTTAGCACTGGGTTTCAAGTTTACATAATCTCTCAGGTCTTTCGTAGACCATAATATGGTCTCAAAGCCTGTAGCTACAATCTCGACATTTTCTCTCATGCCTCAGTTTTACTTTATTTTATATTTTACATAATTATATAACATCTACATAGATGGAAAGGAGTTTGGCATGCATTTCAAGTTTTTCACCCAAAGGAAAGTGCACTCTTAAAAATAAAACTACTACAAAGGAGTTTCACTTTCTACAAGAATTCTGCCCATTTATTTATTTATTTTGATTTTTAAAATATTTTTATTTTTTAGTTGCAGTTGGACACAATACCTTTATTTTATTTATTTTTATGTAGTGCTAAGGATCGAACCCAGGTCCTTGAATGTGCTAGGCAAGCACTCTACCGCTGAGCCACAACCTCAGCCCCTTATTTTGGTTTTTATTAGTTCTTTTTACATGATAGTAAAATTCATTTTGATATATTTATACAAACACAGACTATATTTTATTCTAATTAGGACCCCAATCTTTCAGATGTGTAAGATGGTGGAATTCACTGTGGTGTACTCATATATGTGCATAAGAAAATTATTTTGGATTCTCCATTGTTTTTTCTTTTCCTACCCCCCATCTTCCCTTCATTTTCTTCTCTTCTATATCTCTTCTTCCAACCCCTCACCCCCATTGTGGGTTAGCTTCCACATATCAGTTGAAAACATTTGACCTTTGGCTTTTGGGACAGCTTATTTCACTTAGCGTGATAGTCTCCAGATCCTTCCATTTACTGGCAAGTGTCATAAAGTCATACCTCTTTATGGCTGAGTAATATTTCATTGTATACATACCACATTTTCTTTATTCCTTCATCTGTTGAAGCTCACTTAGGGTGGTTCTATAGCTTAGCTACTGTGAATTGAGTTGCTTATTGATGTACTACAATGCGACACTATAGTATGCTGATTTTAAATCTTTTGGATATATATTAAGGAGTTGGATATCTGGATCAACTGGTGATTCCATTCCTAGTTTTTTGAGGAATCTCCATATTGCTTTCCAGATTGGTTTCACCAATTTTCAGTACCACCAGCAATGTGTAAGTGTACCTTTCCTCCCACATCCTCACCAACATTTACTGTTACTGTAAAAATACAATTTGTTGTTGTAAAAATACAATTTTTGATAATTGCCATTCTGATTAGAGTGAGGTGAAGTCTCAGTGTAGTTTTAATTTGCATTTCTCTAATTGTCAGAGATGTTGAATATGTTTTCACATATTTGCTATTTGTATTTTTTTCTTCTGAGAAGGGTCTGTTCAGTTCCTTTGCCCATTTATTGATTGGGTTATTATCATTATTTTGATGTTAAGTTTTTAAAGTTCTTTATATATCCTGGAAATTAATGCTCTATCTGAGTTGCAGGTGGCAAAGATTTTCTCCCATTCTATGGGGTCTCTATGTTCTTGATTTTTTTCTTTGCTGTGAAGAAGCTTTTTAGTTTGATACCATTCCATTTATTGATTATTGATTTTATTTCTTGTGCTTTAGGAGTCTTGTTAAGGAAGTCAGTTCCTGAGCTGATACTTTTTGAATTTTGAGCTAGCTTTGCCTTTCTGGGCCATTAGCTTATGTTAGAAAATCCTCTGTGTTAGATAATATAAGAACATGTACTGGGTTTTAGTTGCTAATGCATTCTTGAGGACTTTTGCACTATGTTCATGGAGGATGTGGTCTGTAGTTTTTTAAAATATTTATTTTTTAGTTATAGGTGGACACAGTATCTTTATTTTATTTTTATATGGTGCTGAGGATTAAACCCAGTGCCTCACACACTCTAGGTGAGCGCTCTGCCTCTGAGCCAAAACCCCAGCCCGGTCTGTAGTTTTATTTATTTAATGATCTAATACCACATGGTGTCAGGATAATGCTGGTCTTACAAAGTGAGTTGGGGAGTCTTCTTCTGGCTGGAAGAACCAGGAGAACCCTGGGTAGAATGGCATAACCTCTTCTGAGCCCTGAGTTTTCTTTGAAGGTTTTATAAATTCAATTTCTTTAATAGAAGAAAAATAGGATAATAGTATAACCTATTTAGGTTATCCATTTCTTCCTGAGTTTTGGTAGTTTGTGTCTTTCATGGAATTGGTCCAAGTAATTAAAGTTATTAAATTTATGGGGATAGATTTTTTTGATAACTTTAATTATCCTTTTAATGTCTATATTTGTATTCTTTCATTCTTGATGTTGGTAATTTGTGTCTTTTCTTGCTGATCAGTCTGGGTAGAAGCTTGTCAACTTTATGAACTTTTCCAAAGAAGTAGATTTTAGTTTCATTGTTTTTCCTCTATTTTTGATCTTATTATTATTTTTTGCTTTGGGCTAAAGTTTCTTAAGGTGAAAATTTTGATTATTAGTCTAAGACTTTAAAAAAATTTATTAGTTATTGATGGACCTTTATTTATTTGTTTGTTTATATGTGGTACTAAGAATCGAACCCAAAGCCCCACACATGCCAGGCAAGCGCTCCATCGCTGAGCCACAATCCCAGCCCCTAAGACTTTTTTTCCCCCCCCCCAGGAATTGAACCCAGTGGCACTTAACCACTGAGCTAAATTCCCATTCCCCATCCCTGTTTATTTTTTTATTTGGAGAAACAGTGTCTTGCTAAGTTGCTTAGGGCTTTCCTAAGTTGTCGAGACTGGCTTTGAACTTGCAATCCTGCCTCTGCCTCCTGAGTCACTGGGATCACAAGTTATGTGCAACTGTGCCCGGCTCCTACTATTCTTTTCTAATGTAATGATGTAGACACCCCACAGCTGTGGAACATTAGCTGCATCCCACAAATTTTGATATGCTGCATTTTTTTCATTTTTTATGTAGTACAAACATTTTCCTGTTTCCACCAAGATTTTTGTTTCATTGATTATTTAGAAGATTTTTTGTTTAATTTCTGAAAATGGGGGGGGGGGCTTTTCAGATGCTTTTGTCACCCAATTCTGGCTCAGTTCCATCCTGGTGAGTTGTGCACTCCTCCCTTCTGAATTTGTTAAGGTGTGTTTAATGCTTATCTTGGCGAGTGCTCCAGGTAATCCTGCTGCTGTTGGGTGGGGTAGTGTCAATGTTGATGCTCCAGTGGCAGGCATCTTCTGTCCCTGATGGCTTTCTGTCCCCTTGTTCTGTTACTGCACAGGAGCACTGAGATGAGTAGCTATAATTGTGCACTTCTCTAGTTCTCCCTTTAACTCGACCAGCTTTGCTCCATGAATTTTGAAGTTCCGTGATCAGTTCCTCTCTGTTTCCTTTGTGTATTTTGTCTGACATGAGGACAGCTGCACATGCTTTCTTTTAATTAGGATTTTCATGGCTCATGTTTTCCCATCCTTTTACTGTAGCTTTACCAGTAAAGGGTCTCTTATTGACAGCAAATGGTTGGTTTAAATTTTTTTTTTAACCAATGACAATTCCTGTCTTGTAATTGATGTGTTTAGACAATGTATGGTTTTTTTTTTTTAAAAGAAATAATATTTCTTACTCTACATACACATACACATACATATATATTACCTCACTTATACACCATATGTATTTAACGTAATTACTGTTATGGTTGGATTTTTTTAAAAAATGAATTATTTTTCTATTTGTCTTGTGTATTTTTCCCTCTTGTTCCTCTTTTTTTTCTGCCTTTATTCTTTGATTATTTTTAGTATTGAATTTTTATTTACTGTCTTTTAAAGTGATTGCTCTAGAACTTACAATAATTATAAGTAACTCCTTGACTGTTTTAATTATTGTTTTACCATTTCCAGTAAAGCATGCGAGCATTGTACCCTAGAGCCCCACTCTCCCTTATTATAATTGTCATATGTATTACATCTACATACATTGAACCCTCATTATAATTTTTACTTTTAATGCATATTTTAAATCATTTGAAAGGGGAGAACCATCTAGTATATGTGCCCAGGAGCTACCATTTCCATCTCTCCTCCTTCATTCCCAAAGTTCTGTCTGAACTTGATCATATCTGCAAACCCTGTTTCCAAACAAGGTCCCCTGGAGTTTCCAGATGGACTTGGATTTGGGGGAATTCTGTGTGTAGGTCAGCTTACTGTCACTGTGACAAAATACCTGAAACAATTTAAAAGGAGGAAAGGTTTATTTTGGCTGACGGGGGTCAGAGGTTTTACCTATGGTCTCCTGGCTGTGTTGTTTGCAGGCCTGTGGTAAGGGAGCATAGCATATGGTGGAGCTGAGCTGCTCACCTCAAGATGGTTGGGAAGGAGAGAGACAGAGAGAAGGGGCCAGGGAGACAAGATGTCCCTTTCAAGTGACCCAATTCCTCAAGCTAGGCCCCACCTCCTACAGTTTTCGCCACCTTCCTAGCCTGTTAATTTATGAATCCATTGATGGCCTCATGCACTGATGAGGCCATGATCCAGTCACCTCCGGCAGGCCCCACCTCTGAATACTGCAGTCTTGGGGACCAAGCCCTCAGCATATGAACTTCCAGATCCAGAGCTTCCAGATCCAAACTCCAACACTATTTCAGCCCTGACAGCATCCAACCTGAGAAGTCGGATGTAGAGCAATGGAGAAAGATGAAGGATGAAGAGATAATTTATAAAAATAAAAGCAGAAAAGCTAAGGAATCAAAGAAATAGTAGCAGTGAAATCAAACCCTGATTCCTCAAGGAGATTAATGAAGCAGACAAAGGTCTGATGTGCCTTCCAGGTTAGGGAGAGGCGGCATACAACTTGTCTTGAGCTCAGATGAGGAAGGAGCAAGCACATTTTTGAGCAGGGCTGGCAGGGAGCGTCATCTGGGAGATCCTCCCTGCTTCCTCCTTTCCAAGGCTGGTCCAGGGTCCTCTTCTTTGCCTTTTCCTCTATTCTCTGTGTTAGCCTGGTATACATTTGGTGTTCAATAAATGACTAGAGACTGTTTTTCTCTTATACATTTACCACTGAATGGCTGAGTACTCCCTGGGCCAGTCCTTTACCCTCTCTGGTCCTCAGTTGCCCACTTATTCTGGTTTCTTTAGAGGATGCTACACCCCTGAGCTCAGCTCATAATTCCTGCCTGGGGCTGGTGACCCTGGGACCCTCTCTTGGAGGCCTAGGTCTTCAGATGCCACAACCACTCTCTTAGGACTTGGGGCTTCAGGGTGCAGATGGGCAGTATTGGGATGGTACATAGAGCTTCTCCCTGGAGATGGGCCAGAAATGCTGCTCATGCTTGCCTCGCAGGGGTGGGTGCCTGAGGAAGCCATGCTGCTGAAATCACTTTTCCTCCTTTGGGTGTGGGAGTCCAGTGCTGAGGAGGCGGTTGGCTTGATAAACTGCCTCTTTGAATCCCTATTGGTGGGAGAGGGCAGACTGCAGCCTTAGGGCCAGAGAAGTGGACAGTCAGGCAGGACTTTGGAAAGCCACCAGTCCCAGCCATGGGGGCTTCTCATGAGGACAAACTAGGTTCCAGAAAATCTCTGAGATTCTAGTCCCCACCTGAATGGCTTCCTTTCCGCTGAAGTCTGCATTCTATCCCTTGTGTAGGAAAAATGTTGTCAGAAGAAAAGGAGGGACATCTTTACAGCCCATGGCATTGACTGGCCTTAGGGCAGGAAGGGGACAATCCCTGGGCTGTTGTTCCTCGATTCAGGGGCAAATTCTGGCCACCGAGCTTTCTGGAAACCCCTCTGGAAACTGGTTCCCACACTTTCAGTATAAAGATTCCTTTGGCTGGAAAAGCCTGTCCTGACCTGATGACCTTGACTGTCCCTCACTCCAGACAATTCATCAGCATGAAAACAGAGACAGGAAGGGGGAATCTGAGAAATGAGAGGTTTTCCTGGAATTCCACGGAGGGAAAGGAAAGGGATACCAGCAGAGATAATGGACAGGCATTTGTGGGAGGCAGAACAGGGAGAGGAGCCCTGTGGTGGCCGGGGAGGCTCCCTGGCTCCAACCCTGCCCATTTCTTCCTGTGGCCTCCTGAAGTGGCCTCCGTGTTTCAGACCACCTGTATCCTGCCCAGTTTGACCCTGTGCCTGCTGAAGATGGAAAATCATTTCCATGCCAGGTCAGGCGATGCCCATCCTTCTCAGAAAACAGGCCCTGACTGCTGCTGTCTGGAAGAAAACAGACTTGGTTCCCCCAGGGAGGGACCTGGGATCCCCACCCAATGAAAGAGCATGGGCCACATGCTCCTTTGTGACATGGGCCACTTGGGACACCAACAGCTGGAGCTCTTTTGTATCCAGTGGGTGTGGGTCTGACAGCCTGGTAGATAATTGTGAGCTCAGACCCAGTTGCCTAATCTAGACTCTAGAAGGAAATTCCTTGAGATCTTGGCCTTCCCACTGGGATCCTTCCTGGCCTTATCACCAAGAAGGTCTTTGTGATTTATAAAGGCCCACATCACCCATGGCTGGCCTTTCAAGGCTTCCTCTGTCCTTGGATGTTGTTAGGGGCCATCCTGCTTCCTTGCTGCCACCTCTGCCCCTGCCCCTTCAATTCTGAGCCCACTCTACCTGCCTATTGCAGAGACTCTGGGGAAAACTGAGTGGTACCTTTGGCCATGACACCAGGCTCAAACCCCTGTATTGACCTGTTATTCATTTGTTCATTTTTTTTTTTCCAAGTGGTGCCTACAGTAAGTACATCTGGCATCGAGGCTCTGGGATGGAGTTGGGATCACAGTCCAGAGGGTAAAGCACTCAAGCCACAAATCATTTTGTCTCTGCCCCAGGGCCACAGCTTCATTTCCCTGTGGGATATTCGCATGTCTGGGCCTCATTGTTACCTCCGAGTCAGTGTGTCCAAAAACCCAACTCATGTTGACCATATTAAAAACAAAAACCAAGCAGAAAATATCCAAACTCCACAGAGTGGAAGACAGGTATTCAAAGCAGGAGGGTCCTCAGCACACAAAGATGGAAACAGCCTAGATGTGCATCAGTGGACAAATGATCCCTCCCAACAATAAGAGCATTATTTGGCCACAAAAGGGAATGAAGCTCTGACACATGCTCTGATGTAGATGGGCCTTTGGAACATGGTGCTGAGTGAAAGAAGCCAGATGGAGGACTGAGGTTGTGGCTCAGGGGTAGAGCACTTGCCTAGCATGTGTGAGGCCCTGGGTTCGATTCTCAGCACCGCATAGAAATAAAATAAAGGTCCATTGACAACTTGAAAAAAAAAAAAGAAAGCCAGATGCAGAGACCACAGGCACCATTCATATGAAATTCCAGAACGGCAAATCCACAGCGACAGGAAGCAGATCAGCAGCTGCTTGGGGCCGGAGGTGGTGGTGGCTGATGGACTCCTTTGAGGGATGAGAGGGTCTTGGAGCTGGATAAAAATGATGGTCACAGTCTTGTGAATGTACTTTATTTTTGGTACCAGGGGTGCTGGGCCACAAAACCAGCCCCTTTAATTTTTTTCTTTAGACAGAGTCTTGCTTAGTTGCTTAGAGTCTCATCAGATTGCTGAGGCTGGCCTTGAACTTGATCCTCCTGCCTCAGGCTCTTGAGTCGCTGGAATTACAGGTGTGCATCATGATGCCAGGCTTGTGAATGCACCTAATGCCACTATGTTGTATTCTTTAAAATGGTTGTTGATTTTGTATCATGTGAATTTTGCCATAATAATAATAATAATACTCACTCACCTGCTCAGTGGAGGCATCTGCCAGGCTCCTGTTTCCTCCCCTGGGACATCTGAGCCAAGTGTGAGGCTGCTCTGGCAGATCAAGCTCTTCCCCCTCTGCCCTTGTCCTGGCCATGCCCTTGTCACCTCCTGCATCTGCCTTGGCTGCTGTCCCTTCCAGGATGAGTGTGAGCTGCCTAAAACTACTGTGGGCACAGGAGCAGACTTGTCTGTGCATTTTTTCCCCCCAGGCACTGCGGAGCCTTGTGAGAATGGAACAGTGTTCTGCATCGGACTTTTCTCAACTCTCCAGCCCAGGTTTCATGCTTCTGTGATGACTGTTGCCACCATTAGTATTTTTAATCACTTCCAAAAGTGAAGGCCCAGCATCTCTTACTTGCAGTGTAACTTGTGTTTCTGGTTAGTATCCGGTTTGTGTAGGAATGGAGATGGTAGATGTGACAGTTTCTGTGAAAGATTGCTAATGAATGAAAGAACACAGACTTGCAATAACATCTCGCAAGTCGTCATTGACCTCTGCCTCCTGGTGACTGGAAATGGGGAGATCTATGAAAAAGTGATGTATGGTTCAAGGTGGGGCAGTGTTTATGCAAAGCCCAGAGATTATGATGTGGCTGGTTGTCGTGGCAACAGAAGATGTAGTATGTGCTTGACTAGCTCTGGAGCCCCGCCCTCCTGAGGCAAGCTGGAGGTGGCCCCAACATGGCACCCTTGGTGCTCCTCCCCAGGCCGTGTCCATGAGTGCCACCCTGAGAGTGAAGTGCAGAGACATCAGGCATGTGGTAGCTCCCACCTGGGAGAACTATGTGCATTTCAGCACATGAGGAAGCTTGAAGCTTCTGTCAGTAAAGATGGTGTAGGTCAAAGGCTTTATAGAAATGAATCACCTGATAATGCTTAGTGGTCATCTTCATGACTTCATGACTTTCCTGGGTATGATCTGGAAGCCCAGGTGGAATCTTCACCCAAGGGGAAGGAATGTGGATGCTTTTCATCGCAGCCACCATCCTCACCCCACTGGCAAAGAAGTGACTTGGAACCCCATTCTTTTCTTTCTTTTAAAAAAAAATTTTAAATTGATTTTTTAAAAAATAAATGACAGCAGAATGCATTATAAATTTTATTACACATATACAGCACATTTTTCATATCTATGGTTGTATATAAAGTATGTTCACACCAATTCGTGTCTTCATACATGTGCTTTGGATAATGATGCCCATCACATTCTACCATCATTGCTAATCCCCTGCCCACCTCTCTTCCCCTCCCACCCCTCTGCCCTATCTAGAGTTGTCTATTCCTCCCATCCTCCCCCTCCCTACTCCACTATGTATGAGTCAGCCTCCTTATATCAGAGAAAACATTTGGCATTTGTATTTTTGGGATTGGCTAACTTCACTTAGCATTATCTTCTTCAATGCCATCCATTTACCTGCAAATGCCATGATTTTATTCTCTTTTATTGCTGAGTAATATTCCATTGTTTATATATGCCACATTTTTTTAAATCCATTCATCCACTGAAGGGCATCTAGGTTGGTTCCACAGTTTAGCTATTGTGAATTGTGCTGCTATAAACATTGATGTGGCTGTGTCCCTGTAGAATGCTGTCTTTAAGTCCTTTGAGTGTAGACTGAGGAGAGGGATAGCTGGGTCAAAGGGTGTGGAACCCCATTATTTTCTAGAGGATGATCAGCCATTGTTAGTCTTGGCAGTGCCTGGCTTGGTTTTGCCCTGATTTGCATATCTGTTTCACTGGGTTGAATCCATTGTCATCTTTAATTTTAGGATGGGCACCATGACCACTGGGTTGGATATGTATGTGACAGACATGCAGAGAGGGGGTTGCAATAAACACAGTTCATCCAAAGTTGTGCTGTCAACATGGCCTGGACATGTGTCTTCTGGACATCCTGTAACACTCTTTGCAGAGTTTGATAGATGACAGTCTTGCCCAAGGAGACTGCCTTTCAGGGGTACAGCAAGTGGAGGACGTCATTTCTGGAATTTGTTATTTATTTTGGTGGTTTTAGTGGTATTTATGTCTGCCCAATGGCAAAAAATAATGTTTTATTTTCATTTAGGCATGATTGTTCCTTTCCGTTTATTTGTGTTGTATTAGCATTATAACAGCAACGGAGTCGAAGGGACTTCACAACTTGGCTTTTGGTACTCAGCACTCTGCATTCTTTCATATATACAGGCTCCCTTCTCCCCCTGTGTGTGTGTGTGTGTGTGTGTGTGTGTGTGTGTCTGTGTGTTAAAGTCTAGATATATCAGCTGGGTGCAGTGGTCCATGCCTGTAATCCCAGCATCCTGGGAGGCTGAGGCAGGACGATCAAGAGTTCAGAGCCAGCCTCAGCAATTTAATGAGGCCCTAAGCAATTCAATGAGACTCTGTCTTTAAATAAAAAACACACACACACACACACACACACACAAAAAAAAAAACACCTGGGGATGTGGCTCAGTGGTTAAGCACCCCTGGGTTCAATCCCCCCCAAAAGTCTAGATGTCAGGCAAGAGAAGGAAAGCATTTGCAATTTTCTGGGCTGAGTTATTCTGACTTTCAAAATGATACTCTAAAAAATTTTTAAATGCATTCATTCATTTTTTTAAAATTTTAGTTGTAGATGGACACAACATCTTTATTTTATTTATTTATTTTTATGTGATGCTGAGGATCAAACCCAGTGCCTTACACACACTAGGTAAGCGCTCTACCATTGAGTCACAACCCCAGCCCCCATTCATTCATTTTAAAAGCATCTTTCCAATGTAGGCACTGAATTAAGGGCTGGAGATTTTGCAGTGAGTGAAGCTTGTATCTAGGGAGGGAGAGAGTGGTCAAAAATATGTTCTATGGAGCAGGCCACAATTAGCTTGCTGCAGGTGCCATGAGAACAGGAACATAGGAGGTGAGGGGAAGCCATGTGGGAAAGGTGCTCTCCTGCACAAAGAAGGTGACATTTGGATAGAGACAGGAGATGGTGGCACCTGGGAATAGCAATCCTGGCAGGGGGACAGCAAGCACCAGGACAAGTATGGGGCTGTGGTGGACTTGTCTGTCCATGGGATGCTTTCCATTCTAACTCAGGTTGGAGGCCCTGGGAGGAGTTAGAGGTGAGACAAGATGTGTTGGTGTTGGGGCCCATGTGCATTTAGATCTGGCCGCAGACACGCAGGCATTTTACGTGGCTGGAATGTGTTTGGGTCAACCACACACCTGCTCTTCTGTCTGACCTCTCCTTGCATCTCTGGGCTTCCCTGAGGGTTGTTTGTTTTCCTGCCAACAAATCAGCTCTTAGTGTTTTCTGGAGCATGGGCCTGTCCGTCACGGATTATCTGTTTGTCTGAACATGTCCTTCTTTGCTTTCATTTGAAGGCATTTCCCCTGGGTGTGGAATCCCAGATTGTCCACTATAAGTAGCAACAGCAGCAGCACTTTGTTGAGGTCCCTGTCCTCCCTCATGTCTGTGAGCTGCCCTTGATGGATGTGCGGGACTCTTGAGGGTGTCACTTTAATCTCTAATGCCACTTTACGTTTTTCTCTTTTTGTTCCCTTTAGTTGGCCTGAAGTGTGGGAGTTTGTGCATGGGCTTGACCCTGTGGCCTGATGTTTGTATATATGTTTCCAGAAGCACTAAGATGTCTTTGCTTTGTCTACATTTTTTCCCCCTAAAAGTTGAAAAATCAATAATCAGGGATATTGCAAAAATGCCTTTATCACTCACAAAAGGCAGGTTTTCTGGGCACAGAGGCCAGGTGGAACTGTGGTCCCTGGGGTACTTACAGCCCTGACCTGTCCCTGGAACATCTGTGGCCTCACTCACATCCCCGTCTGGGCCCCCTGTCAAGCAGTCTGAGTTGATCTGATACTCAGTTCCCAGTAGGCAGCCTGACACTTCTCCTGGGAGGACTTTTGGAAATTCTTATACCTGGAAATTCTCAGGATAGAATATTATAGAATATCCTTATTGACCAGTCTGAACATTTTGTGGTCCTCTCAGCCATGACCCTCAAATTCAGGTTTGAGGATTTTCTCTCATTCAGGATGGAACTTTAAGTGATCAGATGTTGAAACTCTTGGACTGTTTTTGTTAGATATTTTATTTTTTTTCTTACATGGTTTCTATTTGTCTTTTTGGCTCATTCCTTGGATAAAATATTCCCTGATTCATTTTATATATATATATTTTTTACACATATATTTTATATGCAATATAAATTATATTAATTAAGAATGTAGCTGAGCTATAGCTCAGTGGCAGAGCACTTGCCTAGCATGTGTGAGGGACTAGGTTCAATCCTTAGCACCAAATAAATATAAGCAAATAAAGGCATTCTGTCCATCTACAACTACAAAACATATTTTAAAAGAAAGAATAAATGAGATGTGTATGTGCTTATATTATTCCTTTTTAAAGGAAGTTTCCATTTTTTAAAAAAGATTTTTTTTAAGAGAGAGAGACAGAGAGAGAGAGATTTTTTTAAAATATTTATTTATTTATTTATTTTTTAGTTTTCGGCAGACACAACATCTTTGTTTGTATGTGGTGCTGAGGATCGAACCCGGGGCCGCATACATGCCAGGCGAGCGCGCTACCACTTGAGCTACATCCCCAGCCCAAGTTTCCATTTTTGTACTATTCTGTTAATATCCAGTGGATAAAGTTATCTCTTCAAATCTCTCTGGGCAGTATATAAACAAGACTTTATTTTTTTTGAAATTGTCTTCTCTGTCCTAAATTTATTTTCTCCCAAGGCCATTTTTTTTCTTTTCATTTATCCTGGTCTTTATTCATATTGAATATTTTCCTCAATGTCAAGAAATCTTTGTTTACATTTAAGAATGAGTCAATACTCTTAGATTCTGATTAGATTAAAAACCCACCTTAAAAGTGGAGACAGTTGGGGAAGTTTCAACACTGACTGGGTATTTGATGATATTAAGGAATAAATATTAATTTTGAAGGGTGGTAATGGGTATTGTGGTTTTGTGTGTGTATGTATGTGTGTGTGTGTGTGTGGTGCTGGGGATTGCACCCAAGTCCTCACATGTGTTAGGCAATTAATCTCTTGCTGAGCCTCCTTCAGCCCCTGTGGTTAGGTTTTTTTCTCCCACATGTTTTATTGGTGTATTATAGTTTTATGTAATGATGGGATTTGCTGTTACATATTTGTATGTGTGCACAATATAACAATATATTTTGCCTGTATAACCCCCTAGCTCCCCTCCAACCTCCTACCCTTTTGCATCTTTCCTCTACTGATCTCCCTTTGATTTTCATGAGACCATTTCTCTTCCTTTTTCCTCTCTAGCTTCCACATATACAAGACAACATACGACCCTAGACCTTCTGAGTTTGACTGATTTCGCTTAATATCATGGTCTCTCGTCCCATCCATTTTCCTGCAAATTATATTATTTCATTTTTCTTTATGGCTCAATAAAACTCCATTGTGTATATAGACCACATGTTCTTTATCCATTCATCTGTTGATGGATAGGCTGGTTCCTTAATTTGGCTCAAATTGTGCTGCTCTCTATATGGGTTTGCATGTACCAGTGTGGTAGGACGACTTCAGTTCTTTAGGATAAATACTGAGGAGTGGGATAGCTACGTCATGTGGTGGTTCTGTGTCTAGCCTTTTGAGGAACCTCCACATTGGTTTTCACAGTGGTTTTACTAATTACAATCCCACTAACAGTGTAAAATTGTTTGTGGTTATGGGTTAGTGATACATATTGAAGTATTTAGTGAAATCACATAGTTTGTGAGATTTTCTCCAACTGTGTGAATGTGAATGTGTTTGTGTATGTGTGTGTGTGTGAGAGAGAGAGAGCGAGCGAGAGAGAGGGCGAGGGGAGGGAGGGAGGATGAGGTGGGAAGAGATGGGCTCCATTTTGATCATCATTGAGATTGGGTGATGAGCACTTGGTGATTCATTGTATTTTTCCTTTCATTTTTACATCTTCTTGAAATTTTCCACAATAAAAGGTAAGAAAGGGAACGGCAGGATGTCATGGGGGCCCGGCTGCTGGGCTTGGTGCTTCCGGCTGACCTTCATGGCTTGTGCTCTACTTGTGGGTTTCAAGGGGCAAATCCTTCCCCTTCCAGAGCCAGGGGACTTTTCATCTGCATGTCACACCCACCCCTGGACCTGCTGGCTGTTTCCAGGAACCCTTTGAAGCCTCTTGACATCTCTCCCATCTTCTTACTTGTGGCAGATTTACGTATGTGCATATTTTAAGGTTACTATCATTCCAGTGAGTGTCTGGAAGAAGAAGATGTGTGTGTCACCCACTTGCCATCCTCTTTTTGAGAGTTCCATAAAATATTTTTAAATGACTGCATTTAAAATTATGCAGGTGGTGGTACCCTTAGGATTTCCTGGTTGGGCATTTGGATCCACAGGTATATAAGGTGACAGTGAAATTGCTGATGGGGGTGTGTGCTAGCCAAGATCTGTCCCTGTGAGTGGGACAAGCTGTCTTTCCCTCTGCCAAGTTGAGGGGGGCTGACATGGATGGGTCCGAGCCTGACATGTGACAGAGAAATGAGGAGAGGTACTTGAAAACAATGATGGTTCAGAGACCAATAATCACTGCCCGATTTGGTGCTGGCCAGGTTTGCTCTGGCCTATTTGGGCGTCATCATACGTATCCACCACCCACAGGTCTGCAGTTGATTGGCATTTAGCAGGATCTCATACCACATGTCCTCCGTGAGACAGCCATGTTTTTGCCAGGAGGCTCTGGGGGAAATGGCTGTGGCTGAAGAAGGGCTGGGCCCTGCATGAGGTCAGGTGAGCAGGGAGGTCTCAGATACTGGGTAGCTTTCTCTGCTACCCAGCATCTGAGACCTCCCTGCTGGGTCTTCATCCTGGCTGGGTGATTTGAAGTAGGTTAAATGTTTGGAAAAAATAAATAGTTTGCTCAAAGGGAGGGTGTTTGAAGTCAAGATAGGAGATTACGCACTCACTGGCTGGTGCTTGTCCTTCCTACGAGCCCCAGGATGTCTGGGCTCCTGGCACTGGATACCTCAGCATCTTCAGTCCTGCACCGGCAGGCTCTTGAGCCATCAGAAGGCATTAGTGGGTGGCTGCCAGGCTGACCTTGAGTCCTTCCACCACTTGACCTGTGAGACTGGGTCACCAAGCCCTGTGTCTGGTGCAAGACTTCATTGTGCTCCTAGAATAGCATGCGATTTAAAACTTACAAGTTGCTTATTTCTGGAATTTTCCTTTTAATATTTTCAGAATGCAGTCCACTGAGTGTAACTGTGGGTAAGACGGGTAAGACTGTAGTAGATCTCTTTATGGAGATCTTGCCACTACTCTCACCTGGGCAAAGCTCAGGGCAGAGTGGAACACGAGGGCTTGGGGCACAGGAAGGTGCTGCAGCCACCTGGTGCAGGGAGAGCTGAAGTGCAGGGGAGGGTCCTGGAGGTGGTATCTGGAGAACCCAGAGCAACAGTAGGATGTCAGAGGGGGTGAGAAGGGATCTCAGAGTCCACTGGGTGGCTCACGGACCTGGTGGCTCAGGGCTGTGGGACTCCTGTGGCCTCTCCTGGCTTCCATGTTCATGCATAAGGCTGGGGCAAGTGGCTTCCTCAACTGAGGCCCTTTGTGGAGGTCCAGGGGAGGATGCTCACTCACCACGGGCAGAATGACTTTGCATGACCTTGAGCAGGGCTGGCCTCTGCGGGGTGTAGCCTCCAGCTGTGTAGATCAGTAAGTTTTCCTCTCACAGTCATGGAGGCGTGGAACCTGAGAATGAGGTGTCAGTAGGGCTGTGCTCCCTCCTGAGGCTCCAGGGGAGGACCTCTTCTTGCTGCTTTCTGACTTCTGGTGGCCTCAGGTGTTCCTTGTCTCAAGAATTGTCACTCTGATCTCTGCCTGTGTGTTCATGTGGCTGCTTTTCTGTGTCTTTTTGACTTATTTCCTGTGTCTTATAAGGACATTACCATTGGGTTGAGGGCCCTTTCAAATTCTGGATGACCTCTTCTCAATTCTTGCCTTAGTCACAGCTACAGAAACCTATTTCCTAATGAGGTCCTATTCTGAGGTTCTAGGTGAACATGAACACTCTTTAGACTGTGATGGTGGGGCACTGCAGTTTTTTATTTTTGGGTGCTGGGGATTGAACCCAAGGGTGCTTTACCATTGTGCCACATCCCCA
Source organism: Marmota marmota marmota (assembly GCF_001458135.2). Classification (NCBI taxonomy): domain Eukaryota; kingdom Metazoa; phylum Chordata; class Mammalia; order Rodentia; family Sciuridae; genus Marmota; species Marmota marmota. The sequence continues at coordinate 6,888,235 of NW_026000136.1, forward strand.
GTCCTTTTCTTTTTAATTTTGAGACAGAATCTTGCTGAGTTGCTGAGGGCCTTGGTGAGGCACCCACAGATACTTCCCAATGTTTATTGTGAGTCAGGTACCAGGGTATGGGATGAGCAGAGCCCCTTGTGGGGTCTCAGAAACTGAATTGGTAGCCTCAGACTTGAGAGGTTGATACCAGGCATTTAGACTCACCCAACAGGCCCAGAGATAAATAGTGCTTACTGTGTGAATGAACAAGAAGTGGCCTGGGGTGAGGGCACTGTGGCTGACGCAGTCATCCAGCTTGGAACAGGTGGACTTGGAGATGCCCTTGAAGTCCATGCAGGAGCCAGAACCCAGGAGCGGGGTGGGGTCGCGCAGGTGTCTGAATTGGTCAGGGGATATATATGGCCAGTCTGGAGGAGACATTCTTCAAGACTAGGAGTCGTCAGATGGAAGTCATCAAAGGTGCTTGAGGCAGGGGTTTCTGGCAGTGGTGATGGTGACCAGGAGCTTGTGAGATAAATGGTGGGTCCCTGTCCTTGTCCTTGGGACCCCTAGAGACCTTTCCCCCCATTTCAACAAATTCCTAGGGTTTGGCTATGTCCTGACCATGTTCTCACCTCCTTTCCCCATTTCTTCTCCCTGTACAGGAAGAAAACAGGCAGATTCTGGCCCGGCAGAAGTCAAACTCGCAGCCAGAGTCCCACGATGAGGAGGTGTCGCCGACCCCCCCAAACCCCGTGGTGAAGGCCCGCCGCCGGCGAGGGGGTGTGAGCGCGGAGGTCTACACAGAGGAGGATGCAGTGTCCTATGTCAGGAAGGTGAGGGCTCAGCCTGGGGCTCTCACACACCAGATCCCCAAGGAACCCATGGTGCCTGGGGGCCCTGGTTTCCTATCTGATCACAGATGGGAGGGGAGACGTGGTCACCATCAGGATTGGAGTCACATCATCTCTACCAGCATGAACTGAGAGCGTGTTTATGGGTTGAACTTTTTGGGGAGGTGTCTCTGTTTTAGGATTCTGACCGGCTTAGGGAAGGACAAGACTCACCAGGGTGGCTGGAGGGACTATATGGTTCTGTCCTGCTGCAGGCCTCTGGTGTCTCCTTAGGACACTGATCCCGACATACCCAGGATCACCCTCATGACTTCATCAAAACGCCCCCATCTCCAGAACCCTGGTGGTTAGGGCTGGAGCACAGGAATCTGGGGCCCCAGTTCAGCCTGAGGTACCCTCCTGAGACAGTTCAGGGACACAGAGGGTAAAGGCAGCACCACTACCCACCACCAGCACCTTCTTCATCTTGCAGAATGGAAGCTGTGCTCCCTGTGTGGTCTCCTTCTTAGTGCTTAATTCTTTATGATCAGATCACAAAAACTAGTAAAAGTATGATTTTAAAAATCCATCAGACACCTTCCATCCATGGTCCCCCTTCCAAAACACAAACAAACAAAAAAACCCAGAAAACAAAACCTCCTCAGATCTGTAATCTAAGCACAAGAAAAAGCACAGACAATCCCAAGGTGGGGATGTGACCTGTATTCATCAAGCAGGGGACTTCTGAGGGATGCCACAGGCAAGAGGGGACGGAGGAGGCGGGACCACTGAATGTTGCTGGCCAGGGTCCCAAGGCAGGGGAAGGCCGTCTGAAAACTCAGGAAGTCAGAATCAGGGGTGGAGTTCAGCTACACATTGTGGACCAGGGCTGGTTCCAAAGTTGTTGCGAATGCACCCAGGTGAAGTCAGATGCCGACAGAAGGGGAACCCGGGGGTGGTGTCCAGTGCTGTCCTCACAACTTTTATGTGAGTAGAATCTGTTCCAAAATAAAAAAGATGCTTTTTAACACGTCTGCTAGAACTGTAGGGGCTCATGGGAACCTCGGTCCAGTCTCTCAGAGGCATCTCTCAAAGGGCTACGTGGTGTTGGATATCCTGTGCACCTGTCCCCTCCAAGCCTTCTGGGGTGGCTGGAGCTCAAGGTGCGGTTCGCTGTGGCCCAGGCAGCCTTCTAGGTCTGCACCACAAACAGGGCCTGCGTGGTAGCTGCTCATTGTTGGGGGGAGAGGGGGACGGCAGTGCTTTCCATTCGCTCAGGAACCCCTTGGTCAGCACATGGATCCAGAGCTCCTGCAGGTGGCTCTTGAATCCCCATGGGAGCAGAGGGCACTGCTGATGCCTTCTTGCATTCCTGGCCATGGCAGCCCAGATGTCTGCCCGCCCCATTTATCCCCTCTCTCTTCTCACTGTGTCCTTTCCTCCTCCCTGGGTCAGCATCACAGTGGGTACACTTCCAAGCACGACTGAGTTGTCTATTTAAGAAATATTTTTTGAGCCGTGTGCAGTGGCACACGCCTGTAATCCCAGTGGCTTGGGAGGCTGAGGCAGGAGGATTTCGAGTTCAAAGCCAGCCTCAGCAAAAGTGAGGCACTTAGCAACTCAGGGAGACCCTGTCTCTAAATAAAATACAAAATAGGGCTGGAGAGGGGGTTCAGTGGTCGAATGCCCCAGAGTTCAATTCCCCATCCCTCTCCCAAATTTTTTTTGGTACTGGGGATTGAACCAGGGGCACTTTACCACTGAGCTGCATTCCTCAGCTCTTTTTTGACACAGGGTCTCACTAATTTGCTGAGCCTGGCCTCAAACTTACAATCCTTCTGCCTCAGCTTCCTGAGTTACAGGTGTGTGCCATTGCATCCAGCAAGTTTTCTAATTCTTTTAGCTTTTAAAATTCTAAACAACTGTTTATTCTTTCATTTGTTTGTTTTTGCTACTGGGGATTGAACCCAGGGGTGCTTAACCACTGAGCCACATCCCCAGCCCTTTTTCTATTTTGAGATAGCATCTCATTAAATTACTTAGGGCTGAGGCTGGGGATGTAGCTCAGTTGGTAGATTGCTTGCCTCACATGCACGAGGCCCTGGGTTCAACCTTCAGCACCACAAAAATAAATAAATAAATAAATAAAAATAAATTAATTTAAAAAGTTGCTGAGGCTGGCTTTGAATTCTCGGTCCTTGTGTCTAACCTCCTGAGCTTCTGGGATTACAGGAGTGTGCCACTGTGCCAAGCTGTGTTTGTTATCTTTTTAAAAATCCAGTGAAATGAATCAAGAAAAGACCGTAACCTCACAACTGGATATCATAGCACCTTCCAGGTGGCTTGAAAGTCCAGCAGAGCCAGTCAGCAATGATCCCAGATTCTAGATGGTGCCTGAGCCTCCTCTGGGGCCATTTCAGGTTCTTTATCTTTTATTTATTTTAAACAATTAAAAAATTGTGACATACTCATCAAGTTACACACCGTGTCTTTTTGGCATCTTCTGAGAGCAGCCCCACATGAGAAGCTGAAGAGTTTGATTTCAAGCCATGTCACAGCCCCAGGGCCAAGCAGGAGTCTGAAGTCAACTCTGGCACCAGACCCTGTGCCCTGTCTCCTTACTCTCCTTGGCTTCCTTGCAGGTCATTCCCAAGGACTACAAGACCATGACTGCGCTGGCCAAAGCCATCTCTAAGAACGTGCTCTTTGCTCACCTGGACGACAATGAGAGAAGGTAGGTGTGGTGAAGGGCTCGGTCCCTCTCTTCTGCGGCAGCTGCTCTGGTCCCACACCTCACTTCGGGAATCACACCAGTGCTGGAACCATGGGCTCCCAAGGCAGGAATGACTTCTGGAAATACTGTGCTGTGTGCCCCTGGTCCTGCTCAGGAGAGCTGTCTTGTTCCTGGCAGCGCCCCACTGCCACCCTCAAATCCTAGGCCTGGATGCATGACTCCCACATGGTAAGCCGGTCCTGGAAACATACCATGGTGCCTCTTTTTGCCCTCATCATACAGGGCTGGGGCTTTCTGGGAAACTGAGGCGGTACAAAGACGCCTCCCCACTAAACCCCAATTCTTGCAATTAAGTCAGAAAGATTTCAGACGTGTCGCTCAGAGCGACAGGCAGGAGTTTATTGAAAGGATAAGAAAAAGAAAAGGAGATACTTCCAAGGAGAGAGTGGGTCCTCTCAGAGAAGAAAGGGACAGCATGCCTCTCCTGCCCCCCCAGTTTTATTGGGGATTCTGGAGAAGTTTCTAGAGAGTCCTGCCCAGGTCCACCTCTTGACATTTGACTGATAGTAGAATGACATCAAACTTTCAAGTCCCCACCGCCATGACAACTCTAGGTCACTTTGGCCCATGCTGACCAGTTTTAATTGGATTCTTAATCATAAATTGTTACAGATTTTATGGCTAGGAGAAATTATCCTTATCTCCCTGAGTTCCAGGATCTGGTTTGTGTAAAGGGTCACAAAAGTGTCCCCCTTCAGGGTAACTTGTGTTCCTCTTATCAACATTATTTTGGGCCTGCATTTCTCCGGCAGATAACAGGTAGTTTGCTGAGGAATGTGACATATCCTGTCTACTTAAGCCAGGCAGGGCTGCAGGTAAATTGCTTTTTGGAAAAGAAAGCATGTGGGGGTCAGTACTGTGGGCCAAGATTATAGAATTATTCCCTTAACCTCATGTTCCCACCACTCACACCTGTTTTTCCCCTGTTAGGCTGACTGTTCCAGTACCTTCCATATGCTAGGACCTGCCTGGCCCTTGCAAAGATGGACAAAAATACATACCCCACTCTTCCACTTGTCCTTGGAGTCCCAGTTCATAGTACTCAGGCCAGGGTGGCTGAGTCTTGGTGAGTAGGCAGGAGGCCAGGATGTTCCAAGAAGAGGGACTTGTGAGCTTCAGGGGTTCAAATGCTGTGGTTGGGAAGTTGATCATAGAAATACTTGGAAAACCCAGATTTTTTTTTTTAAAGAGAGAGAGAGAGAATTTTTTTTGATATTTATTTTTTAGTTCTCGGCGGACACAACATCTTTGTTTGTATGTGGTGCTGAGGATTGAACCCGGGCCGCACGCATGCCAGGCGAGCGTGCTACCACTTGAGCCACATCCCCAGCCCCAGAAATTTTTGATAAAGCAAAAAAGTAAATATGTCCCCTGACTTCTGACTCCCAAAGATAATCCCTGGAGCATTTTGGGACCGTCTTTAGGGTTACTTTCCTGCACAAACCCTCTCTCCACGGACCTTCACAGAACAGAATCTCATTCCGTATACTGTCATACCTTGGATGTCCTGAATCTCTTTCTCTGTCAATAAAGATATTTTAGTGTTTTTTAAAAAAGTCAATTTCTACAAAATTGCTACACTTTAGCTGCCTTCCTACGATGGCTATTTGCATTTTTAATATTATAAACAACCATTTGATGACTGGGTGGTCATCATTGAGTTCTTGTCCATTTATTTCTTCAAAATAAATTCCTTGACAAAGATCAAAGCGTGAGTAATATTTTAAAATTTACTTTTTTAAAAAAAAATATTTTTGGTAAGTTGTAATTCTTCATTAGATCAACTGATCACATTTTATTAAAAGTTCCAGACAAAATCCAAATAACATACAATATTTGAGAAAAGACTCTTTGTTCTACTCCCCAAGGAACCACTAGCAGTGGGCTGGGATGGTCCTTGTAGGCTATTCTCTGGGTTTGCATGCATCTCTCCACCTAAGCTTACATGGGGACCGACAGTATGGTACACACCAGTAATCGCAGAAACTCAGGAGGCTGAGGCAAGAGGCTTACAAATTTGAGGCCAGTCTGGACAATGTAGGGAGGCCCTGTCTCAAAATTTAAAAAGGGGGGTGGCTGCAGATGTTGCTCAGTGGTACAGCATTTATTTAGCATGTGTGATGCTTAGGTTAATTCCCAATACTACAAAAGAAAACAAAACAAAAAAATGAAGTATGCATGTGGGAATCCTTCACCCAACATCAGGACATGCCTGATGTACCGAGCTATGAACGCTGTGCTTGGTATACTGATGATGCTCTAGGAGGCCTTCTAAAAGTGTAGATCTCATTTTCTTTTTTAGCATTTGCAGTGTTGCTTTGTAAAAATGAATCAATTTTTTTCACCTCCCCCTTTGCCAAGTTCTCCTAGGTTTCTGATTTCTGATGTTACAGTGTTTCCTCAAAGAGCAAAGCAGAGGGTTTTTACACAGCAGACATTCCCAGAGCAGCTCTGGGTCCAGGAGATTGGACTCTCAAATCCTGCAGGGTGCGCAAAGGCTTTTATAAAGTACATTTTGCTGGGTTTTCACCCAGAATGGCCAGTGGGCGGCCTGCAGGAGCTCTGTGTAGGGCTGTGATTCCCGACCTCTCACATTGCTGTGGAGAACCCCCCTCTGCCCACTGCTCCTGCCAGCTTGGTCCAGTGTCCTGTGACCCCTGAGCTTGGACCCCTGAGCTTGTTCCATAAGAGCTGGTGTAGCATGGTGTAGAGCTATGGTTTAATCGATCCTTGCTGTACCTGTGACTGCCAGGATCCCAGGAAACATCACAGGGTGGGGACTGTGGCACTGAGGGGCACGTTGGGCAAGGAGCATGCAGTCAGTCCCCTTGTCCTCTCATGTTTTCTGTGTGCTAGAAGGGTCCACATGTGGCCAGTACTCATGTGGAGCCCATGATATCCCCACCCTAGAAGTTATTTATGTTCAAGGAAACATGGAGTCATTTTCTCTGATTCCTGGGTTATGCAGCCTCCTTGGAAGTTTCTGAACAAGGTGGTGTCCTGAGCTATTTTGCTCAGGGAGAAGGGTTTAGGCTCAGAGTTTTTTTTTTTTTTTTTTTTCCTTTTTTTGATGGTACTGGGGATTGAACCCAGAGCCTTGTGCATGCGAGCACTCTACCAACTGAGCTATATCCTCAGCCCTAGGCTCAGATTTAAAGAAGACTGTTCAGCAAGATCCCCCATCACTGGAGGCCAGGGGTGACCTCCCACCCTGAAGGACTTCAGGCTCTAGTGAGGGGCAGTAGGGAGGTAGGCCCCCCAAATATACTCATGACCCAACTCCCCTGGGCCCTGGGGATGTCTCCTACATAAGCATGAAAGGACTTTGCAAATGTGACTAAATCAAGGGTCCGGGTGGGAGATGATCCTGGATTCTTCAGGCATGTTTTGAAAACTGTCCCATGTGTCCTTGCTGGGGGTGGGGGGATGGGGAGGGGCTGGGCAACACACAGAGGAGGAGGATGTGGGCCCACGCAGGCAGGGTGGGGCACTGTGGCCTCGAATCACAGAGGAAGCCACAGGAAACTGGGGGAGGCAGGAGGGTTTCCCCTGGAGCCGCTGGAGAAGCATCGCCCTGCCCACACCTGGGTTCCTACCCACTGATTCTGATTTTGGACATCTGGACAGTTGAGAGGAAAAAAATTCGGTTATTTTAAGCCCCAGTTCATAATACTCAGCCAGGGCAGCCCTGGTCACCGGGGCTAGGTGACTGAAATGTTGTATCTATTTTAAGTTGAATTTAAACATCCATTTACAGTGTAATTGAAGTTTAGATTTTGAATGGGTGATACATTCACATGTTAAAATTTCAGAAAGTGTAGAGTGAGAGCCCTCATCTGGAGACTGCCTGAGGACCCTTGCTTGACCCTGCTGGGTCTCCCAGGACCCTCTGTGGCCCCTCTGCACACAGACCCAAGGGCCAGGAATCACCTGTTTCATGGCTCACTGTCACACAGACCATTGGTAATGAAACTTCAAGTCCTCAGGGGAGGGGAGCTGAGTGACTGGGCCTAGGGTCTTATTGGCCCTGCTAACTCACTTTTATTTGGGGAGGTGGATGCTGGGGAACCCAAGGGAACTTAACCACTGAGCCACATCCCACACCCTATTTTTTTATTTTATTTAGAGACAGGGTCTCACTGAGTTGCTTAGAGCCTTGCATTTGCTAAGGCTGGCTTTGAACTCGTGATCCACCTGCCTCAGCCTCCCATGCTGCCACCGTGCCTGGCCTAACTCATTTTTGTGCCAAATGGAAGGAGTCGCCTCTGGATGGCCAAAGCATGGTGGGCACTTCAGCTTTCTGGGCCACCCCAGTGCCAGGCCCTCTCGCATAACCAGGCAGTAAATTCAGCCCAGTCTTGTCCTTTGTAGCTGAGAGGCAGGTGGCAATGACACCCTAGAATTGTGGGAGGGGCTCGCTGGATGCAGAGGAAGCAGAGGGCTTGATGAGAGACTGTGCTTTCAAGGCTGGCCCGAGGAGGAAGCGCTCTCTCAGGGCGTGTCTGTCTGTCTCAGGTCTTCTATTTTGCACAGAGGAAAGCTCACTTTCCATATCGAAATGCTGGGCTCCTTTTTCTGGCGACAGTCTCTAAAGAAGCAGGCGGATGGCTCAGGACCTGTTCCAGAGGGAGCGGTCAGGGAGGCACTGTCTCTTGACCTTTCACATGATGTCTCCCCATGCAGCATCCAGAGCCTTTGCTTTTTTTCCAGTGTTCTAGAAGCTGGGCTTCAGGGCTCTGTCTCGCCTCAGCTGTGGTTTGGCAGGTCCAGCAAAGTTCCTTCCAGGTTTACGGGGTGTCTGGCACGCCCTGATCTCGGGCTGCCTGCGGCTCCTCTGCTTCCCTGCGTGGGCAGAATAAAGCAGAATATTCCTTACAAAGGAATCCGCTTGCGGGCGAGCACACCTTCTTGCCTAACGACTTTGCCCTCCAAATTTAGATTCAAGACAAACCCATTTTCATGGGCTGGGTGATTTTACTCTTGTCAATTTATAACGGTGTCTTTTTACATTGCACCAGAGATACTTAAGCTTGGAAAAGGGTGAAGATTATCTTTAATTAAACCCTCTATTTAAAATAAGATAATGCAGAGTGGTTGTGGGGGAAGGCTGATTCTCCCAAGCTTCCTGCTATCTCTTGCAGGATGTCAGTATTTCCAGTCTTGCCTTACTGAAGGCTCTCTGCAGCCCTTTGCATGGTGCCCCGAGGAGCATAGGGTGAGCTTTGCAGCCTCTGTACCCTCTTGCCCTTTCCCAAGGACACACGGTCCACTGGAAACAGAACCAGGGTTCCATCCTGTTGTCCAAGAATTATCAGTGTGGGGTCTTCATGTCCCAGGGTGAATGGTAGCTCCAGGGCACGGGGTCTGGACTGGTGGGTGTTGGGGCAAGAAAGAGAATCAGGAGAGCCCTGAATACAGAGTATGGGGCTGGAGTGGAGCCCTTAACACACACATGCACACACTTACACACATAATTGTGCATGCACACGCAATCTCACAATTAAAAATACCACAATTTAAGGTGTGTCAAGACATCTTTTAAAAGGTGAGAGCTGTGCACTGCTGTTTATGAGTTGTAACTGTGAAGTCGTTCTTTGTGCCTCGGTTTCCTCAGGTGTCAAATGAGGGTGATAAAACCCTGGAGGGTCGGGGTGAGGATGTAATGCAATTAAAATCCATATGTGTGTTATCATCACCATCATAGTCGTTATCATCATCGTCGCTGTCACCCGTCACCATCGCCATCACCACCATCTGATCATCACCATCGCCATCACCACCATCTGATCATCACCATCGCCATCACCCTACTCACCACCATTATCGTCATCATCGCTGTTGTCATCATCACCATTGTTATCACCACTATCATCTTCATCGTCATTACCTCTACCACCATCATCATCACCACTGTCGCCATCATCACTATCACCTGCCTCGTTAGGTCCCTGGGAGGTCATCTTATCTCCTATCTCAGTGTAAAGAAGAGAGCTCCAAGGCTCCGTGAGGGGAAGGCCCTTGTCCCTGTGCTAGGCCACATAGCAAGTGTCCAAGCTGAGACTGGAACACATTACCCTGGACCTGCCCCTAACAGTCACATGGTTCCTAGGGAGGGCCTGAGGATGGCTGACAGCCTCTCACTGGGTGTTGACTGTTAGCAGCAAGAGTAGATTCTCACTCCTCCCATTGAGGCCCTGGGCAGTTAGTTCTTGGCTGGGGACAGGAGCAGCCCCAGGAGTTGGCCCCTGGGATGTTTGGGAGTCCTGGGATGTGTCTGAAGCATCTGTTTCTGGCCTGGAAGGTTGTACTTCAGGCCCAGGGGAAGGAGACAGGGGCCCCTGGGCTCCATCCTGGCCCCTTCACAGCTGCCCTGATCGGGGTGTCTCTAGAGGGAATACCGTTGAACCCCTGGGAGCCAGGAAGTGTGCTAATTAGGCAGCATTGCCTGGGTTTGCACTGTGCATTGGACCCTCGGCTGGGACCTCTGTAGGAGCTGCCAGATGGGCAGGCAGGTGAGGGTGTCTCGCTCTGGGGCGGCCTCCCTGGCAGCAGCTCCTGCTCTCTGTTGCTCTAATTAAAACACAGACCTCTGGCCTGAGTGCAGCACCGCTGGCCACGCAGCTGTCTCTCCTGCTATCTGTTGCTGTCTCTCTTCCTCCCACCCGCGTATCTTTGTAGTCTGTTTTTTTCCACAAATTGGCTCCAGGCCTTAGGTGATGGGAAAAACATACTGTCTGCCCAGTCACATGCAGCCTGAAGGAGCTGTCTCTTTACTTTTCTGAGCCTTTTTGGTCCCTTTTCTTTAGCCTGTCTTGGGCTTTGGGACTTTGTGCTTCCCTTTCAGGCAACATTCAAAAAAACAAAATTTGCATTTTGGAAAACGCAGGGCCTCATCCGAGGAGAAGATTATTGGCTTGAACATGCAAAAGATTTGATTTTCCTCTGGCACAAAGCCAGGCTTGCCGTAGACAAGAGGTTAACAAATCTTCAGTTTTAGAGGCCAGAATCCAGTGGGAGGCCAAAATTGGAGCTCTGGAGCTGGCATGGGATGATGGGTCTGTCGCCAGTTCCTGGACCACCTTCCTCACCTGCATCGTCTGAGGCTGGCTTTGTGGGACAGATGAGGCACAGAGAGCCTAAGCAAGCAGCCCAGGGCCACAAAGCTGGGAGGAGAGGAGGCTGTGACTTGAGCCCAGACTCTGGGCTGACCTGTCTTTCCCCCCATGAGTGTGCACAGATCATTTCCCTCTCAGAGGATAGCAACAACCTTTTGAAGAGAACAAGAGTTTTCCAAGTGCTCAGAATTTTCCAGGTGAGGGAGCTGTCGTGTGGATTGGGAATTGTGGCACATGTTCAATCTCTGTGAGGTCCTTCGTCTGAAAGGGCTACCAGGGTGCCTTATATTGAAGCGCAGGAGACGGTAGCAGTGTGGTCTTGTGCTGCATTCAGTTCCTGGGTTTGGGGTGAGAGGAGCCGTGGAGTGCCCTCATCCTGAGGGCCACCTGGCCTCGGCTGTGAGTCTTGCCCATGGCCTTGCTTCTTTGATACTTATGGTTTTAAAACTTCTAGAATTAAATGGTGTGTACGTCTCCAGCATGCCAGAGACCCCTTTCCCAGCCATTCACCTTTTTAGGTCACATGGATTGGATGACAGAGGCCCCACTCCCACCATAGGGACCTCTGAATCTAGAGAAGGTGTGGGTGCTCACCACCGGCTGCTGAGAAAAGACCTCTGCAAGTCCATCTAGGCCTCAGGACCTGGACCTGGACCCAGGGCCAGGCAGACACTCTGCAGGGTGCCCCCTAGTGGTGGCCTGGGCCACTGCGCTTTTCTGGGGCAGGGGGTGATTGGCTTTCAGACTCTGGATCCTTGAGTCCCAGTACCTAGAAATAGCCTAGTTGCTACCAGTAGGGTGAGCTGGCTGTAAGGAGAGGTCTGGAGAGAAGATGGCAGCATGGGGAGATAGGACACGTCCCTTGTCCACTGGGCTGTGTGCTAAAGACAGCACCTCCTCATTCATGTGGACCTTCCTGTTCCCAAGTGACAGGCTCAGTGAAAGCAGGTGGCCTGTCCAAGGCCACACAATTCCCTTGGTGCCTAGATCAAGCCTCCTGATGGGTATGTACGCCCTCCTCCCGGCTCCCTGCAGAATGCGAAAAACACTTCAATTTGTAACTCGGTCTTGGATAGTGCTTCCCGAGACCCAGGCAGGGGCCATGAACGTGGCTGAGAGCTATAGGGACACAGCCCCATGTGCCTCATGGTGACCCTGGGGAATGTGTCATGGGAATGTCATCCCCACTCCAGGTGGGGAGTCTGACTCCCAGAAAGCTAGAGGGGGCCCCCAGCTTTGTGGCCAGCCAGAGGGTGAACCCTGGCTCGATGGCTATTGTGCTCCTCTACATGTCCCCACCTGGAACGTGGCCATCTCTCCTGACAGGGAGGCCCCTCAAGTAGGGACCAGTATTTAAAAAGTGAATTGTTCCCCCTGTACTGGGGGTCGTCACATGGGACAGACATGTCCATTGGATGCTGCAGGACCACTGAGGGAGAAGTGACTGATTCTCCCCTGGGGAGAGGGAGCTTTCAGCTGTGCCTTCAAGGATGGCTAGTTTTCCAGGCAAGGCAGAGCAGGGAGACCTTCCCAGGGAGAGTGCTCATGCTAAGGTTGGAGGTTCTGGACAGGTGCCAGGTGAGCTGGGAGCTGGGTTGGTCACCCAAGGAGTGGAGCTGAATGACACGGCTGCAGCCCGTGGCCAGGGCTGCTCAGCAGGAAGCTGCTGTTTCTGGAAACAGAGGTGCAAGGGGCAGACCAGAGCAGTGTGATATGTCTGCCAGTCAGAAATTTCTGGTGCGTTCCTCTTGGATATCATCTCGTGTCAGCCCACCTCCTCCCCTTATTCCTTTTGCAGACATCTGTGCGCTGGGCTCGCACCAAGGGACGGATTTCACTTCTGAAGGATGTGTCTGGAAAGCTTGCCCTGACTCCTGCTGGCCCAGCTGTGTGTTAGGAGTCTGTTGGATCAGCCTTGTGGCTCTTGGGCCTGTCTATTAGGGAAATCACATCTCACCATCAGGCCGGTTTCTGGGCTGTGGCCTGCTCAGGAACCCTTTTTAGAAGGACCCCTTGCTGAGACCTGGGCTCTACCATTGCAAATTTCTCATCTTTGGAGAGGGGGCTGCACTGTTGACTGCACCAAGCCCTAAAATGATAACCTGATTCTTTGAGAGCTATCCTGATGGCTGAGTTATTTCTTTGCTTTTTTCTGTCCTCCTCCTCCTCCTCCTCCTCCTTCTCCTCTTCCTCCTCTTCCTCCTCTACTTTTTGTGATACTAGGGATTAACCCTGAAGTGTTTTACCATTGTCCCACACCCCCCAGCCCTTTTTAGTTTAAGTCAGGCTCTCACTAAGTTGCTTAAGTTCCTGAGGCTGGCCTTGAATTTGCAGTCCTCCTGCCTCAGCCTCCTGAGCTGCTGGGATTACAGGCATGAGCCACCGCACCTGGCTTGCCTGAGTTATTTCTAAACTAACAAATTCAGGCTGTGATTAAACACATTGCACTTATTTTCCCAAGTAGCTGCTGGTCTTCTGACCTGGTCTATGACACTTTTTCTCATGCAGAAGTTTTAAATTTGTTCTGTGTCTTTTCCCTAAATTTTAAAAATGTGGTTAAATGTATGTGACATAAAAATCCATCACTTTAACCACTCCTAAGTGGAGAGTCCAGCAGCATCTCCACTGTCTACCCCCAGTCCTTCTCATCTTCCTCAATGGCGACAGCATCCCTTAGACATTCATTCTCCAGATCCTCCGCAGCCCTCGGCTTCCACCATCCTACTCTGTACCCATGGAGCCAACTGCTCTAGGGACCTCTTTGAGTAGAATCAGACAGTACTTATCCTTGACTGGGTGTCGCCCTCTCTAGGTACATCCATCTCTAGTCTGTGTCAGAATCTTACTCCTTGTTATGCTGAGGATACTCCTGAAGCCTCGCTTAGATTTTCATCCTGGGGTCTGGTGGCAGTGGAGGGGTTGGGGTTCAGGTTTGGTCCTGTGGAGCTGAGGGGCCTGTAGCACCTGGGGTGGAGGCCCAGTAAGCTGTGAAGAGTCACCAACCAGGAATCCCTGGCCTCGTATATCCCAGCTTAACTTTTTCAGTCAGTGGTGTCTTCAGTTTCTAGACTTTTGAGTTCTGTAGCCTATTGTTTTAAAATCTGGAGAACTCACATAGCATAGCTAACTCTGTGTTTGGGCAAGTAAGAGCTGCCCTCTGCATTCACATCGTTTCCTCAGAGGGGGTAAAGAAACACCAAGGAGGCATTGAGGACAGAGCCTGCTACCTGTGCACCTGGCTTTCTCACACTCGCCCCCTGCCCTCTCTTTCCCACTTGGCCTTACCTGTGACAGCAGCTCTGGGCAGGAGCCATGCATGTGTCCCGGTGCGAGCTGTACTGCCGGTGAGGAATGTGGCTGTGTCCAGCCTGGAGGAGGCCCAGATCCACCTCACAGGACTGACTGCCTGGAGCTGCCTTCCCTGCAGTGGGCAGCCTCAGTCCCCAGCACACTGTGCAGGAGGTCAGGAGCTTGGCCAGAGAGGAGAGGCCTCCAGGCAGCCCAGGAAGGGCAGGGTGGCCCCGGGGCCAGGAATCAGGGTCTGAGGAATCAAAACCCTGCATCTTCCTTGAGCTTCCACTGTGAGCAGCCCTCCCCATCCCTGCTCACCAGCACCTTTAGCAGGCAGGTTAGGGAAGGTGGTTAGGGAAGAGACACAGGCTCCCACCCTGGGGCCAGCACTTACACCCTATTCTCCTAGCCAGATTTTCCCTAGGGGTTTAGCCTGGGGCTGTACTGGGTAGAAGGGCAAGGCCTTGTGTCTCCAGGTTGGGGTGACACATTCCATCTGCTTACAGGTTTTTGAGGCTTGGACTTTCTGACCAGAGCTGATATCTGCTATCCTTCCCCTATCTGAGTATCCCAGGGGGGACAGTAGGGCACAGACCAGGGAAGCCAAATATCCCTGTAGGCCTAGGTCTCGGCTGACCCTCAGCAAGGAGTGGGGAGGGTGGTGCCCAGGCTTGGCAGACAAAAGCCAACCTGAGCAAGACCCAATTTTACATCAGTCTTACTTCACAGGTCTGCCCTCCTGGTCATGGGTAGCCACACCCAGCCGAGGCTCTGGAAGGACTTCTGTCAACCTCGTAGGGGCCTGCAGTACAGAGGGCTTGGGATGGCAGGGGAACATTATTGGATACCCTGGTGTCCCTCCCCTGCACCATTGACAGCCTTACCACTGGAGCCTAGGAAGGGTGAGCCTTCCTTTCTTGTCACCAAGGGGGAAGCAGTTTGCTCAGGCCCCTCTTGGTCTCAAGGGGGCAGAAATATCTCCAAGTGCCTCCTCAGGAAGGTCACAGGGCAGCTCCTCCTTTTCCTCCTGAATGTTGCATTTTTCGTTCTAGTAAAAATTCATAATCTGGAAGTGGAGAAATAGAGAGGAAAACAGACCACCCACCCAAAGTGTCCCTTGTCAGCATCTCAGCATTTCCTCTACAGCTTTTTTTCCCCTGTGTTAAGCTTTTTAGGAGGAGGCAAAGGGGGGTACCAAGTATTGAACTCAAGGGCACTCAACCACTGAGCCACATCCCCCGCCCTGTTTTTTTTTTAATATTTATTTTTTAGTTGTAGGTGGACACAATACCTTTATTTTATTATTATGTGGTGCTGATGATGGAACCCAGTGCCTCAAGCATGCTAGCACGGAGCCACACCCCAGCGCCCCCAGCCCTATTTTGTATTTTGTTTAGAAACAGGGTCTCGCTGAGTTGCTTAGCACCTTGCCATTGCTGAGGCTGGCTTTGAACTCGTGATCCTCCTGCCTCAGCTTCCTGAGCCGCTGGGATTACAGGCATGCGCCACCGCACCTGGCCTGCGTTAACTTTTGAAGCTCAACTGCGCCGATATCCTCCGTTCCCTCCCATCCATGTCAGGCCATGGCTCGCCCGTGGTACCTGCCTGCGTTCCCATGGCAATGTGAGCAGCTGCCACTGATGTGCCTTCCTGTTCCCCCCTGGCGATTGTCACGGAGTGTGTAGCCTTCCCCATGGGGACCAGAGTCTTTGGATTGTATCGGTCTAATGAGTTTTCAGTTAATCCTGCGAAGATGCCCGGGAGTCATTGTGAGGAAGGGGTGTCATTCTTTATTAGGTTAAAAGGCCTCCAAGATACTGTTTTTTAAAAACGTTTATCATGGAAAATTTCACAAGTATTCAAAGGAAGAGAAACTGGGGCACACACCACGTGGTCCCCACAGACGGTTCCCAGTCGGTCTGTTGGTTTTTGTCTTCTTCCCACCCACCGACCCCAGAAGCTACTCTCAGCCATCAGACAGTTGTCTGTGAATATTTCAGTCCAAGTCTGCTAAATTTCAATCTGGCTTCTTGTTCTTGTGGCCTCCCCACATCCGATACGCATGGCGGGGTAGCATGGCTGTTCCTTGTAGGGGCGCGGAGCTGCTGCCCAGGGTGCTGTCTCTGGAGTGGGCTGCCTGAGGGATTCACTTCCCCTTCAGGGGCTCAGCTGGAGCTGTCAAGGAGTGTCCCTGTGCAGTCCTCTGGGCTCTCTCTGCTGCTCTGGGGATTACAGGAAGGTGGCCTTTGGAGCAGGTAACACTGTCAGAAAAGAGGCAGGATCTCCGGACAAGACACTGATTTTCATGTTTGACAAGCTGCTCACTGAAGATCTGACCCTCCCTGCTTCTCATCTTGTGGGGTGACAGCTGGCTCATGCTTGTCCTTCAGAAAAAGCAACAGTTGCTAAGAGTCGGGCAAACAAAGATGTGCTTTGACTCCCAGGAACAGCTGCAGGAGGGGGACAGCCGTGTCCTGTCAGCTGCTGAATCAGAATATTCAGGCTGCCTGAAATGGAGCTCTTTAACCCTTTGGCGCCACTGAGAGCTTCCTCTCCTCCCTGTCCCCCAAGAAACGTCTTATTTTCTAACGGGCAAGCTTTCTTGCTTCTCAACGCTAGACATTAAAGTTCTCGGACTGAATTGAGGCTAATCTGGGTTATTGAGGAAGAGGAGGTCAGTATGATTCAGTCCTTTGTCCATCCATCCAACCTCCCACCATCCATCCATCCAATGATTCATGCACACATGCGTTCATTCATTTATAGATCCATCCATTCATCCATCCAGCTAACTTAGGCTTGTTACCCACCATCCATCCCTCCATCCATCCATTCAAATATTCATTTATACATTAATTCATTTATACATCCTTCTATTCATTTGTCCACCTACCCACTCACCACCATCCATCCATCCAATTATCATCCACATATGCATTCATTCATTCATTCACCCGTCAGTTCATTCACTTATACATCTCTTTATCATCCATCCATCCATCCACCCATCTACTCACCATCCATTCACCCATTTATTCACTCACCTATCCAATAAATACTGATGGTGAGTCTTCTATATGCCAGGTACAGACAAATAAGGCCCATAAATGTGACAGGATTGAGAGGGGAACATGCAGATTGTTGCTCTTTCTTCCAAGAAGAAAGTGCCTCTTGGTTCCTACCCTCAAGGTGGGGGAGGGGAAGGTGGATCCAGAAAGCATTGTGCCCCCATAATTGAATCCTTGTCTTCCCAAGACTCATAAGCTGATTTTCTGACAGTGAGAAACCTGATTCCTCACACTCGTAGGGCTGTATCCCCACAAACAACCTTTTGTTCTCTCTTGTATGACTCCCAAATGCACCTACAAGGTAAGGCTGTGATTACCTTCATACACAGAGGAAGGAAAGTGAGGGGAGGGAGACTCCCCTGAAACATGCTCTCATCCACCAGAGATCTGTGTCTTGATTGTGAATCTTGCATGGCCAGTTGGAGAAGCGCCACAGTAATGGGAGCTACCTTCACTCCTTCATTCAGCAAGTGTTTATTGAGCATCTGCTTTAGTCCAGACCTGCTCTAGGGGATGGAGATACACAGACAACCCAGATGAAAACCCTTGGCTTTATGGAGCTTTGTTCTAATAGAAGAGACAAAGAGTGAACAAGATACATTGCTGACGTATATAGTGTATGAAGGAATTAGGGAGTACTAGAGAGAAATCTGAGGCCATGGGGCTGAGACTGTAGTGTTGGAGGCCTGGGAAGGCCTTGCTGAGAAGGGAGGTTTGAAGAAAAGCCCAGGGACAGTGGAAGTGAACCAGGCAGGTGTCAGGATTCACAGCAACGGGAGTGCAGGTGTAAAGCCACTGAGGTCAGGGACATACCTGGAATGATTAAAAATCCCCAAGGAGGCCAGTGAGGCTGAAATAGAGCCAGGGAAGAGGCCAGTGATAGACAATGAGGATAGAGGAATGGGGGCCACATCATGTAGGGTCTTCAGACACTCAGGACCTAGGAAAGCTATAGGCAGAGGACTTGCATGTTCTAGCAGGGTCGGTCTGCTCTCTATTAAGATTAGTTTGGAGGGTAGGGGGGATAAGGGCAGAAGTGGAAAGCCCACTTAAGCTGTTTTGCTAACCCAGGCGGAGGTGGTGATATCTTGGACCATGGCCATACCTTTGGAGGTGATATGTGGTTGGTTGGTTTTCCAGTATCAGGGAAGAGGCTATGTTTAGCCTGAGATGGTTCAGCTGTGAGATTGTTTCCAGTCTGGGTTCCTCTCTTGGTTGTGGGATTCCTTGGAGGCAAAGGAAACAAACATCAATGATGGCGTTGAAGGTGATGATGATGGAGATAGTGATGATGGTAATGGCGATGATGTTGGCAATGATGGTAGTAGTGATGATATTAATGGTAGTGGCAGTGATTATGGTGATGACAAAGGTGTGATGATAAAGAAGGTGATGATGGTGATGTTGATGATGCTGATAAAGATGGTAATAATGGTGAGAGTAATATAATTATGATGGTGCTGCTGATGGTTATGGTAGTGATGATGGTGATGGTGATGATGGTGCTAGTGATGGTGATGGTAGTGAAAAGGTTCACACAAAGATGGTGATGATGGTGGTGATGAGATGGTGATGATTGTGACTGTGGTATGACAGTTATAATGATATTCATGGTGATGGTGATGATGCTGGTGCTGATGATGCTGATGATGAAAGTGACAGTAAAAATGATGGTGATGGTGGTGGAGTTAATAAAGATGGCGATGATGGTGACAGTGATGTGATAGTTATATTGATGGTAGTCATGGTGGTGATGGTGGTGGTGATGCTGATGAATTTGGTGATGATGATGACAGTGACATGATAATGGTGATATTGATGGTGGTGATGGTGGTGTTGGTGAGCTGAGGGAGATGATTATGGAGATGGTGACAGTGATATGGTTGGTGATGCTGATGGTGAAGGTGATGATGTTGAGCACTAATTACCACATCACATCAGGTTTAGGTAACCCATATAATCTTTCCACACCGGGCTTTTCTCGAAGTCACTGAGATGAATGTTGGCTTGACTCTTCACTTCTTCTCCCCTCTCCTGCCGTGTAACTCCATGGGGTTTGGAATGGGGTTGATCCACTGAGCTTTAGTAGTGGAACTTGTTTTAAGTCAGTCCAGATGAGCTCATTCATCAATCACTGCCTGGATCAGGTAACCCAAATCCAAGCCAGGGAAATTCCTGAGTCCTGGTTAACAATACTTCCAGGAGAACCAGGGAAGCTTACTGAAGGCTTTGGGGGAAAGGGTCCTGTCTCAGGAGAAATATACTACTGGAAGCCAGCCCTTGTTCTCCTTCTGGAGAGTAGGGTGGGTGGATGAAGCTGATGCTGCTGAGGACAGAAATGGATAAGAATGAGACTTCTGAGTTAAACCTACCCTGAAGTCCCTGTGGTAACCCGCAAAGAGCTAGACATCCTGTGTGGCTCCTTCCATATGGTCCCCTTGCAAGTGACTCTGGGCTTGGCCATTGGTATGTTAGAAAGTGAGAGGCTTGGCCACTGAGATGCAAGCAGGGCTTCCTTCCTTCTTAGGCCCAGCCGCCATGCTATGAGGAAGCCAGAGCAGTCTCGCCATGATATCATGTTCAGCAGGGCAGAGGCTCCTGGACAGGCCCCTGAGCTCCAGGCTGATGGACACCACCAAATGCCAGGCGTGCAAATGAGCCATCAGCCACCAACCGATCCCATGGGAGGGAGGAGGCTGCCCATTCAGCCCACAGAACACACGGAAGAATGAATGGTTTGGGGGTGGCTTGTTAAACAACAAGAGGTGACCAGGACACCCTTGTAGCACTTGGAGTCAAGAAATCCTTGTCAAATGTAGTTTCCTCTGGCTCATAGCTTTCTAATGATCTGGGGAAGCAAACTGGGTCAAGAGATCTCTCTACTTCAGGGGAGCGGGGGCTGCTCACCCCCAGGGCAGAACCTCCCATTGTATAGCTTTCTTCAATTCAACTTGGGTGTGAACATCTACAAGGGAGTTTCCTCTTCTCTTAACCCGTCAGCGTTTTGTTGGACACAGGAAATTGTGAGATCCACCATGCAGGCTTGGGAACCATCATCAGAGTTTCTAAATACTTGACCAAGGGCTCCTGAAAAGGCATCATGTGTCTCAAGGTCCTTTCCTTGGAAGACACAGCTTGGAGGATTTTGTGCTAGCTCCTCTGAGTCCGTGTGGACCAGGGCTTCCCCCCTGCGCGACCCCCGTAAGCACACGACTTGAATAGTCTGATTCATCTCTTGTAAGAAAGAACCTCCTATGGTGAGTCCTTCTGGGACCTTTTAACAGGTGATACAGTGGAGATTCAGGGGTAAAGTCACTTGCCTGCTGTGGTCACAGCTAGGCCAGGCCAAGCCAAGGTCCAGCTTGGCTTGTGATTCTTCCCCACTAAGGGGGGCGGGGGGAACTCCCTCTGTGAACCTGGGGCCACAAGCCCCTTTGTATTGGCTGCCTGCTTGGTTCTGGGGAGATGATTGGGACAGAGGAGATTTGGGTCCTGTCCTTGAGCAGTCTCCTAGATTCCCAACTCAGGAGCGTTTCAGTGCCACACAGGAGGAGCCCAAGGAAGCTTCCAGAAGGCAACAGTTTAGGTCCTATGCCTCTGAGGCTCCTTATCCAGCCTGACAGTGCCAGAGATCATGTTGTGAGAAAGAAGAGGCTGAATAGGGCCCCATAGGGCTGGGAGCAGGGCTGCTGTGGGGTGAACCTCAGGGATCTGCCAACACGTGGGCTGGGCCAACAGCTTCTGTGTCAGACGACCTTGGATTTGGCTCTATCCTGCTGCTTGCTCACTGTGTGACCTTGGTGTATGATGCAACGTCTCTGAGCTTCAGGCAGATTCCCTCTGTCCTTAGGGTCAGGGAGGTCAGAGGCAGGTAGGTGGCCAGTCTCAGGCTGGTGCTCCTGCCACTGCTTCTGCATTACCAGGTGTTCCTACAGCATGATCAGCACTGTGCAGGGTGGGAGTTTATGCAGGAGACATACCAGGTACAGTATGGCAGGTGAGGCTCTGCTAGTCAGAGCCAGAGCCACAGAGACAGCCTCCCCTGGAAGAGGGGGTGGTCAACCCAGAGCTGGAGAGTCTGAGCAGTTAGGTGGCACATCTGGGCAGAGACTGGCACGTGCAAAGGTCCAAGGACTATAAAGAGCCTGGTGTGTTTGCAACTGACCGGGCAGGTGGGTAGGGAGCAAGGGACAAAGCCACCTTGGGGGCAGCAGTGACTCTTGAGTGCTGTGGTCCTCTGGCCGGGCCATGGACTTCATACACACCCTCTTCAAGGGCCATTCAACCAAGGGTCAGGGCCCCCACTGGTGTTGCAGGTGAGCCAACCTGGCCCCTCCTCAGAGGGGAAGGAGGCACCTTCTCACTTCAACTCTCACACCATGGGTGGTACCCCAGGGAGAAGCCTCCAAGACACTAGGCAGTGGGACAGCCACACCCTTCTTTTAAATAAGGCACTAGAATCAATATACACACAAAACTTGCTGTGTGATATATTTCCAAAGTTAAAATTAACCCTTTTTAAATTTAATAATTATTTATCAAAAAAATGTGAATGTGTTTACATTTAGTCAACCCTGTGCTAATCTGAAAACCATATTGAAAAAAAAATTGAACTCTTATTAGAGTCATGTTCTCAGGGAAAAAAATTCCAACTATCTTTTACAGAGATGCATGGTAGGGTAATCAATAAAAAACTTTAAAGTGTGTTTTTATATCAGGATAAAAAAAATTCTGTGGGAGGATGGGATAGAAATGTCTATTTGATAAAAAAAAAAAATAAAACGGAATGATGTGCAAATTCCAACTCTTAAGAGGTTTTTCCTCCATGGTGTCTTGATTTGAGTGGCTACTGAGGGCCCAGTCAGTGGGATTTATATCTCATTGGCTGTATTTAAACGACACAGCAGTTAAAATGTCAACTTTTGTAACAGACTAGCCATGACTCCCTTTTACAATTATGTAACTTTGTAATAGAACATTCTGGATGTGAAAGGATATATAGTTTAATTCTGCTGGTGCTCACCTCTATTCTCAGCAACTCCAGAGGCTGAAGCGGGAGGACCCCAAGTTCGAGGCCAGCTTCAGCAAATTAGTGAGACCCTATCCAAAGTAAAATAAAAAGGGCAGGAGATGTAGCTTGGTAGTAGTAGAGGACCCCTTGATTCAGTTGTCAGTACCACAAAAAATAAATAAAATGAAAGAAAAATTTTTAGGTCGCACATGAGCAACATCAAAGGCAGGGATTAAGGAACAACGCAGTGGGTACTGTCTGGGGTCTTGAATCATGATGGATATGAGAGAAGGAGGATGGGAGAAGGAAGGAGCAGCCATAGACCTGGAAGAGGCCAGGCCAGTCATACTGGCCAAAGGTGGGGGATTGGGTGGGCTGGAAATGGACAGTGTATAGACTGGGAGACAGGCCCAGACTTGGACAATGGATTTTGCTGGAAGACTGGCATTGGAGATGAAGGAAGAGAGTGACAAGCTGGTCACCTCCAGGCTTGGGGTCTGTGGTGCCTTCCAGCATGGAGGTGGTGGGTACACACAAGTCTGAGTGGCTGCTGGATGAGAAAGAGAGGCATCAGGTGGCCAGGCATGTGGTCCTCGTGGACTGCTTAACCTCCAACTCTGATTTCTTCCCTGTGTCCTGGATGCCCCTTGGCTCTATATCTCTGCATCAGGCACTGGGCAGAGGGGCCTCTGCTAGCCCCCCACCCCCACCTCCACCCCTGCCTAGGTGCTCCTGCTACTTCCTTTCCTTGCTTGGCCCTGGAGACACTACCTCTCCACTCCTGTGTGAGGTGAGCTAGGCTAATGGGCTTTTTGGAGTTGGACCCTCTTCCTGCTGTGATTGGGCTGATGGCCAATGGAAGCATTTAAATCTTGATTTTTAATTTAGTTTGTTTAACATGGCTTACTCTTAATTACCAGTGCTATAATGACCCTATAGTATAAAGTTAAGCGTCTCTCTGAGCAATTTCCTTGCAATGCAATTTTATATGGCCCATTGTGAGTTCAGAGGGTTTGGTTGGAAAGATGGAAGACTTTTCCAAATGATGCTTTCATGGAAAACAAGGTTTAGTTGTTTGGAAATAATAATGATTCGGCAAGCCGTTCTATCAGGAAATGTGGTTTTGCTTCTCTTCTCAGTAATTTTATAGCTGTCATTAGCCAGAGCTCAAGGAGGAAGACAGAATTTCTTGTGTCTTGTGCCCCAACATGGATTCACTTGGTGCTTGGGATTGCAGGACAGAAAATGTTCATGCATTTGGGTTTCCCTGGTTTTGGAATTTACGCACCATCTGCCAAGAGGCACTGTAATCGTTCTCTTCAGGTTGGGGTCGCCAGGTCAGGGGACGCTGAGCACTTGGGAGACAGGTTCTTGGGCTTCTCTGTCTTGCTGAGTCAGGTGTGGACCTGGGTTTTGCCAATGACTTTGCGTTCCCCAGGTCCTAGGTTGTGAGCTCATGACTTATCAGAGTCTCGGTTTCCTCATCTGTCACATGGGGACTACAATGGCACCACGGCTGGGTTCTGTCGAAGGGTATATATGAGATGACAGGTGTGGAAGTTCATGGATTGCTTGTCGTTGGCCTGTAGAAGCTATGAAGGTCCATTTCAGCCTTTTGTCCATTGAAGTGGTTTCTGTCCTGCTTCCCATTAGACATGTGTTTAGTTTGCAACATGTCACTCTGTGCGGGTGGCCTGGATACCACTGGGAAGGCAACATGTCTCCTCCCCTGTTCCTTCAGTTGAATGGAAGTCATAGTTTTGCATTTATTAAGTAATTAGAGAATTATCAGAGTAGGGTAGGTTGTGTTGATCTTTCTTCCAAGAAATCTGCATGAATGAGATCTTTATATATATATAAATTTTTATTTATTATTTTTAGTTATACTTGACAGTAGAGTGTATTTTGACATATTACATCTACATGGAGTACACCTTATTCTAATTAGGATCCCATCCTTGTGGGTGTACGTGATGTGGAGTTTCACCGGTTTGTATTCATATATGAACATAGGAAAGTTAGGTCCTATTCATTCTACTGTCTTTCCCATATGAATGAGATCTTAAAAGCATCCATGGAGTTTGGCTGGCTTAAAAACACCTGGAGCTCATCTTTGCCTTTCTGCCGATTACTCTTGTGCCTGAGATTCTGCTAACAGGCAGGAAGAGCCTGGGTTGGGGGCTGCAGGACTGACTTTTCCCAGTGACCTTGGGCAGCACTGCCTTCTCTGTCCTCTGAGGGGTATGGGGGAGGATGTGGGTGGAGGAGGAGCTGCCTGATTGAGGTCTCTGCCAGATTTCTCATTTGCGTTTCCAAATTTGGGATCTGCAGTGAATCTCGGGGCCTTTAGCCCACCTCTTGTCCATATTGCTCCTTATTTAGAGGCTGAAAGGAAGGTTTATCACAGACAAGAGGCCTGTCCTCTTTCACCTCCATGGGATCACATCTCCTCCATGTTGCCCAGGTCTTTCTGAGCAGTCTTGGAGCTCAGCTCTACAGTGTATTGGTGCCCTTTGGTCAAGGGTGTCTGTCCATTCTGGCCTCCTTGGAGCTGGCTTCCCTGGAGAGCTGTGGAAACATTTGGGAGAGAGGCGTGGCCCTGAGGGAGCCCTGGAGTGGGCCTTTGGCTGGGCTCCAGAGGCACCTAGGCTCTGCCAGGTTGAAAAATCTCTACATCAGAGGGTCTGGGAGCAGACCCTCTCCTCTGAGGGTGAAAACAAGCTCTGCATTCTCCTTCCCAGGTGAACACACTGATGACTGCCTGGGGTGGGGAGACCACCTGGCAGCAGGTTGGTGGGGGCCCTGGAGGAGGGATGCTGGGCCCCAGAGGTTCTAGTTGGAGCCTCCCTGAAGAGTGGGGCAGCCAACAGAGCTTCCCAAAGACACCCTCTTGCTTGAGGGAGGGGAGGTCTGGGTGTTGGAGAACATGTACCCCTCAATTCTCACATGCCGGTGTCCAAATACACCCCACAGTGCCAGGCAGGGTGGGGGGCAGGAGCCAGAAAACAGCCACTGTCAGAATAAGAGCATAATTGGCATCTTTTTAAAAAAAGATATATTTTTAGTTGTAGTTGGACACAATGTCTTTATTTTGTTTATTTTTATGTGGTGCTGAGGATTAAACCCAGGACCTTGCATGTGCTAGACTAGCACTCTACTGCTGAGCCACAACCCCAGCCCCCATAATTGGCATCTTAAGGATGCTTTAGACGTGGGGGGGTGGTGATGGAGGGGCTGGCTTGTTGCCTGAGGGTTCACTCAATTCAGGACAGAAACTGCGTATTGGTCTTTTGTCCTGCCTGGAGAGCACAGCTCTTAGGAGAGTTGGCATCTCTGCAAGATGAGGCCAGGGCCATCTTGTGGCTCAGCAGGCTGTGGTGACCTCTCCTCTCTAGTGTCTGCAGAAGCAATTGCTTCTCATGCTGTGGGTCTCTGGGAGGGGATGTGGAGGGCTGGGGAGGATGGCCTATCTCTGTTCCACTATCTGGGACCTCAGCTGAAAACCATGTGTGAATTGGAGCAATGGAGTGGCTGCGGTTGGGTGACCTGGGGGGTGTCTGGATCCTGGCTGGGAGGACTTACATCCTGGGCTCAGCTGAATTCTGAGAATGGACAGGCCCCAGTCCTCCCTAATGCTTGGACTTCCTCACAGCATGGCGGCTATGGCATAGTCAAATGTCCTGTGCGGCAGCCCTGGGCCATCAAAGGCCAGAGTCCCAGCAAAATGTGGAAGGGGAAACTGTGAGAGACCCCACATGACCAAGCTCCAGAAATCCAGAGCATCATTTCCAGCTTCCTCTCTGAGGGAGGCAGGGACCAGGCCTGTTTCTTTCAGGACCCCAGGGCCCAGCACTGCATTGGCATGCAGTAAGCTTGTCCTGGGAGAGGGAGATGTGAATAAACCCGGCCATGTTTTGGGTACAAAGTTATCAGTATAAATAAGCAATTTGAGGGTGACATAAAACAGTGACTGAATATAGTAACAGGAAGTTTAAAATAAGGCTTCTGTTCTTTCTCCTTTATAACAGGATTGTTCGGCTATTTTCAATCTAATTGTTGTGACATTCACACTAATAGCCCAAGGACTTTACTGAGGACGAGCTGCATACTGGGTACCATGTTTCATGTGCACTCTCTCAAGTCACCCGCTCAACAGTAAGACTCTTGTTATCCACCTCATACAGAGGGGATACTGAGGCTTATCGTGGCCCAGTGACCATTTAGGACAGGATTGGCGTGTGTGTGACTTTTGAGGCAAAACCCTTGCTGTCCACTCTGCTGGTGCTATTGTAGTTGACAAGTCTTTGCTGCCTAACCAAGCAGCTACTGTTCAGCAGGAGTACATGGGCAGAATCCTAAACAATTTTATTGAAGCATAATTCATTTCTCATAAAATATACCCACGTGAGTATCCATGCCCTAGTTTTTAGTGAAGTCACAGAATTAAGATCCAATCTTTGGGCCCATCTATCTCCCTAAAACCTTTTCCCTCCTCCGTGCCTGCCCACCCCAGTCTGCTGCTCATCTGCTCATCTTTTCTGGACATTTCAAGTAAGTGGAAATGTACTCTATGGTCTTTGGTGTCCAACTTCCTTTATGGGGCATGATAGTTTTGAAGGTCATTGTACTTACCGCAGTGTCTGCACTTTATCTTCTTTTTATTGGCAAATAATGTTCCATCATATGGATCTACCATATTTTATCTACTTACCCTCTCACTTTGAACATTTGGTTGTTTTCAGTTTGGGGCTGTTATAAATAATATTGCTGCCCGGTGCAGTGGGGCACACCTGTAATCCCAGTGGCTTGGGAGGTTGAGCCAGGAGGCTCATGAGTTCAAAGCTGAGCAACTTAAGGAGGCACTAAGCCACTCAGTGAGACCCTGTCTCTAAATAAAATATGAAATAGGGCTGGGGATATGGCTCAGTGGTTGTGTGCCCCTGAGTTCAAACTCTGGTACCAAAAAATAAAAATATAAAAAAAATAATAATGTTGCTGTGAACTTTTGTGTGCGTGTGTTTGGGTGAACGTAGGTTGGGTAGATCCCTGGGGGTGAAACTGCTGGGTCATGTGCCAACTCTATTTTTAACTTTTTAAGAAACTGCCTATTTTCCACAGCTTTATATTCCCACCTGCAGCATTTGAGGGCTGTCAGCTTTGTGTCCTTACTGACGTTTGGTGTCGTCTGTCTTTTGATTATAGTCATTCTGGTGGGTGTGAGGTGGCATCTCATTGCGGTTTTGATTTGCATTTCCCAAATGACTAATGACGTTGAGCGTCTTTCCATATGTTTCTTCACCATTTGTATCATCACTCTTTGATAAAAATGTCTATTCAAATCTGCCCATTTTAAAATTGGGTTCCTGTTCCTATTGAGTTGTAAGGGTTCTTTACCTATTCTGTGTGGACACAGAATAGGTAATTTCTTTTTTTCTTGATTTATCAGATACACAAAGTTGCCCATATTTTCTCCCAATCTGTGATTGGATCTTTTTCATTTTCTTATAGAGTCTTTTGAAATGCAAATGTTTTTAATGTTGATGAAATACACTTGGTTATTCCTTTTTGAGTCACTTTGAGCCTACAGTGTGAAGGGTCTAAATTCATTTCGCATGTGGACATCCAGCTGCACCTGCATTAATTCTTAAAGACACCGTTCTTTCCCCATTAACCTGTCTTGGTATTCTTGCCCACAATCAATGGACCATGATGCAAGGGTTCCATTTTTATTCTTTATAGCCTCTCAGTGCAGCAGTACCATCTCTGTGGCTTTCATAATCAGTTTCAAAACCGGATGGAGAAAGTCCTCCTGCTTTGTTCTTTGGCAAAACCATCTTGGCTACTTCCAGTTGCCTTTCCTTCACTTTTAGGATCCACAACACATGTCAATTTCTATTTTAGAGGCTGTATTGGATTTATAGGTGAGCTGTATAGAGAAATGTCAATTTCTCTCCGTGTTGAGCTCTCTGGCTTCCCTCAGCAGTGTTGTAGCTCTCATAGAAGACTTGCGCTTCTGCTGAGCACATCCCCTGTGTTTCATCCTTTCAATACTCTCATGAGAAGACATGTTCTCGTGGGTGGGCTGCCTTTGGTCTTCAGTGGGCTGCTGGCCCTCACTGGAAGGAGCTGTGTCATGTCCAAGAGACCCTCCTGGTGAGCCAGATAGCCGTGTGTGGAAGATTGGCCATTTGCTGTGTTTCTCCCGTCAGAGGCCCTCCAGGGGAGGACCTGTCAGACACAGCGGAGCATATCCTCTCCAAACAGGGAGCTCAGAGGTCTCCAAAGTGGATTTTAATTGTGTGAGGTGTGTTCACAACTTGGCAGGTGCCTCTGGGACCTGTTTGGAGAGAAGTGATCCTACAGTAAACATGAGCCACACTGTTTTTCTGGGCATGGGGCTGGAATTTAAATTAAGATGTGCCAAGCTGAGGAACTGCAGGGGTTTCTGAGGATATTTTAGGCTCTCTTTCGCAGGTTCATGCTGAGACATTTATCCAGGGCCTGCGGGTGCTTGCTGCACATGCTGCCAGAGTCGTCCAGTATGTGGGCACGGAGTCCCTACCCTGGGCCTTCTCCAGGGGTCAGTAAGAGAAAAGGAACAGGGGAGCCCAGTAGGAACAAGACTCAGGAGTCCTGCAGAAAGTGGACCTTGGGTATCCACCTGAACTCCCCTGTTGGGTTTAAACCATTGAGCATGGGGTATGTTAATTAATCAGATATAATAACCTTCTTTACCTAAATTTATTTCTGCATTTAAAGGTGCATAGAATACTTACAAACAACGGGAAGAATGAACATTTTCCCATTTTCCTTTTTCTTTCGAGTTGTGCTAAGTTGGGATTGTTTTCTGACCTAGTCTGTGACTTCTGGCTCATGTGTGTCCTTGAGCACCATGTCAGAGTGACCTATGTGATGCTGTGAGACACTATTTTTTCCTGACTCACCAAGAGGTCCAAGGAATAGCAGGAGAGGTGAACATTGTGGAAGTGAAATCCTAGTTTCTGTGACCCACCTGGGGGCAGGAGTTCTGAGCTAGGACCTGGGGCAAAAACCAAGATATATATCACAAGGGTGCTTTTTTTCTTTTTTGAGTAATGAGGATTGAACCCAGGGATGCTTAACAACTGAGCCACATTCCTAGCCCTTTTTAATATTTTATTTAGAGACAGAATCTCATTGAGTTGCTGAGTGCCTCGCTAAGTTGTTGAGGCTGGCTTTGAACTCACCATTCTTCTGTCTTAGCTTCCTGAGCCGCTGGGATTACAGGTATGTGCCACTGTGCCCAACTCAGAAAGGCAGATTTTGATTTCTTTTTTCTTGCTTTATTACTCTGGCTAGCTCTCTAGTAAAACATTGAAAACTAGTGGTGATGGGAGGTTTTCTTGCCTTGTACCAGTTTCAGAGAATACATCCAGGTTTTCACCAGGAAGTGTGTTTTGGTTAGTTTTTGATGGTTATTGTTCATAGTGTTTCCTATCAAGTTATGGAGTCCCTTCTAGCTTATTGCTGCTGGACTCCAATTGAGAATGGATGTTGGATTTTCATTGGTGTATTTTCTGCCTCAAAGATTTTCTCTTTGCTATGGTATATGTCTTCATTTGATGAGGCTTTCATATATTTGTACATTTGTCCCACATGGAATAATCCTTGCCTCTGTTCTAGATTTGACTTTATGTACCAACAGGGAGGGTTAGATTTGTGTGTGTGTCGGGTACCAACATTTACAAACACGCCTCCAACAGGACCTTTGAGGGTTGACCTTTTAATTTTACAACAACCACAGAAGGCCTTTATTAGTTATCCCATATTGCAGATGAGGAAACTGAGACCAGAGCTGGGGGTGGCTCACCCAGGTGCATGACGGTAAAAAGGCAGAGCTGAGACATCCTGTCACTCTGAGGAGGTCCTGACACGTTGCTGGTGGCAATGAAGATCTGCGGCTCTAGGCCTGTTGCACTGACTGTGTCCTGGAGGCTGTGTTGGGTGCAGAGTCGCCTGCACTGCCCACCAAGGTCCAACTCTGGCTGAAGCTTGTTTTAAGGGTGGCTTTTGCTTGCCTGCGGGGGTCTGGGGGATGGGGGAGGAGCTGGCCAGGAAGCTGGAGGCTTCCAGCTGGGTGAGAACGGAAGATAGTGTGGGTGTCAAGGTGCAGGCCTGACCAGGTGGCCGGGCTTTGGGTAGCAGGTGTCCCTTCTGACTGGCAGGAAATGGGGGCCTTGGGGAATTAGGGGGGTGGTGCAGAAGTACAGGGCAAGAATCTGACCAGGCTGCACCCTGCAATCACAGACTTGCTGGGTGGTGGGGCACCCTTGCTTCTCAGGCCCTGAACTAGAGGGCTGTGCTCATGGGTCCTTCAGAGCCTTGCTCCCCTGTAGCTATGTGCCCTTGGGCTAGAGAGCGCTAAGTCTCCTCTGCATTGATGGCCTGCTGACCTGGCTGGAAGATGGGAGGTTTGTGGGGAAACTTGAGCCTGGTGGATTCAGATATGTTTTTTTTTTTTTGACAGAGGAGAGTGTGTTTACCAAGTTCTCAGAGGGTCAGAGTCCCTGTGTATAAAATCACCCAGGAAAATGGCCTGTCTATTAGTCACCAGCATAGAGATGCAGGGATACTTACCAGCTTCCACAAAAAAGACCGGACTCCCTCCCACAGGAAGGTAGACAAGATACACCATCCAGGGCCAGCTGCAGCGAGAAATCCAGATAATAATACAGATCCATGTGGCTGGAGCTGAAGCAGAGGGCCAGTGAGGGTTGGCCAGAGGGCGACCCAGGTCCCTGCAGGGTTGAGTAGGTCTCAACATGCCCAAGGCTACAGAACTCATGAGGGGCAGTGCTGGGTTTGGTCCACACACTTTGCCCCTGGACCTGGCCCGCTCTGGCCTCCTGCCACCTCCAGCAGCTGGGGGCCTTGATTCCCCAATACCTCTTTACTTTCCATGCCCACTTGTTCCTGGGTCACAGCTGGGGGTACAGACACTGGGGAGCTGCTCTGTATATCAAGCAGTGTGGCCCAGTGACCGCACCTACCCCAATACAGAGGGAGAGAGACAAATGTTAGGGTCTCCCTGCCTCTCTGCCCCCAGTAGCCATCTGTTGTCCTTACCGGCTGCCAGCTGGGGAGAGGTGCTGGCCACCTGGGGTCACTATGCTCCAGCTGTTGAGCAAAGAGGGAGTGGCTGGGTAAGGAACCATGCTGGGTGGGCAAGAGGTGCCCCAGGTTGGCCCTCTCCTGCCAGAGCTGGCAACGTTGAGAGTGATGTCTGTGTTACGGTAGCTGGGGCCACCGCTAGGGCCATGGCTGATGGGGGACACTGGGCTGTACATGGGGTTTCTCTACAACACCTGTGAACTTGCTGTCAGAGGCTCCATTTCACAGATGAGGAAACCGAAGCTCAGTGACTGAGTGACTTGCTGGTCACTCAGCTAGTAAGTGCCACCACTGTGATTTGGATTTAGCTTCCTGGTTCCAGAAGCCATTAGGGCTCCTTGCCCCTTCACACTGAGTCCAGAAAACCCAAGAGTCCCATGTGTCCCCTACCTCTTCTCTCTACCTGCTGAGGACCTGTCCTGAGGACCGGTCCTGCTACCTGACCTGGGGGCAGGCTGCTCCCGTGAAGCTGTGCAGGGGGTGCAATCTGAGGGAGTGGGAGGCAGTGGACATCCCGAGCCTTCTCATCTAGGCCCATGTCCCACACCCTGGGGAGAGGCCTGGAGCTCTGCCTTGTCTGCTGGGGCAGGCCAGACAATGACCTGGGGACCGTCCCTGAGCTCCACACAGGCCAGGCACCTGTCCAATCCTGAGCCCTGCTGTCTGGGCATAAATGTAACGTCTGGTCTGGAATCCAGAGCAGGGCTGGTTTTGGAGGAAGCACTGGCCAGGTGAAAGGACCAGATCAGTGACCCTTAGCCCAGGGAATCGGCCCAGATGGCCAATCTCTAGATTTTTCCAGATAAGCCGGACATGTGGATTTTCTGTGGAACTCTCTTGTTTTTCTTTTGACTTTATTTTTTAACCTTTAAAAAAATTTTTTTTGTAGTGCTGGGGATTAAATCCAGGGCCTTGTACATGCAAGTCAAGCACTCTACCAACTAAGCTATATCCCCAGACCCTAACTTTTTTTTTTTTTTTAATATTTAAAACAGAAAAGTTTCAAGCAGAAAATCAAAGGAAGACCTGTAAACCCTTCACCTGGTTGCCTGCTGGTGTTTGGTGGTATGCATTTGCCACATAGGCTCCATTGCTGTCTTCTGTATCCCCTTGTTATTATGCATTGTATTTTGGTGGGGAGGGTACTGGGGATTGAACTCAGGGGCACTCGAACACTGAACCACATCCCCATCCCTATTGTGTACTTTATATTTAGAGACAGGGTCTCACTGAGTTGCTTAGCACCTTGCTTTGGCTGAGGCTGGCTTTGAACTCGTGATCCTCCTGCCTCAGCCTCCCGAGCCACTGGGATTATAGGTGTGTGCCACCGCACCTGGCTATTATTCCTTATTGTTGAGACCACTTGAGAGTTAGTTGCAGGCAGCAGGTACACACTCCTGGAATATTTCAGTGGGTGTTTCCCAAGCCCAGGTTTGTTTAGAGGAAACTTGTCACACACAGGGCTTGAACCTGGACACAGCACTCTGGGCTGTTCTGCCTGTTGCCCAGGCTCAAGTTCCACCCTGTTCCTTGTAGGGTACAGAACAATAGTTCGGTCATCCAGAGCTGTCATTGTTGCTCTCAGGAGGGTGGGGGGCAACGGATGGCACAGGCTTTGAGGCATCTCAGCCTGGCACTGGGAGGTCAGCACCTGCAGAGAGGGCCATCCATGCTGCTGACTGAGAGGTCCTGGGGGCTCATCCTGCATCAGGAGGGGTCAGTGCTTTGTATCTGCCAGAACCAGGCATCTAGAGAACTTGGGAGGCCAGAAGTGCTTGAGCATACTATCCTGGCCGAAAGATGCCTGCTTATGGCTCTTGTCATCCGACTACCATTGGAGGGCCACAGCCAACCTCTGGACAGGACCCAGAGGGTAGCATGGCCCACCAAATAGGCACTGGTCACTTGGGAAATGTGGCTCACACCTGACTTCAGTGCATTTTAGGAAGTGCTGTCCAGATGCTACAGATAATAGGAGCTCTGACAGAAAGGACAGAAGGTACTAGAAGGCAGGAGAGGAGAGGACAGGTGGCCCCTGAGTGGCTGCTGAGGTTCATGTCTGGAGGGTGGGTGGCGTGTGCCAGGCCAGGCCGAGATGAGTGTCAAGATGCTCAGCCACTCTTGTGAGCAGACTTTCTCTAGCTGTAGTCTGTCTTTCCTGAGTTCATTCTCTGCCCTGGTGATCCTTCCTTCCCCAGCACCCCTCCTCCAACACACACACACACACACACACACACACACACACCTCTGTCTCTGTTTCTCCCTGCTCAGACCCTGGTAGAAACAGGTCCTGCTTCAGAGTGCAGCAACCCCATCATCCCAACCTGCTGCTCCTGGGATGCATGGGACTAAAAGTATGCTTCGGTGGACCAGAGAGTTAGGGAAGGAATGGGGGCACCGCCCCTGACTCCTGGGACTTGGAGCCCTGTGTAAGCTTGGGCATAAAGGGAAGGAGAAGGGAGGACAAATGTCAAGAGGGTTCTTAAAGACAAAAAACAGACCGACATGTGGTGGGGAGGCCTGAGATTATCTCGCCGTGTGGCTTAGAAAAACCTTCTAAGTAGTGTTGGGAAAACTGGGTGTCCACAGAGAGAAGAGTGAAATCGGACCCTTGTCTTACACCACACACAACAATTACCTCAAATGCACTAAAGACCGAGTAAGGGCTGAGACTGGAGCTCTTGGAAGAAAGCCTGGTGGATACTTCTGGGCACTGGTCCTGGCCCCGGCCTTGGCTGTGACCCCAAAGCAGAGGCTGGGAGCAGCTGTTAACCGGTCGGTGCTCAGATGGATGCCCACAGTGCCACCTCCCACAGTAGATTTTCTGCCCAGATTTGGAATCAGTTTTCCTGCGAGAGTTCTGCATCCTTTTAGTGGGAGATTGGTCAGGGACCCTAGTCGGGGCTGGAGGTGACTGTCGGTCTCAGATTTACCGCTGTTGCTGGGTATTTTCTATAGGCAGAACTGGATTTCTCTTTTAAAGGTCAATATGTTATGAATCCACATTGGTACTTCCAGTTCAAATTCGGGGCTGCAGTTTTCTTATCTTGTGTTAACAAAATCTGGTTAATTTTCTGTCTTTGTCTTTTCTCCTGGGCTCAGTGATACCCATCAAAGAATCCGTCACTTTATTCCACAACATATATCCCTTATCTTAGAGGAACAATGGCAGATCGCCACCTTCCACCAAATGGTTACTGAGGATGTGCACAATTTTTTTTTTTTTTTGCCACTCTGTCCTTGGGCCTCACTGTGTTTCCAAGCCTCTTGGCCTAGCTCCTGTCTGTGCTTATGCTGCCAGTTGGAGACACTTTCAAATTCATTTGCTACTTTAAACCTTTGATTTCGAAGTATTGTGTGTGTACATGTGTGTGTGTACTGGGAATTGAACTCAGAGATACCCAACCACTAAGCCACATCTCCAGCCCTATTTTATATATTTTTTTTAATTTAGAGTCAGGGTTTCACTGAGTTGCTTAGCACCTTCTTCTGCTGAGGCTGACTTTGAACTCAGGATCCTCCTGCCTCAGCCTCTCGAACCGCTGGAATTACAGGTTTGTGCCACTGCGCCCGACCCTAAGTATTGCTTTTTAAGTCTAACTGTTGTTTTTTTAAATAATTGCTTAACTACTAGCCTGATTCCAAAGCCGTTCCACAAGCCAGGTACATTCAAAGAGGCTTGTGTGCCAGGATCCTGGTCTCCCATGCACACAGCTCCCCACCGTCCTCCTCAGGTTTGAATGAGGAAATATGCAAGTGGGTTTGTATCCTCTCCCACCTTTCTCGGGCCCCCGCATGCAGTACTTTCCTCCACCTCCCCTTTTCCTTTAACAGTGTCCTGGAGATCACGTGTTAGCAGTTTCAGAGCTGTCTGGAGGACACTCCTGGTGCTACACCATGACACGCGAAGCGGGATTTCCTCTGTCCATTTCTTAGAGGAAGAACCTGAGCCTTGCCAGGGTGGGTAGCAGAGCAGGCCTGGAACAGGGTCTCTCCTTCCAAGTTGGCAGATGCTGTGTTTCTGGGACATAGGTGGCGGAACGTGCCAGCTGTCAGGGGATCTTCTTCTTGATCCACCTGTGGCAGAGTCCTGCCAAGTCCCAGAGGTTGCAGGTGTGGCTCACACTAGCTCACACTAGCTTGTGTTGAGGTGGGGCTGGCTGTGCCAGGGTCCCAGGAGAGTCAGGCAAAGGACACATCTCCATGGTTCTGTGCGCAAAGGAACTGGTGTGAATTTAGCCATGGAATTGCCCAAGTGGGGAGTGGGGGCTTGCCATGAAATTCTCACCAGAGAGAAAGTTCTGTCAGGTGCCTTTCTCCAGTGTGCTCTGTAAACCCTGATGAGTCACTCCTCAGAGTCAGGGTTATGGGCTTTGCTGGCTAGGGTGGTCACTGTGGACCCGAGCCGTGGGCTCTGGAGGGTGGGGCTGGTGGTCAGGGGAGCTGGGGTTGGGGCAGCTGCTGGGCAGATGGCAGTGGAATCTTGTCTCAAAGCTGGCCTCTGGGATCTGATAGTCACTGTGGTCGAGTGGGTGGTCCCCAAGCAGACCCCTGTGGTTAGAGGAGAGATGTCTTTCTACAAAAATGTGCTACGTGGTGTCTGCCAAGATGTGAGGTTGTTTAAAGTAATGATTTCTATATACGATGTGATAGGGAAAGATAAACAGAGCCCAGCTGGCACCTGCTCCCTCCTGGGACTCTGTCGCCATGCATGCGCAGGGTCATTCCGAGATGCTGTCTTCGTGTACAGGCTCGGGGAGTCCTGGGAACGGGCTGCCCACTGGTTGCTTTTTTATTTTATATCTTTCTTGGAGGTTGCTCCACATCAGGATGTAAGGACTCCCCCACCCCCGGCCTCTCCTTGGCTGTGTGGGGTTCCTGATGTCCTCAGAGGCTGTGAGCTTGGGTGGTCCCTGCTTGGGTCTGCAGGTGGTGGAGTGGCTTCTGCACTGCTGTGACAGGCGTTCCTCAGGGCTCATGTGCAGGGCCAGGAGGCACACCAACTGCAGTGTGTTGGCTTCCCTCCAAGTGCCTTCTGGTCCTGGCGCTGCCTGGCCAGGGGGCTTTGGGCCAGTGGCCAGCTAGAGTGGGTCTCAGGCTCCATACTTGTGTGGTGAGCCAGGTGGTGAGAGGTGGGCTGTTGTCACCTCTGGCCACAATCATATTCTGTCCTGTTGGATCAGCAGGTGCTCCTAAAACTCAATTAAAATCAGCTGTCACACTGTGAAGTTAGGAGAGGTCGGGAGACTCCAGGATTCCTGTCTTCTTTAGATCCGAATGTTCAGGTGCCCTGCCCTCATTCCCCGGTTCAGAACAGTACTCCCTGAAGTTAGGGTTGTCCCCTGACTGGGTCTGCAGGCATGGACCTGGCAATTTCTCTACCCCTGTCTATCTCCCTGGGCCTCAGGACACCTCCAGCCCTAGAGCCTGGGGCCTTCTGTGGTCATGTCAGTGGCTTAAATATGGTCCCCAGACCCTTTAACACAAAGCTTTCTTATTTTTTAATATTTATTTTTTAGTTTTTTTAGGTGGACACAATAACATCTTTATTTTATTTTTATGTGGTGCTGAGAATCGAACCAGCGCCTCACGCATGCTAGGCGTGCGCACGCTACCACTTGAGCCACATCCCCAGCCCCTAACACACAAAGCTTTGTTAGCAAGACTAGGGCAGGACATCTGGTCCCCTGGGGGGAACCAGCCTTCATGTATCCAGTCGTGAGATTTCAGGAAAAAGGAAAAAGGTACGGACCAAATTAAAGTCACAGAATCAAATGGACCCAAGTTTGTGATGTTTTCCCCATTCAGGGAGCCATGGAACCCCACTGCAATAGGCTAGGTCCTTTGATTGACAGGAACTGGGCCTTCTCTACCAGGACCTGGGCAGGTCACAAAGCCCTGCTGCCTCCCACCAGGGTCCTTAGTGGCCCTGTTCTCCAGCCCCAAGCTGGAGCACTTTCTGTAGGAGGACCATGGGACTGGGTCTCCCCTGCAGATGGGTTGCCAGCCCACCCACCTTCTTAGCTGCTCTCCTGTTGGGAGCCATGGTTACCCTCACCTGGCCTGGCTGGTCCCCTTTGTCCCCCTTGGCACCTCTGAAGTGATCTGGTAGTAGGTGCGTCTGGCTCCTGCTCTTGTCCAAGGTTGGGGCTGCACTTTGAAGCAGTGCTGGGAGCCAGTGATTGGTTTTGCAACTGTGGAAAGAAAGCGTACCCCTCCTGGCCCACAGAGCCGGGCCGGCTATTCCCAGGGCTGCTGCTGCGGCTCTCAGCCCACACGCTTGGAGCCAGGTCTGATGACTGCGGCAACGCTGGTGCTGGAATCTTGTGATGGCTGTGGGCTTGAAGTCTGCAGGGCACCTTCACCCCAGAGAACATCCCCTGCCTTGGGGAGGGGGGGGGTGATGACAGGGAGGAAGGTGGTGGGTAGGTGGGGGACTGTGAACATCTTGGGATCTCTGACTTCCACCCATGCTGGATGTGGCCTGTGTAATGGGAGTTCCGGGGAGGGGACTTCTCTTGCCAGCTCTGACTCTTGGGGCCACACCTGAGTTGCTGTGATAGATCCTACAGTGACTGTGGCTTCCGAGACATTGCATCCTCTTGGATTGGCAACATGGGCACCTGTCCTGAGCTGCAGAGAGAAGCAAGTCTCCACCCCTGCAGGAGGGGCTCAGAACCAGGTCCCCGGTGTGTTGCATGATGGGGACCATTGTATAACTACTCTGAGGACCATGGGGCAGGGGCAGGTTGTGAGGAGGCCTGGTGGGCTGAGATGGACAAGGATCTCGAGCACTGCAAACCTCTGCCCAGTCTGCTGAGGACAGAGAAACCCAAACTCACTCTCTGGTGGGCACTTTGCCCTGAGTTGCCAGCCAGCCTGCCCATAGAGAAGCTGCACAGGCCCAGGCTTAGATGGAGGTGCGGTGGAGTCTGTTTCTGGCGGCAGCATCCAGCACCTGTCTTTGTTCTTCCTTTAGTTGGAAAGGCCCCAGGCAACTGTCTGCAGAACAGCTGGCCTATTTCCTCTTCCAGGAATGACATTCTGGAAGAAAATCCCGGGAGGCAACCCTGCCTGACCTCTGCTGAACCCTGGGGCCTGGCAATCATGGCCTCCTACCCTGCCGGCCACGTGGGGACCTGTTCCCGTGGCTTCAAGTCCCATTTGTCAGTCCTTCAGTGAGAGGAGATGATGTTTCCAGCCCCGTGCTCGGCTCCATGTGGGATGCACCTTGGAGGCCATCGCTGTCTCTGGTCGACCATGTGCTAGAACCAGATGCTGCTTCTCCTGCCTGCCTTGCCCAGTGCCAAGGAAGCCGCGTCATGCCGACTGATGTTCGCAAAGCAGCATGGGTCTCTTTGCTAGTCCTTGCTGGGAGGTGAAGTTGGCAGATGGTTTCTACTCTCCCTCCAGCCACAGCTGTCACCCTGGGGTGAGGCCCCATCATATTTGTTGAATGAATGAATGACAGAAACCATCCTCTTTGGCGGCCACTCCCATTTTGCAGGTGGGGACTGCATCATTCCCAGGGCTCAGCACAGTGACAGGCCTATGGTAGGCTCTCTGAAAACACTGTGAGGGCTACGTCAGAGGGGAGCACAGTGGGTGGCTCTTGAATCCCCTGTGGCTGCTACAACAGCACCGTGTGGCTCACCCAGGGGTAGGCACTGGTGCCCCCAGGATGGAGTGATTGGAAATGTCTGTCCTCTGCTGCAGAGCCAGGTTTGGTCCTGGGGGCTCCCGCGGGCAGTATTGGTCCTTGTCCCTCCATGGAGGGTGGAGCAGTCATGGGCAAGTAGGGTGGCATGGATCTTTGCAGCTCTCTACTTATTACATGCCACTGAGCTGAGGCAGCCACGACCATCCTTTCTCATCCCGCTCCTGTCAATCACACCAGAAAGACATCAGACATGTAGCTCAGAGTCGTAGGCATGAGATTATGGAAGGGACAGGAGAAGGGAAAAGGGGACACTCTCAGGGGAGAAAGTGGGTCCTCTCAGAGTCCTCTATAGGACAACGTGCCTCTCCTGCCTTCCACTTTTGTTGGGGGATCCCAGCGAAGTTTCCAGAGAGTCCCACCCAGGTTTACATCCTCACTTTGGACAAATGGCAGGGTGATATCAGACTTTCCAGTCCCCTCCGCCATGACATTTCTAATTTCTAAACCTGTTCTTACAGATTTTATGGTTCGAGGGAATTATCCTTATCTCCCTGAGCTCTGGGATCTGTCTGTGTAAGGGTCACAAAGGCCACCCTCCTCCTGTCCCGCTTCAGGGTAACTTGTGTTCTTTTTATCAGCATTTCGGGTCCATATTTCTCCTGCAGATAACAGGTTGTTTGCTGAGGAATGT
Source organism: Marmota marmota marmota (assembly GCF_001458135.2). Lineage (NCBI taxonomy): Eukaryota > Metazoa > Chordata > Mammalia > Rodentia > Sciuridae > Marmota > Marmota marmota. The sequence continues at coordinate 6,927,818 of NW_026000136.1, forward strand.
AACGTATCCGGTTGACTTAAGCCAGGCAGGGCTGCAGGTAAATTGCTTTTTTATTTAAAAAAAAAAAAAAGTATGTGGGGTAGCCCAGTGGGCCTAGTTTATAGAATTATTCCCTTAACCTCATGTTCCCACTGCTCAGATCTGTTTCCTATCAAACTAGGCCTAAGCCTGTTGTTGACACACTGTGTGGTCCTGGGGGAGTCAACACCTGTCTCAGCCTCAGTTGCCTTACTTACCAATTTCGAGGTAGAAGGAGAGCCCCCGGAAGCCCCTGTGAGTGTTCAGCAAATACCAGCTCCCTGTGGATCCACCACTCCACTCTGCCAGTGTCCATTAAAAAATCCATTTTTTTTTAAGATCGGATTTTTTTAGATTACTCAAACAGTATATTCTATTTACAAGAAAAACCAAGGAATACATTGTTCATCTACCCCATGATCAAGAAAAAACTATAAAACATGCCCATGATTCCCTGCTGCCTGCAGTTCCTGTGGACCATGCTGTACATTTAGAAAGATTTGATCATACCACATATGCTGTTTGAACCCACTTTTTTTTTTTTTACTAATACACTTTATTTTCTCGAGCAGTTTTAGGTTTCCAGAAAAATTGTGCAGAAAGCAAAGCTGCCATGTTATCCCTCTGCCCTTCATTTCCTCCATTATCTTCATCCTGCATTTGCATGCTCCATTACAATCCATGAGGCAGCATCTATTCATTGTCCATCTTTGGGGGTGGGGCGCTGGGATTGTGGCTCAGTGGTAGAGTGCTCAACTAGCATGTGTGAGACATTGGGTTCGATTCTCAGCACCACATAAAAAAATTAAATAAACAAAATAAAGATATTGTGTCCATCTACAACTAAAAATAATTAAAAAAAGTCTGTCTTTTATATTGGTCCATTACTGGCGTGGTGCATTCTATGAGTTTTGCCAAACATCTGATTACAGTGTCACAGGAAATGTTGGCTGAAGTCCTCTGTGCTCCACCTTCATCCCTCCTCCCTCAGCCCCTGGCAACCTCTGATGTCATGATGGTATCTTTTCTAGAATGTGCTAGGGTTGGAACCCTGCAGGAAGTAGCCTTTTTAAACTTGGTTTCTTTCACTTATGTCTGTAAGATTCCTCTGTGTCTTTTGTAACTTGACAGCTCACTTCTTTTTGCCTCATGAAATCGCTCCTTGTATGGCTGTATCACAGTTCACCTAACGATGGACGTGTTGGCTGCTTCTCATTTGTGGCAGTTTGAACAGGCTAGGAACACTCGCGTACACAGGTTTTTGCTTGCCCGTAAGTTTCCAACTCATTTGGGTAAATGCCGAGGGGCACCATTGCTGGATGACACAGTAGGCATGTGCTTAGTTCTGTAAGAAACTACCAAAACATCTTCCAGAGTGGCTGCACATTCTGCACCTCCCCCAGGAGTGGGTGAGGGTCCCTGTGTGCTGAACCTGGCCCTTCTGACTAACGCGCAGTGGCATCTCATTGCTGTTTTAGTTTGTAATTCCCTGATGGCGGATGGTATTGAGCATCTTCTCATATGCTTACTTGCCCCCTGGAAATCTTTGGTGAGGTATCTCTTCAGATATTTTGCCTGTTTTTAGTTGGGTTGTTTTCTTATTGCTGAGTGTTAAGAGTTCTTTAGATATTTTGGATCCATACTCTTTATTATCTATGTGTATTGCAAATATTGATTCCTTTTCTGGGGCTTATCTTCTCAGTCTCTTAACAGTGTGTTTTGTGAAGGACAAGTTTTTAATTTTAAGGAAGTCTCACTTACCTTTTTTCTTTTTCTTTCATGGAACTTGTCATAGGTGTTGTATCTAAAACATCATTGCCAAACTCAAGGTCACCTGGATCATCGTCTCTGTTATCTGCTAGGAGTCTTGTTGTGTTTTAGTTAGACCTGTGGTCCATTTTGAATTAAGTTTTGTGAAAGATGTAAGGTCTGGGTCTAGATCTCCCCCATGGATGTCAAGTTGTTTCAGCACCATTTGTTGGAGAGATCTCCTCTCCCTGGGACTCCATTCGTGTGGATGCACTTCTGGTTTTCTCTTCTGTCCTGTTGATCTGTCTGCTCTCACCATTTCCATGCTGTTTTGATGGCTGTAGCTCTGTTCTGTCTTGGGGGAGGGGGTGTCTTGTTTTTCCAACTATTCTTTTGCCTCTGTATTGTATTGGTCATTCTGGGTCTTTTGCATTTCCATCTGAACACCAGAACTCACTTATTGGTAGCTAAAACAAAATAACTTTCTGAGATTTTGGTTGGAATTGCATTGATCAAGTTGGGATGAACTGACATCTTGACCTTATTGAGTTTTTCTGTCTCTTCCTCTGTTTAGATTTTTGGTTCCTCTCATCAGAATTTTATAGTTTTGGCATATTGATCAGGTACACATTTATTAGATTTACAACTAAACATTGCTCTTTTCTGGTGCAAATATAAGTGGGGTTGTGTTTTTAAGTTTCAATTGCTCATTGCTGGTGTGTGGGAAAGCATTAATTCTTGTATATTAACCTTGTATCCTGCAACCTTGCTGTTGGGGTTGCTTTTTAGTTCCAGAGTTCATTGTTCTCGTCATGGTTGATTTTGGGGGGATTTCTACATAAACACTCATATCATCTGAGCAGAAAGACAGTTTTATTTCTTCCTTTCCAATCTGCATATAATTTTCACTTCCTTTCTTGTCTTATCACACTAGCTAGATCTTCCAGCACAATATTGGAAAGCAGTGGTAAGAGGAACGTGCTGGCCTTGTTCCTGATCCTAGCAGGAACGCTCTGAGTTTTTTCATCATTGAGCACAGAGTCCCCTATGATTCTAATTTACTGAGAGGGTTTTTTTTTTTTCTGTAAGTAGGTGCTAGGTTTTGTCAAATGCTTTTTCTGTATCTACTGATATGATCATGCAATTTTTCTTCTTAAGCCTGTTGATGTGATTGATTATTTTACCTGATTATCGTGCTTGGAATAAATCCCACTTATCCATGTTGTATGATTATTTTTTATACATTGTAAGATTCGATTTACCAATATTTTGTTGAGAACTTACATCTATATTAATGAGCGGTATTGGGTTGTAATTTTCCTTTCCTGTAATGTCTTTGTCTGGTTTTCACGTTAATTCTGTTCTCGTAGAATGAGGTAGAAAGTTTCCTCTGCTTCTATTTGCTGGGAGACATTGTGGAGAATTGGTATTATTTCTTCCTCAATATCTGGTAGAATCTACCAGTGAACCTGTCTGGGCATGACACTTTCTGTTTTAGAAGGCTAATAATTATTGATTCGATTATTTACAAAGATACAGGCCTATTTGGATTGTCAATCTCATTTTGTTGAATTTTGTCCCATTTTGTCTCACTTTTCAATGTGTGTGGACATAGAATTGTTCCTAAAATTGCTGTACCCTCCTTTTAATGCTCTCAGATATGTAGTAATGTCCCCCCTTTTATTTCAGATGTTAGAAATTTGTCTTTCTCTCCTTTTCCCCTCCTTGGTTAGTCTGTCTAGGAGATTATAGATTTTTATTGATTTTTTTTTCAAAGAACAAACTTTGTTTTCATTGACTTTATTACTTTCCTGCTTCAATTCCACTGATTTCTGTTCTTTTCTTATGTCTTCTCTTTGATTTGCTTTGGATTTGATTGATTCTTTATTTGGTAGCTACCCAAGGTGAAGAGTGTAGATTTTAGATCTTTTTTCCAAATGCACACTGCAGATTTTCCTCTAAGCATTGCTTTTACTGTTATCCCACAGATTTGGATGTTATATTTTAATTTTGTTCCATTTATTTTTCAGTTTCTCTGGAACCTTCTTTTTTGGCCCATGTGTTATTTAGAAGTGTGCTGTAATCGCCACACACTTTGAGATTTCGCCAGCTATCTTTCTGCTCTTGGTATTAGCTTTGTTCCGTTGTGATCTGGCAGCACACGATGTATGATTTGTATCTTTTATATTTGCTCAGGTGTGTTTTATGACCCAGGATGTGGTCTGTCTTATGGACTGTTTCATGTGAGCTTGAGAAGAATGAGTGTTGGGCTGTTATTTGGTGAAGTGTTCTATAAATGTCAGCTAAATCCAGTTAATCGATGGTACTGCTCAGCTCACCTGTGTCTACTGACTCTGCCAGCTCAATCTGTCAGTGACTGGTAGAGGGGTGTTGAAGTCTTCAACTATAAAAAAGTGTATTTGTGCTGGGCGTGGTGACACACGTCTGTAATCCCAGAGACTCCGGAGGCCAAGGCAGGAGGATCGCAAGTTCAAGGCCAGCCTCAGCAACTTAGCGAGGCCCTAAGCAACTTAGTGAGATCCTGTCTCAAAATAAAAAATAAAATAGGCTGGGGATGTGGCTCAGTGGTAAAGCACTACTGGGTTCAACCCCCAGTACCACTCATCCCCCTGTCCCCAATATGTGTTTTTCTGTTTTTTATTGTGGCTCCATTAGATTTTATCTTATAGCACTTTTTATAATTCAGTAGACCTGTAAAGAACATCATCAGCTTCCTTAAATGTTTCTCTGCAGACTCTTTTATTCCATCTTTAATTAACCAATCCCCAGCTATTGGGTGTTTCTGGTTTCCATGATGATAAACAGCCTGTGGCTCCTTTCCTCTGTGGAGGAGGTGCTACAGAGACACCCAGCTGACCCAATGAGCAGGCACGTTTTCAGAGAAAAGTTCATGTTCTTCAAACTCAACCTGCATGTTCTGCTTCAGAAGGCCAGGTGGACCTGGCCATCTATGGCTGCTGTGAACGTCCAGGGCTGGACACCATGGCCAGAGCTGTGGATGGCTGATACTGTTTGAAAGTTTGAGAGTGATGGGAGATATTTCCAATCCTCTACTGTGTTCCCTAGGTCGACAGGGTAGAGTGGACATGTGACTTGTACCTGCGTTCTGGAACTCCATGGATATATCCCCACCCTGCATTCTGGGCATCTTGTGCTTCTTTCTCCAGTGCCAGATATTTGCAGTCAAGGACTCAAAGATGACAAGATGGCCCCAGGCCCTGTGTGCAGAGGGATTTGTAAACACTGCTCTGAGCTGATGGCTCTGCTTCCTACAGCAGCCCAGGCTGGGACTGAGTTACTGCTGCTTAGAGAGGATTATTTGGAAACTTGCAGTCAACAGAGAAACAGAGTGAGCTTCACCCAAACAGTTGAAGAGACCAAATGCAAACTGGGGACACTGTGTCTGGGGCCTAGTGGCCCTCACTCAGGCGGGGACAGCCAGCAGGGGACAGCCAGAAGGAAACAGGCGACACCGTGGTGCCAGAGCTCCAGGGCTTGCCCAGGGCCTAGGGACTTCCTTTCTCTAAATAACATTGACCAAAAGTCCAAACCAGCACTGATGGGAGATTCTTCCGAGGTGAGGGCGGCACAGAATCATAGCCAAGGAGATGGGTGGATGTTAGCTGTAGTGGCTTCCCTTTGTCTTCTTTGCAGTGTCATTTCCAAGTCAGAAAACACACCATTCTTCACAGTGGACAGGTCTTCTGTGCTCAGTGGAGTCCTTTTTTTTTTTTTTTTTTTTAATGTTTTGTTCTCATCACTCACAATTTCCTTCTGTTTCATGTCAAATTTTTGCACCTTTTTTTGCTGTGTGTGTTTATGTTCTCTTTCTAAGTTAGCCAGGGTGTAAACACTTTCCTGGCTCTGACTTCTCTCCCCATTCCTAGAAAGATTTCAAAATTTTCAAAATAAAAAGCTTTCTTAAAAATAAAAACTCAGAGCCTGATATAGTGGTGCACACCTGTAATCCCAGTGGCTTAGGAGGCTGAGGCAGGAGGATCACGAGTTCAAAGCCAGCCTCAGCAACTTAGGGAGGCACTAAGCAACTCAGTAAGACCCTGTCTCTAAATAAAATACAAAATAGGGCTGGGGATGTAGCTCATTGGTCAAGTGCCCCCACCCTGAATTAGTGAGGTCCCAAGCAACTTAGTGAGACCCTGTCTCAGAATAATTTTTTTTTTTAAAGGGCTGTGGATGTAGCTGAGTAGTAAAGTGCCCTGGGTTCAATCCCTAATCCAAAAAATATATATATATATATATTATATATATATATATTATATATATATGCGCTCAGAAATGTAGATGCTGGGTTTATTTATTTATTAATTATTAACCAATCAATCAATCAATTTATTAATAAAGCAATTCAGTTTGCTTTATTACTGGAGATGGTCCTGGCACATTCATTTTTTCTGCATTCACTGTTATGATGCTTTGATTTAAAAGTTTCAGAAATTTGTATTATTATTATATTATTGTTATTATTTTTTAACTTCTAGGGGGCATTTCTAAAATGCAGAAATATGGATTGTTGTGGTAGGAGGTATGTGGACTGTGCAGTGGCCATCTCCCGATTCCATCTCTGTCCAGTGCATTTCCCACTGTGCTCCAGCCCTGTTGAGGTCAGGTGCTCAAGTCCAGATGTTGCTTTGATTGGCTGCCAGGTCCCCCTCCTCCGTCTCTTTGGGACACCCAGCTCTCAGAACTGGCCAAACCTGTTTGCTTGAGCAGGCTTATTTGCAGGGTGGTAGTGTTTTCCTGTCAGCCTCCACCAGCTGCAGTTCCTGATGTATTAAGAATACAAACTGATAAAAGAATAAAGGAGCTATACCTGTGTTTGATTCTTGCCCTGGTGGCCACAGAGCATGCCTTTTGGAGTTGGAAGGGGTGGTCCTGAGACACATCTGGACACGGGAGGAGGGTTCAATCCCTGAGGGTGGTTTGCAAAGTGCTTCCCAAGCACCGTTACTCTTCTGGATGGGCCCAGGGGAGGCCTGTAACCAGCTGTCTTGCAGCAGGAGGCTCCTTAGGCAGCTCCCTGGGTCCCTCCAGGCAACTTCAGGAGTTGCACCAGATATGAGGGATGCCAAAAGGAAGCAATGAGGTGACTCCTGCTCCTTGACATGATGCCACAAGCCACCCAGAGTGGAGGCTCACAGGCAAGCCCCAGAGAGAACCTGGGAGGAGGGATCAGGAACAGAGCGGGTGTCAGAGCCTGGGAGGGGCCTAAGTTCTTGGTTGGTGAGACCCTATTTTGTCAGACCTTCTATTTGGCTTAAATTAAAAAAAAAATTATACAAAACCCTCCATTTTTAAATGCTGGGAGGTAACTTTGAAAGTAGCACTAATGTTGGCCTGTTTAAAACAAAACAAACAAAAAAAAACACCAGCAAACCTGGAGAGGTACTGAAAACCTCATGTGTCACAGGCCTGAACCCCTTCCTCAGGAATCCTGGATCCCTCTCCCCAGGAGGCTCAATCCTGAGGACTTCACCAAGAGGGTTGTTAGACTTCAACAAATGGTCCAGTCTCGCTTCTGCAAGTTGTTGTAGAAAATAGAAAAGGAGAGAAAGCTTCCATCTCAGTGTCTCAAGCTAGTGTGATCTTGACCCCAGAGCTCCATAAAGATACAGAAGCAAAGAAAACCACAGGCCCATTTCACTATGAATATAGGTGGAAAAAAATCCTAAATAGCCAAGCAAATGCAACAGTGTGTTTAAAAGAAAACCACACTGTGATTAGGTAGGTTTATCCAGAACTTAGGGTGGTTGGACTTCAGATCGCTCCATCCCGTAGAGCACCTTATGGGGCTGGAAGAAACCATACGGTGTGCTGTGGTGTGGAAGAGAATCCCCCAAAGCTCAGCAAGTGTTTATCATAGAGATTTTTAGCAACTGAGAATGGAGGGAGCTCTCCTTTAGTGCAGGTCTCACACGCAAGTCAGCAAACATCCCAGCAGAGGAGCTGTGCTCCATGCCCTTTAGAAGGCCATCTGTGGTTGCTCGCAGGGCTGACTTTCAGGAGGAAGAAGAAAAAAAAAAGGAATAAGAATTAGAAGAAAATAGAGAAGACAAATAGCATCATCTTTGTGTAAGTCCACATGAAATGATAGAAGAACTCTCAAGTTTATTATGAGTGTTGAGCAGGATTCGTGCAATCCCAATTTATAGAAATCAGGGTTAGGAAGCTCAAGAGATCCATAGCTACAGGCAGTTTTTAATCTGTCAATAAGAAAATCAATTGCTCCTCCCCATCACAACGCAGGTATCAGACCACTGTTAGAAAGAACAGCAGCATGGCAGCCCAGGGTCTAGGAGAGTGAGGGGAGGTAGAGGCAGGAGTGGGGAGCACTCAGGGGGCACCAAGCTGCCATCACTGGAAGTAGGTTTGTTTAGGAAAGGTTATGGGGTGGGGAGCTGAGGAGACAGTTTCAGACCTGCCTGAGGACATGAGATACCTGAATGAAAGGAGGTCTTGCTGGAGTGAGACCATGCCACTGTATTGTTTTTCCCCCAATTAATTTGTAGGTTCAGAGCAGTCCTGGTTGGAATGGCAGCTGGATTATGGGAGGCAGTAAACACAATCTAGAATATAAAGGAGGTAGCTCAATCATCTTTGAAACAGAAGAGGACTCATTCTACCAGAAAGCACACAAGGAGGCCGTGTCCTCCATGGAGCAGGGGGTGGGTGCAGAAAGAGACAATGGGACCATGACATGGGACGGGGTTTTAGCTTCTTTTGCTGCTGTGACTAAAAGGACCCAACCAGAACAACTGTAGGGGAGGAAAAGTTTATTTAAGGGCTCACAGTTTCAGAGGTCTCAACCCATAGCCACAGAATCCACTCCTCAGGGCTCAAGGTGAGGCTGAACATCCTGGCAGAGGGAAGCAGCTCACATGGTGATCAGAAAACAGATTCCACTTGCCAGATACAAAATATATATCCCATAGCCACGCCCCCAATGAACCACCTCCTCCAGCCACACCCTACCTGCTCCCATTTATCATTCAATTAATCCCATCAGGGATTATTTCACTGATTAGGTTAAGCTTCTAATGCAATCTCCTCCAAACCTTCTTGCATTTTCTCATATGTGAGTTTCTGGGAGACAGCACATCTAAACCATAACAGAGACTTGAAAGAACATGTGGTAGCTTAATGCTTTACAAATGTGAGAAGCCATTCAAGGCAGTAGCTGGAGCAAGGACTTTGGAGCCAGATTGCTTGGTTTTGAATCCACCTACTACCACTTAGTAGCTGTGGACTCTCACACAAGTTCCTTAGCCTCTCTGTGCCTCAGTTGCCTTCTTACCCACAAAAGAGGAAAATGGGAGCAATGATAATAAATGTTACAGGTTGTTGTGAGAATTAAATGAGCAACTATACAGGAAACCATGTATCAGTTTTCTAGTGCTGCTGTAACAGAATACCACAAACTTGGTGGTATAGTTCTGGAGGCTGGAAGACTGAGATCAAAGTGTGGGCCGGTTTGACCCTCCTGAGGGTTGTAAGGGAGGCTTTGTTCCTGGCCTCTGCCCTCAACTCAGTGATGGCCATCTTCTCCTGTGCTTATTCACAAGACCGTCTCCCACAAGACCGTCTCCCTATGTGTGTATCCCCATTGTAACAACATGGGACATATTGAATTAGGTTCCTTCTCCTCCAGTATGACCTTGTTTAATTAATGACACCCGTAGGGATTGTGTTTCTAAGTTAGGTCCCATTCTGAGGTCCTGGGGGGTTAGAACTCCAGAATGGGCCCCTGGATACTGTGTTGTGTGTGCAGTAGTGATGGATTGATGAGTAACCTGCCAGGGAAATTGACTGTCTAGGAACAGACAGGACTGGACCCCTATGGGATTGACTAAAGACCAAAAATGGATGTGGAAATGATGTATTTAGCAGAAGGTAATTGCTATGGGCTGAATTGTGCCCTTCCTCCAATTCCATATGTTGAAGCCCTGACCCCCAATGTGACATTTGGAGATGAAACCTTTTGGAGGTCATGAGGATGGGGCCCTTTGACAGGGTTAGTGGCCACATAAGGGGATATAGGGACCAGAGCTGCTTCTGCCATGCGAAGACACAGTGACAAGGTGGCATTGCAGGTCCTCATGGAACGAACCTGCTGGCAATTCTACTTCCTTCTGGCTCCCAGGATGGTGAGAAACAAATGTCCTGTTTAAGCTGCCTGATCCATGGTGCTTTGTCATAGCGGCCCAAGCTGAATAACACAGAAATAAAGGCTTGTATTTGGTGACGTGGTTGTTGGAAGCAGTTTCTTAAGCCTACAGTGGACAAACGGATGAAAGAAATCTGCTTGACCAAGGGGCACATGCAAACATTGACAGGAAGCTAATTGCAAAAAAAAAAAAATTTGCAAAATCTAAAATGGACAAGTATTCCTATAAATTGTCAGGAAAAAAAAAGACACCAACCTGCTGTCAAGATGGGCAGACAGTGAGAACAGGAGAGGAAGCGTGCCAAAGAAACAGACCCTCAGAGAGAAGCCCAGACATAGAGCTAAGAAGCACACAGTAAATGGAACTCACATTGCAGCTCATGTGTGTTGCCTTGACCCAGGCAGACCCAAGATGCATCGTGCTTCCTGAGGCCTGCAGCACAAAACTCTTTATGGGATCAAGATCTGTCTTAAGAGAAAACAAACAGACAAAAGCAGATACTACAAACGTCTTAGCTCAGGTGGACTGGGAGTGGAGGGGAATAACTATATAAATAAAACAAGAACAGTCAGTGAGCATTGGGAGCGGAGGGCTACATGTTTGCACCCAAGGTTTAAGAAAGGATGCTGGAGGTGGGGTGTGGTCAGATGGACAGTCTGTGCTGTTGGAACAGTGGAGACCTACCCCTAGGGCTCCACTGCGTGCTGAGCAAATGGGTATGTATGCAGGAGGATGGGTCTGTGGATATGGTTCCTGCCTTCTGCCTCTCTTGCTCTTGTGTACCTTTGCTCCCATCTACAGAGATCTGTGGTCAATGGAGTGTTCTGTCCAGGCAGCCTCTGACCTTTGGGGGGCCCTCAGAACATCTCTGGAGAGGCCTCATCTTGCTATGAGAGTGGGGGGCTGTTTCCAGTGCAGGGGGGCAGGGAGGCAGGATCCTCATGGTGGACCCACTGCACCATAGGGCCTAGAGTCCTACCCGGCATGGTCCCTGGTACATTCTGGGGCCCTCAATGATGGCCGTAGCATAGGTTTCAGAGCCTGCTACCCTGGCCCAGGCTTGCTGCACCATCACTGCCTTCTGAGCCTCCATCTCCCCATCTATAGGGTGGGAAAAATAAGGGGCCCTAGTTGTGAAGGTGAGTGCAGGAATGTTGGTGAGGTTTGCTCCTGGGTGGAGGGTGCTGGGTACAGCCCAGGACTGGGGTCAGTTGCTGGTGCTCTAATACAGAGTTGCTTCACGAAGTAGGGGCTTTTTCCAAAACCAGGAGTCCTAGCTTGTGTCACCCCATCCTGGAGTTGTCCAGGGAGGCAGATCAGTTCTGTTTTGGATATACTGTTGTGTGTTTTATTCATGGAAAGTGACACTAAAGGTTGACAGCATGTAGCCTGACAGTGGCCTAGGATTTGCTTTCTGTGGATCTCTGGAGGTACTGAACCTGTGTCTGTCTGTCCTGGCTGGGTGTGGAGGGCACAGTTGGCAGGAATGGCTCTCTCCCTGTGTGCTCAGGACCCTCTGTCCTGCCCCAATGACAGGAGGATCACAGTCACGTTACCTGGGCCATGCATGTGTCCACTGACTTGGTCACTACCCTCATACTATACCACTGCCATACCTGCCCAAGGGTTTGGGGGAGGATTGTTGGGAGGGGGTTTCTGGAAACATATCCTTAGCTGAGGATTCCTGTGTGAGTACTTGCTGAGACCCAGGATCCCTTTCTGTTCAGGAAGAAGTATGTGACCATTGCCAAGAGAAGGGGACTTGGTTGCCACATCTTAGCATGTGATCCTCCTGCAGGGCCCTTACTAGGGAACCCCGAGCCTCCTCGGCACGTATTGGAAGCATGTTAAGCTTTTAAAGGTCAAAAAGCTTTGCCAAATTGCTCACTTGCAGCAACTTAGAGGACAGGCCGTGAAGTTTAGCATATGTAGTTTCTAGAGGTGTGTTTGGCACATTGGACAGTTTGAAAGTATGTCTGGCTGTGAATAAGCTGCTGGTTTCTATCCCATATGCATCCAAGTGCATTATGGGGTTGGAGTCTGCACCACACTCCGATAAGCATGTTTTAACATTTTAAAGTCTGGATTTTGCCTTTTCTGGATGCTTTCAAAATGTTAAGGGCCCCCCAAGTCTACCCTCAGTAGTAGTTGTAGAATTTCCCAATGAGGAATTGCATCATTTAAAAAACATAGATACATAAATTAACTACAGATCATAGAAAATACACATGAAGTACACACAATCAAACAAGGAGAAAGAAAGGACACATTAGGATAACAGTTCCATCCCCCCCACTCCCGCACCTGAAAATTGCTGTCACTGAGACTGTACCAAATTTGGTTTTGTTTTTTTTTTTCAAATTGCACTGATTTTCTGACCATTCCCCCACCACCACACACACACACAGTATCTTTTCACTGGTAAACATCTTTCTTCTTTATCATGTGTATCCATATCCCTATTTTTAATGACCACACACTATCATATTATTTAGAAGTACTATGATTAATTTGACAAATCCTTAATTATACATTTTTGGGGGAGTTTTGTTTAATGTAAACAGTGCTTTGGTGAATATCATTGTACATTTGTCTTTTCATATTCCTTCAATTATTTTTTAAAAATAAGTTTCTGCTGGTCATGGTGGTACATGCCTGTAATCCCAGTGCTCCGGAGGCTGGGGTTGGAGGAACCCAAGTTCAAAGCCAGCCTCAGGTATTTAACTAGGCCCTAAGCAACGTAGGCCCTGTCTCAAAAATAGAAAGGGTTGGGATGTGGCTCAAGGGTTAAACACCCTGGGTTCAATCCTCAGTACCCAAAACAAACAAATAAATAAACCAAAATGAGTTCCTAAATGTGGAGCTGATAATTGAAAGGTCGGTAGCACGGAAACCTTTGTTGTTTGCTACAAATATTCATAGAAATGGTATTTGTAGACATTTAGCCTTCAATTAATTTCCCATTCCTCACTCTTCCCTTCCCACCCACTCACCCAACCACTCATCCACTCATTTATCTACCCATCCACCTACCTACCCATCCATCCATCCTCCCACTCATCCATTTACTCACCCATCTGTCCACCCATTTATTCATCCAATCATCCATTCATCTATCCATGCATCCACACTTCCTTTCCCTCCCTCCCTCCCGCCCTTCCTTCCTTCCATCATACTGCACTGCATAACTGCAGTGAGTTGGTCCTAGGGCTGAAGATGGCAGACTGCAGTGACATGTGGTCTTCATTCTGCAAACTCAGAATTAGGAGGCAGAAGTCCTGAGGGTGAGAAGCACCAGAACTGAGGTGCTACAGGCAGGGGAGGCACAGATGGAGAGTGGCTTGGGCGAAGACTTCCAGCAGCTTGTGGTCTCTGGGCTGTGGGTCAGGTGAGAGTTGGAATCTGGTCACAGTGGATTCATTTGTGTCCAGGCCAGGGTATGGACAGGACCCAAGATAGTCAGATCTCTGGACAACATCCTCATCCAGCACCATGGGCCAGCCCTGGCCTTGCTAGCTTGGGCTCCGTTCTGGTCACTTGCCTGAAAAGAACTGGGGTGTCCACCCAAACACTCATGTCCTTAGCCTCCCAGCACCCAGAAAACAGTCCAGGGTACTGAGGGAGAGTGTGAGAGAAAATTGGAGAGAGACAGAGAAATGGAAGAAGAAGGAAGAGGAGCCTGCTCTGTTTGCAGAACATGCAGAACACTACACTCAGGTATTCGGTGGTTTTAAAGAAATGCAGCTTAAAACACCCAGGGGAGGCCAGGCATTAGGGAGGGTAGCAGAGTAGGAACACAGGCTTAATGCTGACGGGAGGGTTGAAGACAGCCTTACTTCTTTCCAGATGCTCAACTTGAACAAAGTGTCCCGTTTCCTTGTCTAAAGGACAGAGCTTACTGTACTTCTGACCTATTGAGATGGGTAGAGAGAATAAGGGATGAATGAAGGGTTCTTGGGACAGTGCCCAGCCTGACCCTAGGTGCCCACTAGAGGTGATAGCTGCTATTTTTCTCTCCCATGGAGTCTGGGCACAGGGCTTTCTGCACCCCCAGAACCCAGCATACCTCTAAGGCTTAAGTGAGAAGCCAGTTCCTCTTGGCAGGGGTGAGGGCCCAAATGTGAGGGGGTTTAAAATCTGTGCCAGCGGCTTTGGTAAGACCTTCCAGAGGTATCTTCTGGATCAGGATAGAAAATTGTTTTTCTTTTTATGGACAGAGGAGTCCAGTGCCTTTTAATGCCATTAGCGCTGAGAGAGGGGAAGGGATTGGGTTTTGTCTGAAAGGATACAGACACTAGAAAAGGAGGCCCAGCCTTTGGGCGGAGAGAGTGGGCAGAGTTGACCTGAGCTCAAGTCCACAGCCTCAGGCCTTCATCCATTGTGAGCCAGAGAACAACAAAGTCTCTTCTGAAGGGAAACCAGGCTCCCAGGGCCGGGCTCTCCCTGCCTCCCTGTTCAAAGTCAAAATTCGTGGCTTCTTCATCTACCCAGGATGCAGTTCAGGGGCACCTGTGTCATCATTCAGAGGTGACTGAATGCCACCTGGTAGACCCACCTGGGTGTGCAGAAAAGTCTGCTGGGATTGATACCAAGGACCAAGTCTCCCAGTCTGGAGATCTAAATCCCCCAGAAAAAGGTTTTAGCCCACACCAGCCTTGGCCCAGGCCCAGATGGCGGCACAGCAGAGTGCAAACCCCGTATCCTGGGGGGATGCTGTTGGACTTTTTTGATCCCCCCACCCCCAATCCTGGGGAGCTCTGGGATATGTATTGTGGCCCAGTTTGTGACTGCAGACATGTGGATGTGGGCAGGGATGGATGCATAGGCGATACTGGGTGGTTCAAGGACAGTGCCAGAATTGTACATTTTCACCTGGATGACCTTCAGAAAACCGGTCAAGAGGGAGAACAAAATTGCCAAAGTTACTTTGATAAAGATCAAATAATAATGGCCTTTTTCATGGATGCACATGTGTGATGTGACAATTCAGAGCAGGCTTGGGGTGGTAGCAACTCCCACCATGCCCTGGGGTCTTTGAGGCCTGATAGCTTTGCAGAGGAGAGAGGTCTACAGGAGGTGTGGGACAAAGAGGACACTAGCCCAAGCCAATTGGAGGGTATGCAGTGTCTGTTTGATTATTTATGGCATTTAAAAAATATTCTACCACTGTGAGTTGAGATTTTTGTTTTAAATGAGGGAGGAATTGGAAAATCATTTCTCAAAGATCTGTTCCTTCCGAGAGTCCTTATTCTGTGGTTTTAAAGAAATGCAGCTTTAAAAAACCAGGGCTGAGATGACTGCGGCAGATGCACCAGGGATGCAGTGGCCAGGATACACCCGCCAGGGAACGGATGCCTGGGGCAGCTGTGACCTCCCTACAGCCCCTGTGGGGCGCTGCCCTGCTTCTCCCAGAGAAGGCAGGAAACAAAACTGGGTTGTTACCCAAGTTAGGAACAAAAACTCAAAAGAAGCATTTCTTAAATAGACAGAAAACAGCCACTATTTTAAGAATTAAATATTTATATTCTCTGGACCCTGGAAACGGGAGGCTACAGTACTGTTTGGGTCTTTAATTTTGCATTTGCTTCCCAGGCAGCTCTCTACATTCTGGAGCCAGTGAGCACCCAGGTCCTCTGCCACTTACCAGTCCTGCAGAGGCCTCCAAGAATCTCCTTTAAGAACAGTCAAGGAAACCACTCTTGAAGTTTCAGAGTGATGTGCGTCCTTCCTGGGGTCTCTGACATGCTGTCCCTTGCCATGTTGTTTCCATAGATTCTATTTTGGGGAGCCAAGCATTCCAGGGGTGGTTATTGCATTTCAAGGGAGCAGTGCTGATGTCTCTGACCATGTTCTGGTGACAGTCTTGGTTAGATGGAGGGGCCAGGAACAGGTATAGCTCTCTGTCCCAGCCAACCACTTCTTCCCCACTTCCCCAGCACCTCTGCCAGCTCGGGATGTGCCAGCTCCTCTGCACTTCCCTTGGCATCCTGTTCAAATGGCCCATGTCATCTCTAAATTTAGAATTAGATGGCCAGGCTGCCGGGTTGGCATAGCCCATGCCCTAGCGCCACTGGCTCGTGGGGTCAGTGTGTGGAAGATGATCTGTGTTCCCAGCACAGAGGCACTGAACTCACGTCTCATTTCCATATTCAGAGTCCAGAATTCCTCTTGGATTAGAAGTGTCTTCCCAGAAAGAAAGGAAAAAAAAAAAGGAGATTGATGGCTGTGTTCCAGTGGAATTATATTCACAATCTATAGTGACTTTTGTTCTTTAAGCAGATCCAAAGGACAGGGTATAATGAAATCCCATTTTTGTAAGGAGCCAGAGAGTGAGCTGCATCTGTGCTGAATGGACCCAGAGGGTGGGATACCGGGGCCCATGGTGGAGATCTCTGGACCATGGAACTGTGGTGGGCTTTAAGCCTTGCTCCTCTACTTATGAGGATTTTCTCATTTTCCCTGATGACTTTGATTTCAAGAAGGCTGTGTTCTGGCAAGTGGAAGCAGGAGTTTATGCATCAAGAGAGGCAGGTATAACTCATGGTGCCACCTGCAGCCCCCAATCAGTGTTGCTTTGTTTTTCAGTGACATCTTTGATGCCATGTTCCCTGTCACTCACATCGCCGGGGAGACAGTCATACAGCAAGGTATGTTCTGCCACCTCAGAGCCTTGGCCCCCAGGAGATGTGAACTTGAAACATATTAGCATGAACCACTCATTGTTTGTCTTTGAGAAAATTTACTGGTGAAACCTGAGAAACTAGCAAAACTCTAGTTGACCTGATAAATTTCCATAATCTACTTGTCATTAAATACATTGGATGAGGCTGGGTGTGGTGGCACACACCTGTAGTCCCAGCAGCTCAGGAGGCCGAGGCAGGAGGATTACAAGTCTAAAGTCAGCCTCAGAAGCTTAGTGAAGCCCTAAGCAACTTAGCAAGACCCTGTCTCAAAATAAAAAATAAAAAGTTTGGGGATGCGGTTCAGTGGTAAAACACCCTTGGGTTCAATCCCCAGTGTATGTATATTAGAGAACTTCAGATGTTTCCATATGTAATATGTATATTTTGTCTTGTATGAATCTTTTAGAGAGCCCACACATTCCAATAACTGAATGTATCCATATATATATATACACACACACACACACACACACACACACACATACATACATACAGAGAGAGAGAGAGAGAATGTGTGTATGTGTGTGGGTGGGTAGGCTGTGACTCATTGGCAGAGGGTTTACCTAGAATGTAAGAGGCCCTGGTTTCATCTGACCCGGATGAGACTCAGGATATTGCTGGCCCCTCCGAACAATGTAGGCACAGTTTCAAGAGAAACAGAAACACTCTAACTCATGTGTCCCAACTTGGCCTCACGCACCTCTCCTCTCTTTGTTGCAGGGAATGAAGGAGATAATTTCTACGTAATTGACCAAGGGGAAGTAGATGTGAGTATTGATTACTATTTTTGGAAAACAGGCTTCTTCCCATGTCTGGTTTGAAGACTTCACATTGTTCATCATTGGGTTGCAAGCATAGGTTGAAGCATTTCTCTAAGTGATGTCATCCTTATGTTTTGTTTATTTATTTGTTCCTAGTGCTAGGAATCAAACCAGGCCCTGCAAATGTGAGGCAAGTGCTCTACCACTGAGCTGTGCACCAGCTCTGTTTCTAATGTTTCAATCAATAAAAACAACACATTTCATTTAAAAGGTAATGTAGGAATACCCCATCGCAGCACAGTGGACGATGGAGCTGTGGGCAATACCAGTGGCAGCCATGGTCCTGGGCTGTCCACTTGGCAGAGGGCCAGAGCATGGAGGGCAGGTACATGCTGTTCTGCTTGACTTAGAGCTACCTCTAAATCAGTAGCTTGTGAACAGGCCAGTCTTACATCCACTGCCATTTGCCACAGTGGGTGGGGAGTCACAGGCTCGCAGTACCAACCCCCGTGGGGTGACGGTGACTTCGTGACAGCATATCGCCATTCAGAAGCGGAGCTGCACCGTGCTTATGGAGAGTTTTCCCCACCTTCAATGTTCCAAGAACCAAGAGCCACACTTAAAAGGAGCGGCCATCACTGCTATGCAAGAAGTGTCCCCTGCTCTGGAGATCCCACCTTGGCCCTTGGTCCAGCCTCCCCCACCTTCCTGCCTCCTTCCTCCTTGGCCACCCCATCTGAGCCCAGGTGCCCTGGCTTGGAAGACCGTGGAGTCCCTTTGCTGGGCTCCTTGCTCTGCAGGCTGCTCTGCCCTCCTCTGAGCTAAAGGCCTGTCTTTTCCCAAACCCGCCATAAGTCTGTTTCTCTTTGGATCAGGCTGGGGCCCTGATGCGATTCACAGGGTGGGGCCTGAGTGAGTCCCCCTGGAGCCCGCCTGGCACTGTGCTGTCCCTCTGCCAAGACCTCTGACTCCCCTAGGCAGGGTCACTGTGAGTGCCCACTTCTCCTTTTGGTGTCTTTTAAATGTTACTTCCTCAGCTTGGGCGTCAGCAGACGCATCCAATTTCTCACCCTGTAGGCGCCCTTCCTTTATAATTCAGTTTGTGTTTTGTAGTTTTTTTAAAAAGTAGTTTTTTTAAACAAGTTGTTTCCACTACAGCCAGGAAGCAGTCTGAAGGTAGAGACTGAGTCTGTCCCACATTTTGGAGATCCTGAGGCCCTAGACACCTCTGCTTCCCAGGCCAGCTACCAAGTCCCTTCTGGACTGGGGTGCAGCTCAGCTGTGCCTGCCCCCACCAGATTGTGCCACCATCCGCAGAGGACCCACCTTGCCCCTAGGTAGCCCCTGTAGCTGTGCAGTCATGCCATGCCCCGCTGCCCCAGGCAGAGTAAGCTATTTCAGGGCCTGGCCCCTGGCCCCCCAGCCTCTGTCCAGTCTAGGCTATTTTGGGGAAGGGCACTTAGTCACTTATTTCCCCAGCGCCCATCTGTGTCCACTCGCTGCCGTGTTTCTGGGAACCAAGCGGGCGTACCCGCTTCCGGAGTTGGCAGCACAGGAAGTGACTCACCTCCAAAGCCCTGCCGGGGGCTCAGGCTGAGTCCCCTCGAAGATTTCTTTGTCATGAGCCCTGGAGCTTTGTCTTGAGCTGAGTCTGGCAGCTCTGTCCTAACCAGGTCTCTGTGGGAGCCTTTGTGTCTTGGGGATCCTGTCTCCCCCAGAGAAGGAAACTGAGGCAGGAGCTAAAGGTCTCTGGTTGCTAAGCTGTGGAGGATGTGCAGGGAGGAGGAGGAGGAGGAGAAGAAGGTGACCGACCTGTGGCCACAGGCACCTCCTGCTGCCTCCTTCAGGGTTAGCAGAGGAGATGGGAGCATGGGGCTGCTCTGCCCACCTCACCTTGCCTTGGCCTGTCCCAGGGGTGGCGTGTGTTCCTGGCATGGGGTATGGGTCCTGTCCAAACCCAGGCCTTGTGGTGGGGTGGCACAGGCCAGGAGTGAGCTCAGACTCCAGTTCTGGGTGGGGCAGGTCTGAAGGTGCCTGTGGCTCTGCTGCCTGGTCCATGATGCTGAGGAGCAGAGGGCAGAGTGTGTGTGTTGGGGTGGGGGGGCTTGCTCCTAGTTTCTCCCAGCTGCCCTCCCAGTTCCTAATCTCACACTGTTCTCATCTCCTGGCCCCCAAAACATCCCCACTCTTCCCCTCCATTCTGCCTAAATGTGTGCTGGCACTGGCCTGTGAATGCTCCTGGGGAAGGAGGACAGCCCTGCCCAAGGGGTGGTTGACAACCAATAGGAAGTTAGTAAACAGTGTCTCACCTCAGGACCGCAGCCTTCTGGTGCCCTCTTCTTCTTCCTGTGTGTCTTCCACACTCCTGTGTCTCCCCCAAGCCCCCTCCCCCAGGCCTGCTCCTCTGCCTGCTGTGGGGGTAGATGCCACCCTGGGCAGGTGACCGAGGACAGATCCTCCTTGCCTCCAGGAGCCCCTCAAGAGTCCCAGCCTCGACTCATAGTCTTCTTCCCTCCCGTGGAATGCTCTTCCCTGTCCGTATTCCCTGAGGTCCTGTGAATCTCCCAGCTCCACCCAAGAACGCCTTCAATTTGGGAAGAACAGAGGGATTGAGATGACCCCAGGGAATCCTGAACTGTGTATTTTTGTTTCTCCTAAGAGAATGGGTGTGGGAGACAGAGTTCCTTCATGGAGCCTGAAGGGCCTCACTGGGGAGTCCCAGGAGATGCTTCT
Organism: Marmota marmota marmota; assembly: GCF_001458135.2. NCBI lineage: Eukaryota > Metazoa > Chordata > Mammalia > Rodentia > Sciuridae > Marmota > Marmota marmota. The sequence continues at coordinate 6,947,966 of NW_026000136.1, forward strand.
TCCAACACGCATCTAAAGGAAGTTGGTGGGCGGGTCCGAGCAGTGAGTGGGTTTTGCAGGAGGGTTTGGGCTCCGTCCTTCCCTGTTCAGGCTGCCTCATCTCTGTACTACTCACAGGGACATTAACAGAGACCAAAGTCCCTGCGTAGAGCCCTCCATCCCCTCCATTCCGTCACCTCCCACCCTTCTGGGCAGCCCCACCCACACCTGCCTCCCACACGGGTGCCACCATCAGCCCCATACCTGTGGTGGCCCAAGCTTGTCCTGGTCCTGAATGCAGTGATTACCCTCCTTCCACATGTCAGGCCCATTGAAGGTGCCCAGGGAGGCAGGAGGTGGGAGGATGCTAGCCTGTCTTGTCACCTGTGGCCCACAGGCTGTGACTGCCCATTAGCAACTGCCGGTGTGCAGTTTCCCAGTCGGCTTAGCTGGTTGGCTATGGGAGAGCACCCAGGAGGCTCAGGGTTCCCCGTGTGCTTAGCCCCAGCCACACGGCCATGTGCAGAAACCCTTATCTGCCCCACATCCGTTGGACTCACACTCCTTCCTCTTCTCATTGCAAACAATGATGTGCTATGCCATCGACCAGACCTGACCCTCTGCCCTGATTCCCTTGAGCATCAAGTGTGGGGTGGCAGGGGACTGACATGGCCCCACCTTTGTCTGAGCCCTCCCTTTGAAGCAGAGTCTGAGTCTTCTTGAACCTGAGGCTCATCCCAGCAGGACCCCTCCCAACCACAGAGGGGCTGCCACAGGGTCCAGGCCCCTGGCATCATGCCACGGGGTTGGGAGATTTCCACCCTTTCAGCCAGGTCTCATCCCGGCTGCCCTGTGATCCTGGTGGGCAGTGCTGCACCTGGCTCCCCACCAGCCCAGGACATGTGGAAACAATTTCGTGAAGGAAGAGGTGAGGTCATTCCATATAACTGGAATTCCCCAAGTACAATATCTGGCAGATCCAGGCTCTCTGTCCCCCATCTACACCCGCTCCCTGCTCCAGGCTCAGGTACAAAGGTAGCAAGCACTAAGGCCCTTGCTGGACCCCTGCTTACCAGGGCCAGATGTCTGGGTGCCCCTGGTGGTTGTCTGGTTCTTGGGCAGCCTCAAATTTGGGACATCCAGGGTGCTGATAGCTCAAGGCTGTGACCTGGTGGCTGTAGTGGAAGGGAGCACCAGCCTTCCTGCCCCACCAGGGCTGTATGTGAGTGCCCGGCACCTTCATCAACCTTAGAGTTTCCATCCACAATAGGGTGGGTGGCAGGGAGTGCCCTGTGGGGCCAGGGCAGAATTGCACGGAGGGAGCTGTTTGGTAGGGAGCACTGGCACTCTGGGAAACACCCAGGGCACAGGCAAAAGCCACATTTAAAGGAATCAAAAGATGCTCAGTAAAGCATCTGGAATGAATGGATGGTGTGTGGGGCAGCTGGGCTGAGTTATGGAGCATATGTTATGATGATTAGTGTTATTACCACTCTGAAGGAGCCCAGCCCGGTCACCAGCCCACTTCTGAGACCTGTGCTGCCTTCTGTTTGCTGGTTTCTGTAAACTGCCTCCAGGGCACTGGAACTGACCTCTGCAGGGCACAGCCTGCAGGTTCAGGGTGCCCAGGGGTTGTGTATGCCTCTAACATCCTAAAGGATGGATACTGGGACACTGCAGGTGTCCTGATACTGACACTGGTCTTATAGGGATGGGGACATCACCAGCATCAATCCCCAGGCTGGAAGCAGCCTCCCCCAGGACTCCAAAGAGGCTGGGCAGGGGGTCCTGGGCACTCTCACATAGTGGATGCTTCCCTCTGACCAGTGGCACTCCAGGGTGACCAGGCGACTGAACGTAAGAGGCACGAGCTTTAAATGATGGTTTTCCAGAGACTCTGAGAAAGTCTGCCACGGTGGGTGCGTTGCCAAGAGCCTGTAATCCATTTCTCTAAGTATAAAAATATCTTCCAATTTATTTTATTCATGGAACATAGCATTTCTACTTAAAAGGACGCTCAGCTGCCAGTTGTACGGGCTCAGGAGTGTGATTCCATTTCCAGCCCCGTGAGACGGGGTTTCCATCCGCATTGTTTGGGGACTCCCTGCTCTGCACACCCATCCAGGTGCACCTTGGACCTGCTGCCTGCGGGGTCCTGGGGAAGAGCTGATTCCAGCTTGGAGGCAGGACTGAGCGCTCCCTGTCAGCCCAGCATCCCCCCGACGGCTTGCTCCATCTGGCCCCACAACTGGTGTGAGTTATTATCCAGTGTTTGCCCATGTGGTTACATTGGTAAAATATACTCAACCTTCACTGCTGGAATCACGAAGTGAACTGTGTAGCCATCTCCATCCTGGTCTGCAGAGTTTCCCTCCTCCCATGGAGGAGCTCTGTCCCTATTGCACACCAACGCCCCTCCCCTCCAGGCCCACGGCACCCACCATTCTGCTTTCTGTCTCTGGGAATCCAACTCCTCTTGGGTCTCAAACCAATGGAATCCCACAGCGTTGGTGTGTCCTGTTTATTTCACTGAGCATCACGTGTTCATGCTGTAGCATGTGTCTGAGTGTCCTTCCCACTCAAGGCAGAGTCGCATCCATTGTACGCACACACCTGTCACCATGGAGAGCACTGGGCAGCTTCCATCTTTGGCTGCTGTGAACTGGCCGCTTTGGACCTGGATGTGCAGACGTCTCTGGGACACCCTGGTTTCAGCACGTTCTGTTTTGATTAGTGATTTATCAAGGGCTACGCAGCCCATCACCCAAAGTTGTGGAGATTTCTTATGGAGTTTGGAGCTTTCCAAGTGTATGTCACCCATGAAGCATATCCAGGGATCCAGAATTTCTTTTTGGTGCCCTTTTGGCCCTGCCTGAAGTCACAGGCTGTTGGATACAGCCTGGCAATGACTGTGCCTGGAGTTGGGGGTGGTAGACCCTGAGATTTCCCAAGTGCAGCAGTGTTCACATGGGACAGGTGACTTGGGCATGCTGGGCTCTGGCAAACCTTACACAGCTCTGTTCCAAGGAGCAACAGCGTGAATTGGGGCTCAAGGTTGGCCAGGGAGTCAGTGGAAAACTCTAGATTCAGGGTCTTGACAAAATCCTGCCTTCCGGGGCCCTTAGTCTGTGTGTGGTCACAGGGGAGGGGAGGTGGGGGCCATGGCTTGGATTTGGGATTTGGGATCCATGGGGGATCGTCGACAGCTGTCCGGCCACCCAGAGGAGTAAAAACAACCCGTGAAGCTGTCCTACATGGTCCAGCTGTACAGACAGAAACCCTAGGATGGATGAACCCCCAGTGAAGGCCAATCAAGTTCAGCACCTGGCATCTTGGACTGAAGAGGATCAAGGTGGTGGGCCAGGTTTGCTGTGGTGAGAAATGTGGCTGAGGAAGCAGGAGGGCAGTGGGCTGTGTGGGCCTTAGGGTAGGGAGGGAGCTGGCTCACCTGGACACAGGTGCCCTGTCCCTACTCTCTGTGGGCCTGAGGGAGGTCAGGAACAGAGTTTTGTCCTCACCACTCCATGAAGTAGAACAATAGCTTGACAGCACCCTTAAGTCATGTTGCAAGGCCAGGAGACCTGAGGCCACAGGTTGCCTTCACCTTTTAGGTGACAGCTCAGACCAGTGTTCTGGCCTCTGTTCTCTCTCAGTGCTTCTCTGTGGAGTGCTTTTCTGTGGAGTCAAGTCTGACCTGAAATACCTGGGGAACCCGAGCAGCCCCTACCCTGGGCCGGGCACCTAGAGCTCCTATAGCCCAGTGTGCCTGGGGATTGGGGAGGTGCGCCCGGCCAGGCAGGCCACACTTGCTCCACCCGGACTAGGCTTGGAGTTGGAAATGGACAGAAATCCAGTGCTGCCTCATGACCCTGATGCTCGGGCACCGCGGCTGGTCAGCTGATGGATGTCCTCTCTCTACTTCTGGCCCCGCTGCAGTCTGAACGGGCTGTGTGTGGGGTTCTCCCTGTCTGCAGGCAAGTTGCTAGCCCACTAGAGCCTCACTCAGGGATCTAGTAGGGATCGTGGCTCTGTATTCTGACTGTCCACGGATGCAGGTGCTGCTGGCCCACAGGCTGCAGGCTGTGTAGCCTTCTGGATGCCCCCTGGCCACTCTCTGCTTGGCTCCCAGGGAGCTCTGTGGACAGGATAGAGTCTCCTGGGGGAGCTCATAGTCTCTGTTGTTTCCTGTTAGGATTCCCACCCAAGCCCTTCCTTTCTCTGGTGCTAAGGGGTGGCTACTCACATGCCCTGCCCCATCAACATCTCCCCCTGTGTTGCTGCATCCAGGGTCTTCCATGTCCAGTCCTGCCTCTGGGCCTTGGCACACCTGTCCCTCTGCTTTGAATTCTCTGTACAAATCTTTGCAGGTCTGAGCCCTTGCTATTCAGAACTTGGCTCAAATCTGCCTCCGTGGGGACTGCAAGCAGTCCCTGGCACAGCCCCTTCTCCAAGACATTGTTTCCCAGTTTCTTTGTGGCTCTTCCATGTTCTACAATGAATACGTGTTTGTATGGTGATTTGCCTATGTCCTGTGTCCCCTTGGGCTGGAAAGTCCCTGTGGACAAGAACCTGTCATCTACCGCAGGATCCCCAGTGATGAAATCAACTTGGGGATGGAGGGACGCTTTATGGACTGAGGAGAGGGAGGGAGGGAGGGAGGGAAGGAAGGAGGAGAGAGGGGCCAGGGGAGCGCCATGCTCAGCAGAGAAGCCACAGTCACTGTGGAGCATAAATGCAGCCCAGTGGGGCCTCCCACCATTTTTCTTTTAAAAGAAGAAGAAACAAAAACAAAAAAAATGAAACAAAACAAGAGTAGCCCCTTTGCGTACCAGCTGGGTGGGGCTCGCGCTGCTCCGGGAGCCGTGACAGAGGCCAGTGTCCCGAGAAGGATGGCCCCTTTGTCCTCTGGGGGGTGGCCCTGGGCCCATCCACAGGATCTGCACAATGGTTTTCTCTGATGCCGAGGATGGAGCTCTGGGAGGCTTGGGCTCCTTAGTGAGGAAGGGTCTTCGTGGGTAGAGGGTCCTGGCTCCCTGGGCATGCTCTGGGGCAGCTGCCACTCCATCCCTCTTTATGTATAGGCCCCAGGAAAGTTGAGGGTACACCTGGGCCAGGACATGGCAGCCCTGTGCTCTGTGGCAGGTGGCCGGGTGTCTTACCATTTGAGGGGCTCCTTTTTCCTCATGGTTTTAGGAGGGAGACTTGCCCACCTCCTCGGCTGCAGATGTTGCCTGCCTGCTTGGACTCCTGTGTTGAACAAACCTTTGCAAGCCTCAGATTCATGTCCCCAGCCCACATTGCATTCACATGTCAGCCAGAGGCCACACATGGGAGCATCAGTGGGGAATGCTGAAGGGAGGGCTGGTTGGTGCAAGTGCTGGAAATCGAGGCAGGAGGTACACTCTTGATGCAGAGGAGACCCCAGGCTCACTGCCCAGGGAAATGAGGCATCTCCAGCAGGTTCAAGAGTGTCCCTGAGAGATCGAGGTATGGCAGCCCAAGCTCTAGCCCCTAGATGGATATGAACTGTGCAGCACAGAGGATGAGCCAGTGGCCAGATTGGCACTGGGGAGTGTCCTTACAGGGTGGTGTCATCGAGCTGCACACTTATGCTGATTTCCAAGTTGTACCCCCATAAACAGGTTCTTACAGGAACAGAAGCAGAGCAGGAGTGGCAACTTCAGTGGGCGGCCAGCTGTGCCCATGACATCTCTGCCAACCTCTCCGGGCTTGGGTTCCCTTTGTGAAAACCAGAATCTGATACTCTGGGAAGTGTTCTCTGAGGTCCTCTAAGTTCACCCCTAAAATCCTGGGATTCCCAACCCGTGACCCTCCTGTCCAGCATGGTGTGCCAGGGGGTTGATTGTCTTTTGATTCCTTTTTGGATTCCTCCAGGGCTTGTGGAGGGGAAGCCAGGCTCTCCTGCCACTGTGACTGGCCGGGCAGGAGGAGCATACGCCGCCAGGTGGAGTCTCTTCCTCGCACAGCCATAGCAGACTGCTCCCTCAAGACTTGGTGGTGGACCAGTTCTCCCGCCCTTGGGCGCACTTGAATGTGCACTTATCCATCACCTGTGTGGCGTCTTCCTTGAGATAGAAAGTTCTGTGCAGGGTTTATGATTGGATAATGAGTCATTGATTTCATAAGAATCGCCTCCATGATTCATCATAATCCATTCTTTCCCCACACGCACCCATTTTGCCAATGGCAACTATTCTGTAAGCTCATTGACACGCTGCGGGAATAAAGAGTGCATTGTGTCAATTTATAGTAACCGAATCTGCATAATCGCTGCATAATGAACAATCTGCACCATTCTCGCATGGGTGTGGGCTGTGTGCGCACGGTCAATACATAGTAGGCACGCTGTGCAGGGCGCGACGGCAGCGCAGGCTGAAAGGGAATCTTGTCTGGGTCCCTTCTCAGCACGGTTCAGCAGCGGCGCCCAGCCAATGGGCTCCTGTTCAGGCTCCAGGCCAAGGGTCTTGGGTGCTGCCCTGAGAGAGGAAAGGCCCCGGGAGGAAAAAGCTTTGCAACCAAAGACAGTTGACATGGCTCTTTGGGGGGCCAGGGCAGTATGTGCTGATGGAAGTGGAGGCTGAAGGGGCAGTGACCCTTGGGGCGTTGCTGAGTGGCAGGAGGCAAGGGGCAGTTTATGAATGGGAAAGGTAAGAGGTTGGGTGTCCACGTGGAATCTCAGCACATGCGTGGTGAGGCCCAGCTCATTGGTGTGCAGTTGGGGAAACTGATAGCCAGAGAGGCTGAGGGTTGATAGTAGGCAGCTGAACTGCAGACGGGCCTGGGAGAGGGCTTGGGTGTGCTCCATGACTTGGTGCTGGCCCATCCTTTGGGGCTAGGTGCTGTCTGGCTATTCCTCTGTGCTGGTACGAGTGGGTGGCTGGCCCACAAGCCATGACAGCCTGAGGCCACCTGCTGGGGGTGGAATGTGGGGCTCCACTTCAAGCAAGACATCCCCGGGAGAGCTTGGAGGCCTCTGTGGGAAGCAGCCAATGTGGTCCCCGTGTGTCCCCCATGATGTCACTCTTCTCATGTTCCCTGCAGGTGTATGTGAATGGAGAGTGGGTGACCAACATCAGCGAGGGGGGCAGCTTTGGGGAGCTGGCACTCATCTACGGCACCCCCAGGGCTGCCACAGTGAAGGCCAAGACAGACCTCAAGCTCTGGGGCATCGACCGCGACAGCTACCGGCGCATCCTCATGGTGAGTGAAGGCGGCTCCCAGGGCAGAGGGCAGAGGCTGAGGCTGACCCCAAGCTGTGGCCCAACACCCTACAGAGGCTCTGGCTTTACTCAAGGAGGATGTGTGCCTGCAAGACACTTCCCAGCCTCCCCTACAGATACAGCCTGTGAGGCGAGTATGAGGTCTTGGGTAGGATTCTGGAAAGCCTCTTAGAAGACAGGCTGACAGCTAGGGAAGTCCCTTTTTCTTTCTCCTCTTTCTCCTTCCAACTGTCTGGGACATGGTTGTGATGGCTGGACCTCCAGCTGCCATGTTGGACCATGAACTATAGAATGAAACCTGTTCACCAAGGGAATAGAGCAAAGAGGCATGAGGAAGGGCTTCCTGCCAACTTGGTGGGACCACCATACCAGGGCTGGACCACTCACTCCCATACTTCTTTCATGTGGGGATTGACCCTTGGGTTTTAAGCCACTGTCGTTTTAGGTTTGTTCTTACATGCCGCCATGTCTATGCTTTGTGGGTGCACTATGAGGGTATGTGTGTACAGCCCCCTAGGGGGCAGCTGGAACTTCAGGCTGATGTGGTCACCTGGGCAGCTTCTGGACTGAAAAGACCCTTCGCAGTGGGAGGAGGCTGCTCTGTGCTCACCTACACACTACCTGCCAAGCTCCATTCTCTAGCAGGGGACATTAGAAGCAGCAGGCTGAGCCGGCCTGTGGTGGAGACAGACCGTGACCTCCACATACCTGTGTATGGACGGTTCCTGAGGGGAAATCATGGAGAAGAGGGTGGAGGTGCCCAGGAGCAGGGGACGGTTGCTATCTTCTAGAAAGGCCTCAGAAATCTGCCCTCGGGGAACACTAGAGCAGAGGCCTCAGGCAGGAATGAAGGAGGCCAAGGCTCAGGCTGTGTGGTAGAGCACTCGGGCCATGCGAGCAGTGAGGACAAAACCCTGAACGGCGTGGTGTGGAGGGCTGTGGCCAGCGAGGACACTGTCCTGGATAAGAACAAGGGCTCTGTCCAGAGTGGTGGCATGCTCCCTGGTGAGGGAGGCCCCACGGCCTCCACTGGGCCCGTCAGCTGGACTCTGACCTGGATCACCCAGAACCATGGCCGCAGTTTGAGCCAGCTTGGACCCAGCTATCTCTGAGCCAGCTTCACCATCCTGGTGAGGGCAGAGTGGCCCATGGTGAGAAGCATCCTGAGAGTCTGAGGCTGGCTGCTGGGGTCTGAGGGTCTACGTGTGGCCAGCTCTTCATCTACAGCCCCTTCTTTTCTGTTGTTGGGCAGAGGCCACTGGAAGTGGGTGCCTCTTCTGGGGCAGCCACACCTTTTGGCTCTCCCTGCTTACCCAGTGGTGGCCAGTGCTGGGCTAGGAGCTTTTCCTGTCTGATTAGAGGTCAGGGGAACCATAGTGGGCTTGCTGTGAGGGCCGTCCTCGAGACAGCATTTGCTCAGGGGCCTCTCCAGCAAGCCTGGAGTTTGAAGAAGGAGGTGGCCATGATAATCACTTAGTAGGGAGAACTGAACCTTACTCAACTCACCCCTGCCAGGGCAACTCATGCCATGGGATGGCCTCTACTCTGTGCCTGAAACCAATACCGTGTCTGAGACACAGCTTCCTCGGGGTCTTGGCTGTCCTCCCAAAGGCCAGCCTGGACGGAGCAGGGAGGATGCCATTTCTAAGGGGAGCTGTGGCTGAGACACATGAGAGGAAGCTGAGGATCCCCATAGTATGGCTCAGGACAGGGCCCCCAGTCTTAGTCACGGAGGCTTGGAGTCCTGCCCCAATGCCCTCTCCTGGTCCCATTGTGGGGACCGGCTTTCCTTCTGCACGTAGGGGTCAGCAGTCCTAGGGGCAACCATTTCATCAGACATCATGCTCCATGAGCTCCTTACCCACATACTGACTGGGCACTGGTTGAGTGCCCAGCATGCACCAGGGCTGTGGCACTGACGTGGATACTCGAGCACAGAGTAGATGAACGTGGGACCCCAGGAAGGACTTCTGCAGATCCTCCCTTCTCCTGTCTTAATGTGCATGCTCCTGTCTGCCAAGACCTCTGTGTGGGAGGGATGCTCTGGGGCCTCCTCCCTCTGAGGGCCACACAGTTCCTGTCCGTTCTGGGTGCACCTGGCTGGCTGGGTGTTGCATAAGCCATCGCTTCTCCGCTGCTGTCTACCCTGTGTCATTCCTGACTGGGATTTTTGCGGCTAGAACCTTATATTCAGGGAAACTCTCAAACCACCGAGGGAGCTGGCACTTTCTCTGTTTTAATTTTGGATCCTTGTGTGCTAAGGATAGCCGCCACGGGGCTTGGAAGTCGCAGAGCTCATGTATCGGGAAAGAAAATGACAGTGCTGGGCAAGTTCGGGCAGGAGTGCCCGGCAGGACAGTGTTCTCATTCGTCCTCTGGCTGAGCAGATTTGGATGTGTCTATCAGGCAGTGTCCTCACCCTGTGCCCATTTAGAGCTAAGCTGGGATGTGCTGAGGAGGATGCAGGAAATGGGGGACACTGGTGTCTCCACGGAGTGGACCACTTCCCCAAACATCAACTTGGACGCCACATTCAGGCAGTTGGAATCCCAGAATGTCTGATCTGAAGGTTCTCAATGTCCATTTCTTTCCTCTGAGGTTCTGTGTTATTGAGGGAAGAATGGAGCCCATATTGGCCTGGAGTAGAGATTGACCACTATCCCCAGGCTTCCAGACAGGGGCCCAAGGAAGGCTCAGGGCTCTCTTAGTTCTCTTTTTTTTTCTTTAAACTTTGGGTCCTCTGTGCACCCAAACAATATCTGGGGCCTGGTGTTGAGAGCTAGTGAAGTAGAATTCTGTGATAGAGGCTGTGCTAGGGTCTCCAGAGCTCCCTGCCTAGGGTGGCCTGAGACCTTGGGAACCTGGGACCTGAACAGAGAGGGCCCTCCCTGCCTCAGCACTCCTGACCAGGAAGCCTCAGTGGGACCCAGCACTGAGGGATGGTAGCCTTTGGGGTGTGGGTCCTCCCTCCTTAGCACAGACAGTTGGACATTTGCAACCTTGAGGCCACCAGGGTTAGGGAGGGTCCCTAGACACTAAGACTGGGCTTTGTATCTCCCAGTGTCTCCTGGGGGATCACACAACCTTGGAGGTGGACTATGTATACCCGGTGGTGGAGAAGTCTCTGCAGGTTGAGTAGTGGGGGGGCCTCGGGTGATGGGAAGCTTACACCTTGGACAGACTCCTTTGCAGCCACCTTGGTGCATCACAGTCCCAGGCTGGGGTGGGCTTTGTGGGGTGTTGGACCTCAGACACCCCAGGCGGTAGCCTCAGTACAAATGTTCTCCTGAGCTGGCAGGGCAAAGTGGAAAGTGCCCAAGCACCGGGTTCTGGTCCTTGTCCATAGGCCACATGCCAGCAGGTTAGGGCTGGGCCTGGGCCTTTGGGTCACTCTAGCAAGGGCCCCAGTCTGCTGGCAGCTTAGGAATGGGTGGTTCCTTTCCCTCTCCCTGCCTACGGTGGTATCCTCTGACCTAGTATCACACCAGTGCCTCCCTGTACTCCCCAAGGTCTGAGACCCCCTAAAGGGCACCGTCTACCCCTGCTGCCACCTCAGGCCATGGGTTGGCTGTCCCAGGCTTACAAAGCGGGGATGAGACCCTCGAGCACCTCTGGTGCCTGCTCTGACTTTTAGACAAGACTGTTTCCCCTCTGGAAACCTGACCATCTGGGTTTCAAGCACTGGCCTTTGGGGACACCCCAGCCTTACCCTCCTGGTCTCTGATCTCCTGGACTAGACACCAGGTCCTCACGTCCGAGCAGCAAGTTTGGCCCACGTGCCTAGATTCCATGTAGCCTCTTTTAATCCTGCTTCCAATGATATTCCCCAGTGATGATGATGATGGTGAAGGTGATGGTGGTGATGGTGGTGGTGGTGGTGGTGATGGTGCTGAGGATGGTGGTTGTGTCCTAACTTAGTGCAATGAAGGAGAACCCGTGGGGGAGGGTCAGCACCCTCTATTTGTAATCTGATCCTGCTCATAACTCCCCATGTTCATAAACCAGTCTTGTCCTCCCTGGGCCTCAGATTCTCCATCAGAATAGTGATCAAGCTGGCACCTTGATCTATGTGTCTCTGACCTGGGCTCCTCTCCCTTCTCTGAGCTGTCTCACCACTGCCACCACCGTGCTATCTCTACCTCAGTCCAGACGGTTCCTTGTCTGCTTCCCATGGAGACGTAGTGAGACACCAGCCTCAGATGACTTCCCCCTCATCAGCATGGGATGAGGGACCTCCTTCACTGATCCTAAGAGCCCCGCGTCTTCCCAGAACATGATGAGAAGCAGCACGGTGAACCTTGACTCCTATGGTTACAGCCTTGAATCTGACCCACAAGTGGCCCTGTTACATCTCCACTCTGTGGGGAAATAGAGGCTCAGGGAAGTGTCATGGCCTTCTCTTGCCCATTGGGCTACCAAAGGGTGGGACCAAGACTTGAAAAGGGACAGTCTCCTCCCAGCATTCATCTGTCCCCATAGGCTCCAGGCCATCCTGAGGCCGTTAAGTAGCTTCACTCCCACACTCAGTGTCTTACCCCTCTGGGGGGCAGAGACAGTATCTGTCACCTGCCTGCCATGTGTTGTTGTCATCTATCCTGACGTCACAGGAGGGGGGAAGGTGGCTTGCAGAGCCACCAATGTGCTCAGGCTGCCATCATTGTCACCATCACCACTACCTTGATTTTTATCATCACTCTGACTGTCAGCGTTATCACCGCCATCTTCATCATCATCAACATCACCATGGCCACTCTTATCACCGTCACTATCACCACCAACATCACCACTGTCACCATCAACAACATCATCACTATCATTACCCACATCACAGTGACTGTCGGCATTATCACCACCATCAATGTCGTCACCACTGTCACCATCACCACCACTATCAGCATCAGCAGCAACTGAGGGAACATGGCTGGGGACTTAGTCCTTACAGCTACCCAGGGAGGCAGGAGTATTATTATCCCCTTTTACCAAGACTTAATGGCTTGGTGGCACATCCAAATCTGTCTTTGACCAACTCAAATGTAGTATGCTTTGCTGGCTCTCAGGGACTTGGCCTGGATGTCCTGTAAGCTGAGGCCCTGGGAGGCACAGGAGGCAGGGTGGCTTAGGCCCTAGTCCCTGTCATGGGCGAGGTGGCCACTGTGAGAGGGGGACTGGCTCTGCTCCACAGGTCCGTGTTTCTGGACGTCAAAGGGGACATGGCGGGCCAGCAGGGAGTGCCTGAGCAGCTGGGGCTGGGTGGGAAATGTCGGCTCACAGAAACGGTGGAAAAACCCTTGGTCTGGCCCCGTGGAAACTGCTGCTGAGCCCTGGGGACTCGAGAGCCATTCCTTCCCCACTTCACTGCTGCTTGCATTTTTGTCATAGCTTTCTGGGGACAGGCCTTCAGTGCCCTTTCTCCAGCCCTTCCCCTGAGAGCCCTTTTCCCTGCTGGGGCAGATCCCGCTCCCTTCCCTGACCTTCTCCCACGCCTGTCGCCAGGTCTGACCCAGCAAGGAGGGTGTGGACGGAAGTCTGCGGGACGCCTCCCCACTCCCCCACTGGGGAGGGGGCTCCCGTGGCAGCCCCTCATTTTCCCATTCGACAAAGTCGCCTAGGGTCCCTTGGAGGAGGCAGGAGCCTTCAGCTGAAACTGCTCTCAGTTCTGAACCATAAAGCCAAGCTGCGTCTTTTGCAGGTGGCCTGAAGAGATGGGAGAGGGCCTGGAGTAGGGGGACCCTGTCCCACACTCAGTGGGGTGGCTGTGGGCCTGTGCTTCAAGTGTGCTCCCCTCTCCCCTTTCTCCTGCTCCTTGGGGCCACTGTGAGTTGTGACAATGTGCACAGAGCTGAGCACCTGCCTTTCACAGCGCACTTGTAAATGCCACCCAACGTGACTGTGTTTCCACTCTCTCTGGCGAGGCTGTTGACTAGATGGGGGCAGATGCTCTGAACAGACCTCTCCAGAGACAAGAGGTTCTGACAGATCCACAGGCACGTGGGGGCCCTCTGTGTGTCAGGGGTCCTGCCTCTCGTGTCTGGTCCACCTCCACTTGCCCGACATCTTCCAACATAGATTCTTCTTTAGAAAGTTGATGGTGGGTGTGCTTCAGTGTCCGAGGCTGCCTGTGGCTTCAGGGACCAGGAGGGTCTGGCTACTGCAAGTAGGTGTGGGGAGGAGCCCATGGGGATATCAACACCATCTCACCGATGGCCAAGCAGGATGAATGAGCCTCCTTTGCCATTATTGGATGTCTGAGGCAGCTGGGAGGGCTACCTGCCAACTGCCCTCAGGCCTTAGAAGCTCTTGTCCCACCTGGGTTAGGATCAGGGTTAGCTGGACAACACCCTAGTTAGCTGTTGCTGAGTAACAAACTTCCCCTGGACTTAGCGGCCTCTGACAGAAGCGTAGCATTTGGCACAGTTTCTGTGGGTCCTGAGGAAGCAGCTTAGCTGGGTGCCTCTGGCCTGGAACTCTCTAGGGTTGCAATCACTGGAAGGTATGAAGGATGAAAGATTGTTTCTGGGATGTCTTGTTCCCATGGTGCTGGTGGCTGACAAGAGGCAGTGTCCCTCCTTTGAATCATGGGGGGCAGTATGGTTGGTGCCATAGTGTCTTCCACAACTCAGCTTGGGAAATCTCCTTAGCATCCCCTTGGTTACCTAGGTCAGCCCTGTTTGGTAGGGAACAATGCATATATAGGTTGTGGACCCTGGGGGTGTACTGTCAGGTCCCCATAAAGGCTGGCACACCTTGGGCCATGGAAGCCCCTTCAGAAGACTCCAGGGATTTGAGGGCTGGGTACAAGAAATGGTCTGGCTGTCACAGGTTCATGGCCATCTGCAACTTTCAGGATTTGGGATGCTTTAAAAGGGTCTACTTTGAAGAGTTCGGAGTTAATAGTCCTCTGGGAAAGTCTGGAATTGTTGAAATGATTCAGGTCTGAAGACCCACATTCTCCCTTTTTCTTCCAAACAGGGCAGCACACTGAGAAAACGCAAGATGTATGAAGAGTTCCTCAGCAAGGTCTCCATCCTAGGTCAGTGGCTCTGCCTGTCCCCAGGTGACCTCTGTGGGCTCCTGTGAGCACCTGCCCTCCAGTCCCAGATGCCTTCCCTTCCTTGCATGGCTGGCAGGTTACACACTCTTGGTATTAAGCAGGTTAGGGATATGTTCACACACACTTTCACATATGTACACAAGCACACACATCCATCAGTGGTGGGCACACACTATGGTCTGTGGCATGACAGTTCTTAAATCAGGGTTGTGCCGGCTCAGCTCTCCCACTGTCTTTGATGCCGTCTCCCTAGATCCCTCATTTGGTTATTTGTTTGTTTCAACTGTGGATTGGACCCTTGGCACTCAATCACTGAGCTGCATCCCCAGCCCTTTTTATTATTTTTATTTTTTATTTTGAGAAAGGGTCTTGCTAAGTTGATTAGGGCCTCAGCCTCCCGAGTCGCTGGGATGACAGGCGTGCACCACCGTGCCCCGTGGTCAGTTACTTTGAGCTGGAGGCCAGTTCTGCTTCCTAGTAGCTGGGTGGTTTGGCCTTCTTCCCCTGCCAGGTTGCTTTACTCTAAGCATGGCTGTCCTGGGGACATCCCTGTGCTTTTTATGCACTTAGTGCTCTGTCCCTGGGGGATACGGATGGGGCTGCAAGTGCACCCCAGGCTGGCACACTCAGATGAGCACCCTCAGCCATCGTGTGGGGAGGACACTGCCAAATCTATTTTGCACATGGTGAAGCTACTAGGGAGGCAAAGACCTGGGCCCGCACCTGCCCCTCCTTGCATCTCCCACCTGTAGTGACCCACCCAGCCCCAGAGCAGCCAAAGACCCCTGTGCGTGTATATATGTATGTGTGTGTGTGTGTGTGTGTGTCTGTCTGTCTGTGTGCGTGAATACATACTTTGCCCTGAACCACATCCTATCTGATTTCTTTCGTGAACTGTTGAGATACTCATAACATAGAAGGGACCAACGTGACCATTTTAAGAAGTGTGGTTCAGGGGAAAGAAGCACACGCATGGTGTTGCTCTGTGTCAGCTCTGTGGTTTCACCACTGAGTCATCACGCTGAGCAGAAATCTGTCCCCGTTAGTGCCCTCCCTGGCCCCTCCTGCCCTTGCTACATGGGTCCCCTGCCTGTCTCTGTGGACTTTCCTATTCTGGCCTTTCATTTGAGTGGGATCTCCCATGTGGCCTTCCTCGTCTGGCTTCTTTCCTGTGGCTTTTTAAACATGTCATACCTGGAAAAAGAAAAAGCACTCTCCTGAGTTGACCCCTAAGATTTTTTTCAGGGGCCGAGAAAGGGACTTTTTATTCCCACGCAAAAGAGAAACCAGGGACTTTCTTGTCCTTTGCCTTTGGGTTTCCTTGCCTTTGAACAGAGGGTGGCGTGGCCACCTGGACCATTGTCACTTATCAATTCACTCATTTACTGATAACCATTCAAGCCCATGGCTGCAGGGTGGCATCCAGCCAAACACAGGCCCCTTTCTGCCCTCCTGGAGACTCTGCTGACCACCCCAGGACTTCAGCCTAGTATAGGCATCCCAACTGGAGCTGATTTCTTCCCTTGAATGTCTTGGGCATTTAGACGCCTATGGACTCTGGGCACCTGTCTGGCCGTGCCCGCTCATCTTGTTTCCTTTAATGAATGCAAAGCATACAAGTGTGACTGGCTCCTTCGGGGCCCTGGGTGAACAACTACAAGACTCTGGTCCCCTCTTCTGCTTGGTCACCACAAGCCACACATGGCCTCCAAACGTGGCCTGTGGACATTGTGTGGCGACTGGCTTTAGGAGGCAGCTGGCCATTGCAGCCCGCAATGGATGGTGCTGTTTTGACCACTCTGAATTATTCTCAGCTGCTTAGTAGCTGCAGGGTTCAGCTGTGACTCCATTGTTTGCAAAAAATATAGGCAGCCTTGATCTTTGGGAGAAAAGTAAAAGCATTTTCATACTTAAGTGAACTTAGGCTCAGTTTGCTCTGCATGTTATTTACAAGATGTGCCCATCTGCCCTCAGCTTGGGTGGAGACTGTTGCTGTGGACAGGGCAGCCCCTACCCCACCACTGAGATATGCAGGAAAGGTAAGTACACCGGGGGCCTCCATTTCCAGCCTCTCCTCATGAAAACATGAGGCCGACCCAGTGTGGGAGACTTCCCAGCCCTGCCCAGCTGGCAGGGGTGGTGAAGGCCACTGAGTCGCTTTCGGGGAATTCTGTGCTGCAGGCCCCTTCAGGTGGGGCCTGAGCACCCACCTCATACGTGCAGCTGGGCGGCCGGCTGACTTGGCTGGAGCACCTCCTGGGACACTCGCTTGCATTTTTCTGCACACATGATCAGAAGGGACCATCAAATGTGGACTGGGGTTGAGGCTCAGTGGTAGAGCACTTGCCTAGCATGTGCGAGGCACTGGGTTCGATTCTCAGAACCGCATATAAATAAATGAATAAAATAAAGGTCCATCAACATCTAAAAAAAAAAAAAAGGGACCATCAGACTCCTGTAGCCCGAGCACCATGTTTTCCTATGCAGGGTTGACTATTAGCACCCTGTGTCTCAAGGGACAAGGATCCTAAATTGTAGTTTAAAACAGCAACGACAACGAACAAGTGTCTTGTGTTTCATGAGTCACCTCAGAGCTTTAAGACGTTAAAAAAGACAAACAAAAAACAAAAAGAAAAAAACCTTGGGGCCAAGAAATTGCCATGTCGCTTACAGTTTCCTCTAACAGTTTTTAACCAAGATTTAAATTGTTGGGAGACAGAGCTTGCTCCAGATCACAATTCCCAGACCTCAGATTATTGTAGGTTTCAAATGTCATGGAAAAAAAAAAAATCTGCTAATCAAACAGGTGGAGGTGAACTCTCAAGCAACTGATTTCAGAACTGAAAGCGACTTATCACGGCCTTCGTGAGGACACCAGTAAACCAAACCTGCCATGCTCCCACACAGTCCCTTTCTGCATCCGCTTCTTCCTGAACACAAGCTATAATCTCACTCCAAAGTCTGTAGTCACAGGCATGTGGTGTGTGGCCTGTAGGGCACACCCCTGTCCCAACAGCTTCTGGTCTCACCAACTTAGGGCTACACGCCCTGGCTGGAGCACTTTTGGCAGCCTGAGCCCCGCAATGGCTTCCTGTGGTCTTGGGGTTAGTGGACAGCCATAAGTTTTGCAATGTGTGGCACGGGCAGATCCCAGGGAGAGAAAGCCCCTGCCAACCTAGATCTAAAATAAATGCTTTTATTTTTCATTTTTAGCAGCTGACCTACATAGATAGTATCTAAGTATAGGCCAATTTCTTTCGCCAAAAAAGAAATAGTTAATCAGGCGGTTGTGATTTTCTTATAAAAGTCTCACGTTATTATTCTTTTCTTCCTTCTGAGTGTTAGGGATGGATAATGTCAGGAAGGGATGGTGTGAGAAGGGTGGAAAGCGCTGTTGAGTTTGCAAATGTTTAAAGATAAACTTGGCATTGGAGTTAGGAGTTTTGGCCTAAAATAGTGGAAGGCTGCTCTTCTTGGACGTTGAAGCATTTGTGCCAGGGTCTTTGATCAGCCCGCAATGGATAGTGCTGTTTTGACCACTCTGAAATATTCTCAGCTGCTTAGTAGCTGCAGGGTTCAGCCATGACTCCATTGTTTGCAAAAATATAGGGAGCCTTGATCTTTGAGCCAAAAGTAAAAGCATTTTCATACTAAGTTAACTTAGGCTCAGTTTGCCCTGCATGTTATTTACAAGATGTGGTTGGCTGTGAGTATTTTCAAATTGCATCTCCTGGCCGAAGGTGGGGTGTGAGCTGTGTGCACCTGAATCCCCTGTAATAGCAAGATGTCCAGGTCCCACATGCAGAAGCACCTGGGAGCTGGCTTTCTGCTCTCCCCTTCATCTGTGACTCAGCTCACTAAGTAGACCAGGGGAGTTTCCTGAGCCACATCCTGAGGAGAGCAGCTGCTGTGGCAAGGGGCAGCCTTGACACCTTATTGTCCTCTACAGAGTCCCTGGAGAAGTGGGAGCGCCTGACTGTGGCCGATGCCTTGGAGCCTGTGCAGTTTGAAGATGGGGAGAAAATCGTGGTCCAAGGGGAACCCGGGGACGGCTTCTACATCATCACAGAGGTGAGTCCTGCTTGGTACCTCAAGGGCACTGTGTCAAGTAACAGAGCTGCCTGAGTGCCCTGGAATTCATCCTGCTCTGACCCCCAAGTCCTCCCCACACCAAAGTCTACTTGGAGTTGGTGGGATGATGGCCTCGTGTGCCTGCCACAGACATAGGTGTGTCTCTCAAGAATGGTGGTGGAGACCAAGACCCACACGTGTGATCACATTGCACGAAGCATGCACACAGCGCAGGTTGAGTTGGGGAGCCAGAGCGAGATGGGTGGAGCATGTCCCTGTCAAGCCCTGGTGTGGCCTGTGGTCTACATACAGCTTCACAGCACATTACTGCTGGGGGACCTGCGTATGTTCGGGGTGCACCAGATCTCTGAATAATTTCTCACAATTGCACATGAATCTACAATGATCCCCAGATTTAAAGTTTAGTTTAAGAAGGACATGATGAGTTTTTCTGCCTGAAGTGTATGAGACACTTTGACCGTGGCCCGCACAGTACCCTCAGCGGGACAAGCAGCCCGCTGGTTCCTCGGAGCCCCTGGGACATATGGGGGCTGGAATCTGTGGCCACCATCTTGGAAGCTGCTTGGGATTGGGTGTACCACTGTTATGAGGAGAGGATCTGTGAGATGAGCGGCTTGTACATGAACGTCTGCTGGGGGATGACCGAGGGAATTCTAGCTCCTGATCTGGGGTGCCTGTCCCCACAAGGGGACGCCTTAATGTAGGTGCACTAATGTGGGTGAGCTGTCCAGAGCTGGCCAGTGCATTGACCCTGGGGTAGCAGTCTACCCTGGAGGAAGCCCCAACCCTGGTAGGGGTGAATGCACCTTCTCGCCCATGGAGAACTTTCCCAACTGTGCAGAGCCTGGTACTTGTGTCTTGATTCCTACTTCCTGGTCCTCGAGGCCAGAGGAAGCCCCTGCTCACATTCTCTCTTGCCCATTCTCCAGCTCTCCAGAGAAGAGCAGGGCTCATGCATGAAGGAGTTTGCATGGCCAGTATTGTTACCGTGGGGCTGTTGAGAGGAAATGGATGTGAGCAGAGAGCCCAACCCCCTGGATGTTCGGCCAATATGACCAAACTCAGGAGTCAGGTTCTTGGTTTGAAATAAGCAGAAGCAAAATTCATTTGCAGTGTTAAAGATGTGGGACCTTGTGTGGGGACACTCACTTGCTCTGTGGAACAGGCCATGAGGCAGAGACCTGGAAGCTTTTTCTCCTTTGGAGTGAGGCTCCTGGATGGGTCTAATAGGGCCAATGACCCCTGCAGAGCTCAGTGGTATGGACGTGGGCCAGGGTGCTGGTGGAACATGAGCGAATGAGGCTGGCCTTCATCTCATTCCCTAGAGAGCTGCAGAAGGGCTCCTGGAGGATTCCCAGGGGACAATCCTCAAGAGGTCCTCAGTCCTTAGGGTAGGGGACTCATTTGACAACAAAGTTTCTTTAAAAAGAAAAGGGGAGGAAAGAATAAAACCACAGGCAGAGCAAATTATGGCTCTGGTCGGCATTGAGGGCGGCCTCTGGTCAACAGTCCGGAGAGGGAAGTGGGCCCTGTTTTCACTCCAGCACCCACAGGATCCCACAGGCTCACACCCGCCTTCCCCAAGTGTGTCCCTGCCCTGCGTAGGCAGAGGCCGGCGCTTTGTCACCTCTACTGGGGTGAATGGCCGTTCCATGCGGGACTTCTCTGAGGCCACTGTTTCACTGTGGCAGGGACCTGGGGCAAGCATAGCCATTTCAAAAACAGCCCAGCAGAAAATCACTTGTAACCCTCAGTCATTGAGTAACACAGAGGACAAAGAGTGGCGTCCTCACTGAGGGCTTGAGGAGGCTCTACCTATCACCTGCATGAGTTTTCCACTGACCCTCTGCCACCAGACGGTCATTTCTTTTCCCACTGGCCATCTGCCTGAAGCCATGTCCTGCCCCCCATAATGTTCCATGAGTGCTATGTCTCTGCATTTGTGGCCTTGGTTTGACCTTATTCAGGGTGTCTACAGGGACCCAACCTCTTCCAGTTAATAAATGAAGATTTGTGCTTAGCCATTAGCTTTCCACCCTCACCCCCAAATTTTGAAATATTAAAGATGGCTTCTGTTCTTGGCTGTTATTTCCCATAGAAAAGTGCACTTGGTTCCCTCCCTGTGTATCGGGAATTTTCCCAATGGATGCGACAGGAATGGCCTGGCAAGGCATTCAGGCTAGGTCACAAGAAGCTTGCCCATCCACAGCCTCTCAGGCTAATTCTTGGGACCCTCTTCTTGGGATCCAGCAGCCATGCTCTGGGGTCTTCCATAACAGGGCTCTGCCCACAGCAGCCCTGAGTGCCCAGTGCCAACAGCCACAAGGCATGCTCTATGGTGGTTGCCCAGCCCAGCTACTGCCTGGTTTAGCCTCCTGAGAGAGAGCCACTCAGCCCAGCTCCAGGGTGGTGAGACAGAACAGCTCTCTGGGGTCACACTGTCCTTGCCTAGGCACTAGGATGCTCTGCTGGCCCCTCTGCCATGGGAAGAGGACAGTGTGAGGGAAGCCACAAATGTCTCTATTTGCATCCTCTGATAAGAAACTGGTGTTTATAGGCTGAACCTGGCCCAGGGGCAGATTTGCACTTGACCAGCGTGGTGCTTGGTTAGACATTTGAATTTGTTGTTGATATCTTAAAATCAAATTTCTTATAAAAGTCTAGGTCTGTCATCTCTTTAGAAGTCTGTATCTGGCCATGCTGGACTCATCCTTGTCTGAGAGACAGACACCCCTTAGAAAGGGCTTCCCAGCCCATCTCCATCCCCTTGGGCCCTCTCTTCTGGTCAGTGGTCTCCACAGTACCTGGGTCTTCAGAGTTTGCAGCCTCAGTTTGAATGGCCTTGAGACAGGGAGCGAGTGACTCTGACTACGGCAGACAATCATCCCTTATACCCTGTGGCTGAAGACTCTCCAGCTGAGCCCAAAACCCCATGCAGAAAAATCATACAAGTGTGTGTCACAGGTTGGGGTCACCGAGTGCATGAGTGCATCTTCACAGGACACAAAGGAAATCGGCTCTGGAAACAAGAAGAGGCTGTCACTGAAACTGTATATGTCCTTAATCATGGTGCGGGGAGGTTTAGGCTGTGCCAGGGTTTGGGCAGGGTCCTTGTATAATCAACTATGTCTTTCCAGAGGTCCCTCCAAGTCTCCTCTGAGAGAGGGAGCAGGGGGGTTCCCCATCTGCCCAGCACACAGGGTGGACTTGAGCTGGCACATGGACACCTGGTACCTCAGACTCCACATCCAAGAGCAGCAGCATCTCACAAGCACAGCTCCCTACATTTCCTGCCCACTGCCCTCTCCCTCTGCCTCTGGTTGACCTGTGAGATTCTGCCCGTGGTGTTCTGCAATGCTCTGGCAGCCTCTGAGGGACCTACAAAGAGTCTCCAAGAAGGCAGCTAAGTAGTGGGGACCATCGCTGCTTCTGGGAGTGACTTCTGGGTTGTCAAGAATGCCCCACTGACTGGGCTTCTTCACCGCAACAAAATTGTGGCCTTTGGAGTGTAACCAAGGCCACTTCTTGCAACCCTGCAAGAGTACGTGAAGTGGTTGCCTTGGCAACAAGGATATTTTCGGGGGTGGGTGGGTGTCCCCCTCCCTGTCTTCCTGGAGCAGCACGTGGAGAAGCCTCCTCGTCTCCTCCCTCCACTGGGTGGGGTGTCCCTGTCTGGCAGCCGCTCCTCACCTTGCTTAGTTGTCACATTTCTGCGGGTGTGCACTTCCAAGTGGAGTTCTTTGGTAAACCTGCCCTTGGCGGGTCACAGGTACCTTCTGGTGAGGCCTCATCCTGCGGAGCTGGAATGTGGAGCCTCTCACCCATCTTTCCCCCTGCCAGGCTTGCTCTATCCCCTTGGCTTCCTAATAGGTGGACCTTAGAGGCCCTCGGGATACTACAGTGACTGCCTGTGTGTGCCTCGATCTGCTCTGCTAGAAGATGTGGTTGTTTGGGGGGCTGATTTCCACCATGTGTGGGCAAATCTACAGGAAACTGGCCCCTGGGAACGAAGCTTTGCCACAGTGCCAGTTTTTTGGAAGTGATTGGAAAGGGGAGCAGGAAGACAGGATTCCTAGCCTACATGATCCCGAGGGTCTCTGCAGGGGTGCTCCCCACCACACAGAGGCATCGCTCTTGTCTTCTAGCTCTGTGCACACACATGGGCTGTCTGAGCAAATGGATCTGCCAACCCCTCAGACAACTGACCCCAGTACTCTTGGAGAACGTGCTCAACAGATAGTGGCAGAACTGACCCTCTTCGAGTTTGCCTGTGTGAACCTGGAGGTGCAGACTCAAAGACACAGCACCAGTGGATAGGGCCGGCCCTGCAGCTCCCAGGCCATGCTTCTCTCTCTGCATACTGAAGCTGGGGCCACCTGGGCCAGGGAGCCTCAAGGTGGGACACAGTGTTAGAGGGACAGCATTGGAACTGCAGGAACTGTCCCTATTTGTCTGCCAAGATGCATGCTCAATTTGCCTTCCCAGAAGAGGTGCATGGGGGCCTGGCAAGGAGGGCAGTATACGTCCAGGACATGCCAGGTAGGGGGAGGCTGAGGCTGTCCCGCTGCTCCGTGACTTCATCAGAATTCGCATCTCCAACTGTGCTCTCCAGGAAAACGGAGGAGGATTTGGGAAGGGGCTCACGTTCCCGCTGTGCATTCCTCAATTTGGGCCCGAGACCTTGGAGCGCCTGGAGGCAGCTGGGCCCAGAGCTGGTTCCCCATAAAATCCTGAGGCTGAAATTCCCCAGCTCGCTCCCAGCCAGAGGCCTGGGAGGCGTTGCCATAGAAACACTAGATTGGATTTATCTCCTCACTTAGCAAATTAATTTTATGAATGTCCACAATGTTGAAGCAACTGCAAAACAACACATTTCACAGCCGCCCTCAGGCCTGGGAACGCTCCACTCGCCAGAGCCCAGCCCCCTCCACGCTCCCCGAAAGGCAGATTGTTCAAAATCCAGAGGTCACTCTGCAAACTCAGAAGGAGGCTCCTACGTGGGAGCATCCAGGAGCCCCAGGCACATGTCCAGCTCTGCCCCGGGCCATTGTGCCATGGCCTGTGCCTGCTGGCCATGCTCCAGACACTGCGGCCCTGTGGCTTCAGGAACATGTTTATGCCTGGAGCATCTTGTCACCCACTGTTCCTGTGTCATTTTCCCCTGCTCCTTTCACGGTTATTAGTGCCATTCTTTTGGTTCCTATGTGTCCCTCTGGGGGCTACTGCCTGGAGGAGGGATTGAGGCCTCTGGGAGCTATGTGGGTCCATGCCACACACATGGTCCTGGAGAGATGTGAGCCCCAGACAGGAGACAAACTGCACGGGGCCTCTGTTCTGTCTGGAAGTGAGGTGGCATGGGAGGACACGAGGGCTTGACGGGAATTGAGGCAGGGCCTGGGACAGTATGAGCTTGATGGGTATCTGGGGGCTCAGGCCCTTGGGCAGGGATTGGGAGGGGGCCATGGGGTTGCATCTGAGGTGGGAGATATCAGGGTGTGTGGCTACAGGGTGAGTCCGGGGCTTGGCGGTGTGATGGAGGACCCTCTGGGTGTGATGCAGCCATGTGGGGAGTTGAATGCTTACTTGCTGAGGAATCATGCTGGGTCTTGCATAGAGAGTAAACTGTAGAAGGGCTCAGGGAAGAAGTGGATCAGAGGTGAGCAGTCACACCGAGATGATGTGGGGGCTCAGGGAGCAGCAGGGCTCAGGGTCTGCAGATGAACCAGCACAGAGTTGAGAGGAGGCGATCAACAGATGGGAGGACACAGGTGGGCAGGGAGACTGTGGTCCTGAAGTGCAAGTAGAAGTTTTGCAGGTGGAGGCTGGAAGGGATCATACACGCAGTAGCACATGCAGAAACGCAAGGCACCAGGTGTGGTGGAGGAAAGGGGCTGCGATGCAGATGCTGATGTTGGATGTGTGCCAACAGATAGATGCCCTCTGCAGAACAGTCACATCTTGTCCTGAGGCCACAATCTACTGGTGGTGGGGGAGCGGAAGGGAGGCTTCAGGTCTGCAGTGTCCTCACTGCCCTTGGCCTCTGGCTCCCCAGGGAGCCTCCCTGTTTGACCTCCTGAGCTCCATATTTGCTCCTGCACTGGGATGAGCTCTGTGTGAGGCCATCTGAGCAGCTTGCTGTGGCCTCCCAGGACCCACTCACTGGAAGAACCTTGTATCCCTAGCAGGGCTCTCAGCACATGGCGGGAGCACCCCCCAGGTGTTGTGAACATGAGCAGTGCCTGCTCCTCTTGATCCGCTGAGGGGGATCCCAGCATCTTCCAGAAGTGGGAGAGCCTGGCTGCTGCCCCGAGACCAGCCATCTCCAGCAGCGAAGCTACGGCTTCCTCTGGGCTGGCTGAGGAGCTTTCCCATGCCTGGCTCCGGGTCCTGTGTCTGGTGCTGGGGACTGTCATAAGTGTTTGCTGGCAGATGGGTGTGGGTAGCTATGAGAATATCAGGATTCTTGGGAGTTTCGGGCTCACCACACCAGGTGTCTGTCTTGTGCCTCAGACTCACTGGGGGGGCCTGAGCAGCTCAGAGGGACATAGTCGCCAAGAGGATCCACGGGCCTACCCCATTTCCCTTCCCATTGCAGGACAATTTCATCACACAGAGGCTGGAAGGGCTGCATGTCCCAAATCCCAGCGTGAGCAAACCCCTCTGGCCTGTGTGCCTGGATTGTCCTGAGTACAATCCCAACTTCCCTTTCCCAGTGGGCTGGATGTTATTCCCTCAGCCCATGGGGAGCTGGGAGAACCTCTAGCCGCAGTGAGCTTGGCGCCCCAGGCTGAGATGACCACACCACGCTGCTTTGGAGTGACAGGCTGGTTTCCCAAATGTGCACTGTATCTTTGCTCTGGGCTGGAGACTCAGTTTTTGTGTGAATCGAGGCACCTGTGGCCGGCTGGTCTCTCAGAGATGAGAACCTTAAAAAATCTACGGGAGGAAAATATACCATGGATAAAGATGGTGACAGAGTGCTGCTCAGAGAAGAGAGATGCCCCCTGCCCGACGTAGGCAGCTCTCTTGACAAAGCCTTCCCTGTGTCGTCTTTCTGATGTTGTTAATGTGAGAAGCACTACAGAAAGTGTATCCCCCTTACAAGCACAGAGTGTGGTTTCCCTCATCCCTGGCTCCGAGACACCCGGCAGACCCCCTCACGCCCAGGCTTCCCATTTCAGACATTTGGGATCCTGATTCCCACCCGTTCTCCCACCGACACGCAGGCGTCCAGACTAGACAGATGTGGAATGTGTGTGCTGGATTCCAAGGTCCTGGATTACCTCGGACGCGGCTCCTGGCACCGCAGTGAGGGGGGGGTGACGCACCCGCAGACCGTTGCCATGGCAATGGATGTTTTGGCTGGGAAAATCCTAACAGATGCGGAGTTCTGGACAAGTCCAGCTGTGGGGCCTCCATCCATTGCAGCCGCAGCGTCTGACCTAGAGCAGGGCTGCTGAGGTAGCTGTGGCCACTGGCGGCAGGTTGTGGGTTCCATGCCTTGGGTGCAGCTCCTCTGCTCCCCTCCTTACAGTTCTAGGGACTTTGTGAGCAGGCCTGAGCTCCTTGTCCTGGGAAGTCACCCACCAGGGCCAACAATGACCTGTAGAGGACGTCCTGGTATATTCTGAACTTGGCCTTCTGAGTGTCCACTTGGATTTACGGGGTGGTGCTGGTGCACCCTCCTGCCCTTCCCTGCAGTTGGACACAGTGCAAGCACTCCTAATGAGGGGCGCTACCCTGGAGTGGAGTGTGAATTCTTCCCACCTCATACACACACTGACACACACACACCATGTGCTCACTGACATGCACACATGCACATACCAGCATGCCAGGGCCACAGGCTGCAGTGTCTGGCAGAACCCTGGTGCTGTGGTGATGTGGTGTTCAGACACCACACCCGGTGCTGGAACCCTGTGTGAACCGCCATGCGGGGTTCTCCTCTGGGGTGCAATGCTTGCTTTTCTCTTCCGTCTTGTGGGAGGCCCAGCAACTGCAGAGGCAGCCTGTGGAGGACTTTCAGGCCCACTCAGCCCTAGAAAAAGGAAATTGGCAGAGGCAGGGAGCAAGGCTCCTGTGCCCTGACCTTGAGGTCCAGGAGTGGACCAGGACTCAGGGGTCAGCCCCAGGTGGGTTGTGGGCCTGGCCACCCACACCTGCCCTGGGCTAGCTACCCCTGGGGAGGGAAAGGGTGTGTCCCTCAAATCCAGGTTCTGGGGGGCTGACAGCGGGGGTGTGGCAGGCTGTGTTAAGCCAGGTGGAAGGCACTGCCCCTCCTAGTGAGGTCTTCCGTCAACCTGTGGAAGGAGTCTGCATCTACTGTCCAGTGATGGGGTGGGGCACCCTGGCCATGTGGGGAGATGCCCAGGCCTCACAAAGCGAGGTTGAATACAGCCAGGCCATGGCTGGGGAGAGCTGAGGTCAAGATGGTGTCGGGTCCCATTTGGGAGGAGCCTTGAGTCTCCTCCTGGTAAAAGAGATCAGGTGTTGTTCATGGATGACAAAGACCCAGAGCTCTTTCTGGAACCTCTGTGACCATCCAGATGGTGAGGCAGAGATGAGGCCTGGCTCACGGATGGCAGTTGTGGTCTGTAATGGTGGAAGGGTGGCTTGGGGGCAGGCTCCAGGCTCCTGGGAGGCCGAATGGGCAGTTCTCAGCAGCTGCTGACTGGCACGTGCTTCAGCGAGGGCAGAGGATGCCGAGAGGAAGCAGGTGTGGACTTGGAGCCACAGGGACCCCAGGTGGGTGAGGGCAGCCAGCTACCTCCCTGCCCTAGGGCTGGTCCAGGTTGCCCTCCCTGGCCCCACCTTGGCGCCCAGCAGGACTGTTCACGGCCCCATCCGCCTGGGGCCTGTGCATGGCCTGGCTCCTGAGCAGATGGCAGGGGAGGAACTGGGCCACAGAAGGGCATTGGGAACAGAGGCCTAATACGGTCAACAGTGACCACAGCCCCTTTGACTCTGCTGTCCAATTCACCAAACATCTCCGGGATGCCTGAGCACTGTGCCTGGCCTCAGAGAGCACCAAGCAAACATTTCTGCAGAAATAAGGGCCTTCCCACATGGGGTTTTCATTGTCTTGCATGCTGGTCCCCAGGCAGGGGGCTGACAGTGCCGAGTTGGCACCTGTTCCCTTCCTCAGAGTCCTGGCGCCAGAATCTATGTTAATGTCCTGTTTTCCCACAGAAGCTGCTGGGCCGTGCCTTTGCCAGGGCCCCAGACCTCACGGAGGACCCATTAAATGTTGGCACAAAATCTGACCTCGGCTGCTTACCAGCCAGGTGTGTTTTCTCAGTCATTCCCAGGACATGCACACACCCCCGTCTCAGGCGGCTGAGCCTAGGGTCCTTTGCAGGCACGAGGCTCAGCTCCTTAAGCGAACCACTGAGAAACTGCTCTGCTGGCCCCAAGACAATCGCAATGTGCTTTTAGGGGCCCCTACCTTAGAGAGCAGAAAATGGATTTGTTTGCAAGAGAGCTGCAGTTGAGTGTGGCAAGTTGTAGTTGCGACAATTGCTTCTCCACAGACATCAGAAGGTGTGTGCTTGGGCTCATTACTCAGGAAATCACAGAGCACCTAGGAAGGGTTCCGTAGTTGTGGCCAATTCAGTGTTCCGTGCGTGCACACGGGTGTGTGCGTGTGTTCACATATAGGATTCTGCTTGGGCAGAGACACACAGGCAAATGAAAGGTGTATGCAAAGATTGCAGGCTTCACTTAAGTCTGAATTTCCCAGGTCTTGGGGGATTTCTGTTAGAGGTGGAAATTTGTCACCAGTGTGGTGACCCAGAGAACCAGCATTTGGTGTCCACCCACCTTCCCTGTTACTCTCGCGTTTGCACCGTGGTTATGATCTGTCCTGTTGGACATGTGTGGATTGTTCTGTGTCTGGCGGGTCAGCTGCATGCACAGCCTGATGCCCAGTTGGGGACTGCTCGAATTGAGGAGCCCTGGGTGTGTGTGCACGGGTTCTGCGGGTGCCAGAAGAAAGCCTTTGGGAGCCCCAATCCCCTGGTACCTCTATGTGGCACCATACTGTGTCCCCTGCTGTTCTTTTCACTTTTCATTTACAAAGGAGTGAGGCCCAAGTCTATGTATGGTATTGACACTGAGTTCTTTTAAAATATATTTCTTTAGGGCTGGGGTTGTGGCTCAGGGATAGAGCACTTGCCTAGCATGTATGAGGCCCTGGGTTCGATCCTCAGAACCACATGAAAATAAATAAATAAAATAAAAGTACTGTGTCCAACTACAACTAAAAAATAAATATTTTATACATATATATATATATATATTTTTTTTTTTCTTTAAATAAAGCCAATAGTTGTGGTGGCTCATGTTGTAATCCCAGAGACTCAAGAAGCTGAGGCAGAAGGATTGCAAGTTCAAGGCCAGCCTCAGCAACTCAGCAAGTCCCTAAGCCATTAAGTAAGACCCTGTCTAAAAAATAAATAAATAAATAAATAAAGAGGGCTGGGGATGTGGCTCAGTGGATAAGCACCCTGGTTCAATCCACAGTGTAAATAAAACAAAACAATAACAACAAAAGAACAACCATAAAGCAAATAGTTTGCTTCTTCCGTAACATCCCATTGGAGGACTGGGCCAGTGTGGTCTGGGCTGCCTTGGTGGACCTGTGAGACTCAGCTGTTTTTCATGTGTGCAAGTCCCCCTTGTAGGAATATCGCCACGGTTGCACATGTTTCTCTGACTGGTGTTGGCTGTGTCCGGGCTGCGATGGACTTGGGCTCTTGTTCCTAGCCTGGCGTGAGTCCAGGTCACCACCCCACAGTAGCGAGCAGACCCCACCACCGTTCCTCCTCAGCGTCCTTACCATCCCCTGCTCCCCTGCCCGCCCCCAAGGTGCCTCCTTACTGCAGGGAGGCCCCCAGCTCCTCTGCCGGGCTCCTGTTCTCCAGATCTCAGCTGCGTGATTGCTGGTGGTGAGACCTTGCCTTCGTCCCCCACACTGACTCCCCCTGCCCTCTCAGCATCTGAGCCCATGATGACTGTCCTCCCCAGGGAGGCTGACCCCAAGGGGGTAGGGACGTATCTACCATGTTCCCCGTTGTGCTCCCACCCCCAGGACAGGGCTCAGTAGAGAGTCGTTGTTCAACAGACACTCAGCTGACCAGTGAGGCGGGCCGAGAAGAACACACCGAAGGGCTCTGGTGCATAATTGGCCAAAGTCCATCCATGCACTGAGGGGGTCGGTCCATGCTCGCAGCGGGTGTCCTCCTGGACTCCCTACTACCCTGGCTCACAGATCTGAGCAGCTATCTTGGGCCTCAGAGCCTGAGTATTTGGGGCTCATGGCCAGGCCAGTGGTGAGATGGAAATGGAAAGCAGGAGCCTGTCCTTCCACTGTACATCCCACCAAAACCTTGCTGCTTCTTTCTTATGGTTTTTAATTTTGTAGATTTTTTTTTTTTTTGTACTGGGGATTGAACCCTGGGGTGCTTAACCACTGAGCCACATCCCCAGTCCTCTTATTTTTTCCTTTGAGACAAAGTCTCACTAAGTTGCTGAACCTGGCTTTGAACTTGTAATCCTCCTGCCTCAGCCTCCCGAGCTGCTGGGATTACAGGCCTGTGCCACTGCACCTGGAAAATTTTGTAGAAAATTTTAAAAGTCAAAATAGTTGAAGGGAAATTGAGTATCAGTAATCCACACCTCACATTTGAATGGGAGTGACAACTTGCTGGGTGTTCAGGGTAGGTGGTCTTCTGTGGGTTTGTGACCTGGTTTCATAGTGAGAGATTTGGAGAAATGTGACCCAGAGTTTTGGCAAATGTGCTTTTCCAGACGCAAACTCCATGTTCATGTCCCCCGACGTGTCTACCTGCTTCCATGGCAGCTGGGGATGCCGAACTTGGATGGGAGGAAACACTTCTTCCAGAATCTTTCCATGGTGGGAGATGCTGGCCTGTCCTTAGCTAAAGCTGCCTGAAGAGATGGGAATAGGTGGCAAATTTCCTGCCCTGGGAGGGCCTGGCTCCCCCGGCTTTGTGACAGGTGGTCCCAGGACAGGGACTCTTACCGCCTGCTATTATGGTCCATGCTCAGGATGCTGGATCAGTTAGGGCAAGAGACCAGCCACTGTAATGGGCCCTGCAGCAATTGGCTGGAAGCCCAAGGAGTGACTCTCTTCCTACAGGGTCTGGGTCAGTTGGGGGGGGGGTGCCAGGAATGCCTGCTCTTCTTCATGAGGCCCCTCAGGCCACGCCACCCATGATACCGCCTGGGAGGATGGGACAGAGTTAGGCAGCCAGCCAGCCCTGCTCCTTATTCTGGTCATTGCATCCTGACCTCATGAAGGCTTTATGTGGACATCTTGTTCAGGAGGTCCTGTGACCATCCTAGGCTCACAGGAGGAAACTGAGGCTGCAGAGGTAAGATGGATCACCAAGATGTGTGGCAGAGTCCTGGGACTCAAGCACAGGTCTTCTGGTTCCAAGGTCCCACTCAGCTCACTCCTGGGACTCTGAGCCCTGGTGGAGACAGACAGGTAGCCCAGGGTGGGGATCCCCAGGCCCACGGACACCCTCCCATTCCTTGTCTACTCTAGCAGGACACACAGGGCTGCTACAGTCACAGGACTGAGAATGGGCCAAGGCTGGAGAGCTGTCTGCTGCTGGGATGTGTGGAGGGCGTGGGTGGGCAGGGGGTCACTGCAGGGAGGTGAGGGGCCAGCAGAGTGGTGACTTGTAACTCTCTTTAATCCTGTGGTTTTGTGTGGAGAGACCCTTCAGTGTCCTGGGAATTGGGGGCAGCTCAGAGTCTGCAATGACCTGGCCTTTCACTGCCCCAGGACCCATACAGTGTCCCCCGCTAGGCCCTACCTGGGCAGCCAAGCTCAAGCCACAGCCTTATTTGGGTGAACTTGGCCGCAAAGGTGAGTGTGTGTGTGTGTGTGGGGGGGGGGCAGGTGGCGGTGGTTTGGACTCCCCTGCAGCCTCACGTCCTCTGTGCAGCAGGAGGGAACCAAGCCCTGAGGCAAGTCCTTTTACCTCATCTCATGGCTGATACAGAACATTTTGACAAGGACTCGCCAAGATACAAATTCAAAAATGAATGACCACTGGATATAGTGCTACATCCCTGTAATCCCAGTGGCTCAGGAGGCTCAGACAGGAGGATGGCAAGTTCAAAGCCAGCCTCAGCAAGTTAGTGAGGCCCTAAGCAACTTAGTAAGACCCTGTCTCAAAACAAAGCGCTCGGGGAGTGGGTTGGGAATGCTCAGTGGTTAAGCACCCCTGGGTTCAATCCCTGTAACAAAACTAAAAAAAAAAAAAAAACATGGTTGGGTCAGGCCAGCACCCAGGTGAGGAGGGCAAGAGCCATCCTAGAGCGTGGGGCTGGCTCTCTTCCTGCCTGCCGGCGGGCACCAAGTCTGATGTTTACCCGTCCCTCTGTGAACACCATCAGCTGGATTCATAAACAGGCAGAGCTCAGGAGCTGAGTGGCCAGTGCCTGGAGGGAACTGGGTGGTGGATCCGGCTCACAGGGTCTGCTGATGGGTGTCTGGGGATTCTGGGCATGGCGGGCACTGGCAGGGCCCTGACCCATTTCGCCCAGACTGTGGAGAGGTGGGAGTTACTCATTAAGCCAGGCATGGAGAAGCTGGGTCAGGTGAACCAGGGTGAGCTGAGCTATCCTGAAATCAAGTGAGGTGCCCGTGAAGGGCCCCCAGCCGCTGGATACCCGGGGCTGTGGATGGGTGAACCTGGGGACCTGGGTGACATCAACCCCAGGTCCTAAGGGCCAGGCAGCAGAAGCCTCAATCTCCCTGGCTGTAAAATGGAATTTGTAGCCTCATGCAGGTGTAGCTCTGTGGGTGGCAAAGGGGCTGGAGCTGGTCAGAGTGAAACTCAGGGAGCCCCCGAGGCTGACCGCACACACTACCCTGGTCAGTGTTGCCTCTGTTGACCCTCCCTAGAGCCCTGAAGGCTACAGGAGAGGAAACTGTCTCCGACAAGAAGGACTTGCCCAAAGTCCAGGGTCAGAGCCCACACCTTGGCTCAAACAGGACTGGAGTGTCAGCTCTGAGGGATGCATGGAGTCGAGTGTGTGGCCTCCTGGACGCCCTGGATGCCCTCTCCGCATCTCTAATGTGCACTGCATTCCACGGCGCCCAGTGATATTCTGCCCACAGCCTCGGCGTTAATCATTGAGCGAGCAATGTCTGCAGACCCCGCTCCCCTGTCGAGGGTCAGGAGGGGACCACACTGCTTGGCAGGTGTGTGACCCTGAGACCACGCTGCCCCAGGAACCCCAGCACGGATGGACGGCTCCCCGTCCTTGAGTCTGAATCCAAGGTCAACTTCAAGCGCTGGTGCCTGTGACAAAGTACTGACCCCTCGGGAACATCCCCAGAATTCCTGCCTGTCACCTTGGCAGATGTAGTGCTGGGTCTTGGTGAGTCCGGGTGAAAACAGGGACTTGGCCAGGACAGGAAGGGACCTTTGGGCAGGCCCATCACCTGGTCCTGAGGCCCTAGGTGTCCAGGGAGAAGAGGGGAAGAAGAGAGTCTGATGACCAATGGCCGAGGCCGCACAGGGAAGGGAAAGCCAGGCAGGAGACAGGAACTGGGGCAGCAACCCCCACTGCATGACCTGAGGTATGACCCTAGCAAGCGATCCCCACCATGTGATCACCAATTGGGTGACACCCCTGCCACCTGCCTGATGATTCTTACATGCCCCCTTCTTGCAGGGCACAGCCTCTGTCCTTCAGCGCCGGTCCCCCAGTGAGGAGTACGTGGAGGTGGGGCGCCTTGGGCCCTCTGACTACTTCGGTGAGTTGGGGTCCTTCCCTCATAGGCCACCACACCTCATCAGGAGTCCTGGGTTGGGAACTGCATGGGCACAGGCAAATCAGGCTGAGCCTCCGTACTGCTGTGACAGGCCTCAGACTGAGGTCCCTGGCCATGATTAACCAGTCCTGGGTAAGGACTGCCCCAGAGAGCCATGACCTTGTCAAGGGCAGGGCATGGGTAAGAGCTGCAGGGAACACCAGCTTCCAGCTTCCTGCAGCTCTGTGTTGGGGAGGTCCCAAGGGAGGCCCTACCTCACCTGGGCACTCCTAGGCACTCCCTCAGTTGGGGGCTGGATCATGGGGGAGACCCGGGACATATACCACAGTGCCTGCTGCATGTGGCATTGCTCAACAAATTGCAGGACAATGCCTAGCTAAATTTGGATTTCAGATGAACAATGAATATTTTGCTAGTTTATATAAATATATCCCACTGGGTGCAGTGGCCACACCTGTAATCCCAGAAACTAGGGAGGCTGAGACAGGAGGATCACAAGTTTGAGGCCAGCCTGAGCCACTTGGCAAGACCCTGTCTCAAAAAGTAAAAAAGTGCTGGGGATGTGGCTTAGTGATAGAGCACCCTATCCTCAACAGCCCAAAACAAAACAAAAGCCCCCCAAATGATACATGTATGTCTCCCAAATATTTCATGAGACATATTTATAACTAACAAATTTTTTTGTACATATTGGAAATTCAAATCCCATGGCACCTGGCAGTGGTGCTTCTCTGGCTCCGGTCCTGAAGGAGAGGGTGTCGAGGCCCTGGCGTGGGGCTCTCAGCCTGACCACTCTCTCCTTCCTCTAGGGGAGATCGCGCTGCTGCTGAACCGGCCTCGTGCGGCCACCGTGGTGGCCCGGGGGCCCCTCAAGTGTGTCAAGCTGGACCGGCCCCGCTTTGAGCGCGTGCTGGGCCCTTGCTCCGAGATTCTCAAGAGAAACATCCAGCGTTACAACAGCTTCATCTCCCTCACCGTCTGAGCCGCGCCAGGCCGCAGCGCTCCCCGTGTGCCTGCAATCCCTGCTCCCTGTGTCTGGGGCCTGGGAGTCATGGGGAGGTAGCAGGATGAGGCTGGCATCCCTGCAGGGGACCTCCCCTTCCTCTGGACTCGTTTTTTTGGAATAAATGACCATCTTGTGCATATCAGATACAAAGGGCAAGCAAACATCCCAAGACCCAGGAGTGACAGGCCAGCTTCCCTCCCCCACACTTCCTCCTGTCCACCCCTTGTCTTAGGGGACCCACCTGACCCTCTTCACATCATCTGGGCTGTGCCTGTCCGATCCCCAGACCCAGGGGCAGACAGGCTGTGGAGACCAAGTCAGCCCTGAGTCCTGCCCCCAGAACCACAGGGTGCCACCCTGGGGCCCTGCAGACCCCGTGAGGCCAGGCTTGTCAGGCCTAGGCCCAAGTGTGAGACAGATCATATAGATGGGGTGTTCCCTGAGGACACTTATGATGGGGCAGAAGTTGAGGCCCATTCCCACAGGGGCCCAGAGGAAGCCAGGGACCCCTTCTCCTATCTTGGGGGCCAGTCCATGGGCCTCAGACAGACCCGTAGGTAACTCTGTGCTGAGAGCATTGGGAGGAGCCAGCTTGAGCCTGGTGGCTTGTCCTTGCCTCTTGGAAAGTCCATCTCCGGGTGGGCCAACCATACCCACCAGCCCTTGGGCAGCCGGTAGTCCGTGGCCCCCTCACCAGCTGGGGCCCAGAATGGGCAGACTACACAGCTGAGTCTGGGAATGTCCCAGATCTGGTGAGCACTGTGCTGGGTCCTTTGCTCTTTGGAGTTAGGGGAGCCAAACAATGTGGGGCCACTTCCCTGGGAGATGTGGAGGGCGGGTGAGCTTTCAGAGGCATCTGGGTAGAGTTGGAGGAATCAGAGGCCCTCTGAGCTATTCCCCACAGATTTGCCTGTATCCAGCCTGAGTCCCAGCCCCGTGTCCCCTGTCCATTCCCCTGATGAGAGGGAATGTGTTCAGTCAACCCAGCGCGGGTCCCACACCCCTAAACCATCCACCAGCTTGTCTCTTAAACGTATCCCTGGTGCCGTGATGATACGGAGCTGAGGGAGCTCTCAGTCCGTTGAAATGATGTGACCC
Organism: Marmota marmota marmota; assembly: GCF_001458135.2. Taxonomy (NCBI): domain Eukaryota; kingdom Metazoa; phylum Chordata; class Mammalia; order Rodentia; family Sciuridae; genus Marmota; species Marmota marmota. The sequence goes on from NW_026000136.1 coordinate 6,983,251, forward strand.
ACTCGATGTTGCCCTGCAGTGTCCTGGGGAGGTGCCCTCCCCGCTGGCCACCAGCGCCCCCTGCGCCCTGGCCATGCCCGTCCTGCCTGTGCTGTGGGCTCTGTGGACTTGTGTGCCCTCCTGCTCACCTTGCTGAGTGCTGCATGAACTATTAAACGTGCAATGAGGTACCTCTTCCTGACTCCAGGGGGTCTCCGTCTGGACTCTTTTGTAGACGAGTGTCTTTTTCTTTCTTTCTTTTATTGTGGTAATATATACATGACCCAATGTATTTGCCAAACCATAGCCTGGTGGCGTTGATTCCATTCACAGTGTTGGGCAGCCTCATCCTCGTGGCTGCCCGGAGGACCAGGTACAGATTCGTGAGTCACAAATTCTTTGGTTCTGGCTGGGCGCGGTGGCGCATGCCTGTAATCCCAGCGGCTTGGGAGGCTGACGCAGGAGGATCGCAGGTTCAAAGCCAGCCTTAGCAATGGTGAGATGCTAAGCAACTCAGTGAGACCCTGTCTCTAAATAAAATACAGAATAGCTCTGGGGAGGTGGCTCAGTGGTCGAGTGCCCTTGAGTTCAATCCCTAGTACCTGCCCCCGAAAAACCCCCTAAAACACAAATTCCTTGGTTCCTGTCCTCCTTGACCCTTTTCTCAGGTCTGAGCCCCTCACACGCTGCCAAAAGTTGGGAGGTGGCCCAGCTCCCCAGAAAGCAGGGACTCAGTGATGTATTCTGAGGGTTCAGATACACTTACTGCTGGCCACTTGAAGCTCAGTACCTTGTTAAGGTCGTCCAGCCTGTGTTGGCTTTGCCCTTTGTGGGTCTTTCACATGGTGCTCTGTAGCCTCACATTTCTCATCTGTAAATGGGTATAAGGATCCATCAAAGCCCTATGGTGAAATGAGCTCATTTCTGGCAAGAAGAGGCTGGGTAGGACCCACCTGCATCTTTTGTGGGGATAATGACCTGGAATGGGGCCCCTCCAGACTGTGGAGAGCCCCAGCCTCACCTTCCCCAGCTCAGGGGAACCCAATGGAGCCTGGTGACTCACTATGACGTCGGGCCCTGGCTGCCACACTGGGGAGACAGGCAGCACCTCCGTGTGGGGCCTGGGGTGGGGAGTGAGTTTGTGTCTGGGGACCTGAGTCCTGCCTTCCCACGGCCACTGCATCCGGCCTCCAGGGCTCTGCTCTCTGATCCAGACAGGGTCTCTAGGGCCTGCTCTCTCCTAGTGCTGCCAGGAAGCCTGGGCTGACGCCCCTGACTGTGCTGACCTCTCTCATCCCCCTCTTGCCCCCTGGGATATGACCAAATTAGGAAGCTGCCCAGCCCCACCTCCAATTCACCAAAGGATTTCCCTCCTTCCAGATTAGTCTAGTCTGCTTCTAACTTGCATCCCAAGGGCAGGGATACTTAGACTCTTCATCTGGGCCCTGAGACCTGAGGCCCGTGGCATTCTTTGGGGCCACCAAAGTCCTCAGAAACTTTCCTTAACAAAGTCAGATCTTGCATATAGAGTGGGTTTCCAAAGCCACACTGAAGACTTTTATTTGGTCGGGCAGAAGGTCACTGGATTGGTCTCCTCCTAGGACCCCCCCAACATTGGCCGCAGTAGGAGGTCTGCTCTAGGGCAGGCCTCTGAGTGTCAGACTTCCCTCCAGGACAGAGCCCAGCATCATCCCACTAGAGACTTCCCTGTGGTTTGGACAATCAGTCCCCTCACCAACCTCCTTGGCCAAACATTTGGTGGAGAAATGAGGCTGGGGTATTTCAGGAACATGCTTGGCCAGGAGCCTAATGATTGCTGACCTCCCTGCAGCTGACGTGTGATGTGTGCGCTGGAGGGCAGTTGTGCCTCGAATTCTGATCAAGTTCTTGTTAGTTGTGTGGCATCAGACAGTATCCTTATCTTTTCTGACCTTCAACTGTCTCATCTCTGAAGTGGGACTATTTGCCTCCTGGGTTAGACTTTAGCTTGAAATGAGACGGTACAGGAAGTTGCAGATGAACCCCAAAGGCTCAGAACTATTGCTACATGCAGTATCCAACTACATCACACAGAAGGACAACAGCCATGTCCTGGTGTCACCTGGACAGGTAAGCTATGGAGCTCGTGCATCCTGGTGCTGCGGCTCCAAGAGGGCCACCCTCACCTGCCTGTCACTGCCACGCCACAGGCCTGGTTGCTGCCCTCTGGCTCCACCTCCAAACCAGCTGTTGCCCTGTTATCCACGGCCAGCCTCCTCCTCTGCATTCAGCCACAGGCCCCCCGATTCTGGTCCCAGTGAGGGACACCTGTTGCTGCTCAGGGACCTGTCTGCAGAGGTGGTAATCTCCCAGCAGGAGCCACCTGTCCTCAGTGTGGCTGCAATCGCCAAGTGTGTCACCTGGTAACTTCATGATCTTAAAAACACCACTGAATTATTTAATGGATTCTGCAGCTTCAAGACAGGGCGTGTCTGTTCCACAAAGCCAGGGGACACCTGGAGTTGGGGTGCCACAACCTCACTGGTCAGGCTCCCATGTGCTAAGTTTCCCTGGAGAGGTTGGTCCCAGCCAAGCCGGTGGAGGCTGGGAGCCCTCTCAGCCCAGTCTCAGTTGCGCAATGTTGACCGGGCAGCCTCCCAGGCTGCAGATATCTTTATAGCGAGTGGAGCATGGGAGGCAGGATACTGGGGTCTTGGTCCTGAGGCCTCCTTCCCCTTGCTCAGGGGAGCACCAGGAAAGGGCTGCCCAGTTCCTGCCGCTTCCCCCAGCAGGGGCCATGAGGCCCTTCAAGAGATCTCAGAAGTCTGTGTCTGTGTCCCAGCAATGATGTCACCGGAGCCCATGTGATGCCAGTGTCAGCCAGGCGTTGAGTGTCCTAGGAAGGTACCCTGATATCACCCAGGAAGTGAGACTGCCACTGACTGCCCAGTCCACTCACCCACTCATTCACTCAATCACCCAGCCCAGGGGGAGGGGTTCCAGGGTGGCCCCCTGTCCTTTCCCCACATCTTCTCCAGATCAGCAGTGGCTTCACCTGCAGAATCCATGCCGGCTTGTGTCAAGGCCCTGTGGCACCAAATCCACCCAGCAGCCCTGTGGGGACCAATTACAAATAAGAATTCTGAGGTCAGAGTAGGGAAGTTACCTGCCAGGCCACCCAGCAGAGAAGCCTCGGGAAGTCGGGCCTGGGCCTTCCCCGCCAGCCTGGGCCTGCCCTCGCCAGCTCTGCCAGTCCTCGTGCTGTAAATTCTGTTTATGGTCCTGGTCACCACCCCACTGAACTGGCCAGGTTCCTCCTCAGAGGGAAGCCACGCCTCTCTGGGAGTCCCCTGGGAATACCCAAGGGAGGAGGAAACCCTGTGTGGGAGGCACTGCCACGGGACTGTGCCACGTCCTGGCTGTGTGGGCTGGGCAGGGGCTCGGCTTCCCTCCACCCTGCCTGTGAAGTCCTGTCCTCCTGGCCGCTGGCTGCACCTCTTCCTCTGGGTTGTGGGGAGTGTTAGAAATGGACAAGGGACTTCCTTGGGGCACCTCCATGGAGAGCTGGTGCAGTCCTCGGAGCTCACCAGGCCCTTCCTTGTGGGGAGGGGCGGGCAGGTCTGAGAAGCAGATGGGCAGCAGCCTCTGCCCATTACGGCAGGCAGCAAGATCATAGTGCTGAAGTGCCTGGGGCTGGGGAAGCCTGACCAGGGCCGTCCAGGGGGTAAAAAGGAGGCCAAGATTGTGCTTGAGGGTCCCAAGGTCAGGTGTGTGGGGGTCCTCTCCACCCCAGCTGGGAGCTCTTCCACCTGCGGAGGCCTCTGCCCTGAGCCAGGTGGTGGTGAGCAGGGGCTGACCTCACCTGAAGTCCTGGGACCTCTCCTGAGACTGGGAAGGGCCGGCTGCAGAGGGAGGGGGCGGTCCTCCCTCGGACTCTGGCCTGCTGAGCTGCCAAGGGCCACTCCCAGCCGTCCAACTCTCAGAGGAGGCCACAGCCAAGGAAAGAGAGACTTGGGTGCCTGGCCCAGCAGGAGGGGCTGGGGAGCCTCGGACTCACCTGTGAAGGAACCCACCCAGAGGCAGGGATAGCAGTGGGGGTGGGGGGGAGCTTCCAGTGCCAGAGATGGAGTGGCAGTGCAAGCTGCCCCCTCCTCCAGGGAGGTCACCAGAAAGTAGGAGGCTGTCGACAAGAGAGTCCTGGATGGTGTTGGTGCTCGCCTATAACCCCAGCTACTCGGGAAGCTGAGGCAGGAGGATTGCAAGTTCAAGACCAGCTTAGACAACTTAGAGAGACCCTGTTCCAATAGAACAAGGGCTGGAGGGGCAGCTCAGTGGTAGAGAGCTTTCCTCACCTGCACAGGCCCTGGGTTCTAGCCCCAGCACTGGGGGCCGGGGCTGGGGAGAGAACTTGAAGCTAGAGTGGGTCTTGGTCAGCCACTGATGGCCTTCAGACCCTGCCCCTGAGCCAGCCGGGCCTCTCCCCGGGTGTCTGCTGTAATGGCTGCCTTCCCTGGACCCGGTGGTGGTGAGAGGGAATCTGAGGGTTTGGGGGTGAGAGTTTCCAGGAAACCCTCCTCCCCCGTCCCCAAAGCCCTCCTTCTCCTACCCGTGGGATGACAGGAGGTCCCAG
>NW_026000136.1:6990124-6995558 GCF_001458135.2 Marmota marmota marmota
GGGTCGGAGGAAATGGATGGGCGGATCGGGGGGGGAGGGAGGAGGGGAGGGCAGAGGAATTGAAAGTGCATTCCAGACTGGTGACGTGTGCCCCGTGGCCTGCAGGGCAGGGGAGGGGACGTAGCTGAGCTGCCCTGTCGGGAAGGTCCCTGGGATGAGGTGGGTGGGGCTGCATCAGAAGGGAAGAAAAGATCCTTGCCCTGGGGACATCCCTGCCACCGGCTGCTGTCCTTCAGGGCTGAGTGCTGCCTCCCCCTGGAAGCCTTCTCAGATTTCTTGGCCCTGGGTCCAGGGCTCCCTCCAGGCCACCTGGTGTAGGCCTGGGACAGGCCCTCTCTGGAAGATTCATCCTGCTCAGCGCCCACTTGCTGTGTCCCCAAGTGCCCACAGCTGGCCTGGCTGGGTCGTCCACACTGGTGGCCTGGTCTGGAGGCTCCCGGGTGCATGGTGGGTTTCAGGGCTTCCTCTGGCTGGGGTAGGAGCCCCGAGAGGGGAGGGAGGGCTGGGGTCTGCTGTGTTCAACTCCACAAGCTGGTTGGGGCCGACACCTGCTAGGCGCTGTTCTAAGTGATTTCTGCCAATCGCTCAATGGCTCACTCCTGGGCCCTGAGGCCCAAGGGTGCCCTTGGACCAGGCTCTTAGAGGCAAGAGCTTTGCTGAAGGCCACGAGACTCTGGACCTGCAGGTGGACACGGCTGGAGGCATGGAGCTGTGAGGTTATGGCAAGGCTGGGTGGGGGGGATCCCCAGAGGCTGCGGAGGTGGCCTTGAGGGGAACCCTTTGGAAAAGCGGCCAGCGAGGATTACCCTCCTGGGGCTTCATCACCCACAGGGGTTGTCCTCTCTGCCCCTTGATTCCCCTGCTTCAGGAAGGCACAGTGGGGCCCTTCCTGGAGGCCCTGATGTTTTATAGGAGAGATGAGGTGCCCAGCGGCCAGCCCTGGGCAGGCAGAAGCTCCCAGGCCCCAGGGCAACCCAAAGTCAGCATGGGCCTTCGATGCTCCTTCCAGGTGTTTGGAACCTGGTGTGGCCACAGCAGGGCTGGCCCCAGTGACTGTGGGCCGGGTGAGTGCCGAGGAAGGTTCTGGCACCTGGGTCTTGTTCTCTGGAGCCGGCGCAGGTAGCCAGAGCACAGGCCTCCTGTCTACAGTCCCTAAGGTGCTGTTCTGGAAGCTGCTACTCTGGCTTCAGGCAAGTACAGCCTCTGGGTCAGCTAAGGCCCTCCAAATCCCCAGCTCAGGAACTGTGAGCGAAGATGCTTTCCTTGTTGCTCGGAGGCTCCACCTCTTGGGGTAATTTGTTACGCGGCGCAGTGACCTCCAAAAGCGAGTGTCATCATTTCTGAGCAACTGAGGGTTGGCGAGGTCCTGTGACAAACCCAAGACCCAGGCTAGAAAGGGACAGCCTGGGTGGGTGAGGGCCAGGCTGCCCTGCTGTGGCACTGCCCTTGTCCATGGGATCCTGGGGTCTTTGCCGGATGCCCGAGGTTCTCAGCTGGCCTGGTTTCATGGAGGCCTTGGTGCCTTGAGTAGTCCACACAGTCAGATGACTAGGTATGGCATTAAAAGTGACAGGTCGGTGGCAGGCCTGACTCCAGGGGTTCTCAGAGGCAGAGCAGGTGCTTGTAGGCCAGGCCAGACTTACCTGAGGCTCGCTAAGGGGACAATTCTTTCCTGCGCTGTCTTGACCACATCAACCTGGCTAGGCAGAGCCCCGATGGGGAAGGGCAGAATGACCAGTGGCCTGTACCTGCCAGGAAGGGGCTGAAGTAGGGCAGGGCCCTGGACTTGGCAGGGAGGGCACCCTCAGGTGGGGAAATGGACAGTCCAGCAGGCAGATCCACCCAGACTTGGCCAAGCTCCCGGTAGGTCCTGCTGGGGATGGCTGGGCTGGAGATGTGACCTGGTAGAGTCACCACTCAAAATCAAGGCTCACTCTACGACCATGGGACGGACATCCATCGCCTTGAGCAAGGGTGGCGGTGCCAGGGTGCTGGGGTGCCATCTCATCAGGTGGGGCATCTCCAAGGTTGGGTCGGCAAGTCTCCCCGAGCTTGATGACGTGGGAGAGGGACATGCATGGTGGTCTGAGCAGCTGGGAACGACGGTGTCCCTCTCACCTGAGAGAGAGGACTGTGGAGCAGGAGGGGCCCAGCTGGGCCCCGTCCAGGCCAACATGTCTGCTGGACACCTGGAGGAGGTGTTGGGACATGGACTGGGGATGAGGACCAGAATTCTTGGGCTGTAGGTGGCTCAGCCCAGGAGTCCAGGGAGCAACCAGAGGGACTCAGGAAAGAGGGAAGGGGGGATACGGGATGCTGAGAGCGTGTCAGGTGGTGGTCTGACGCTACTACAGGACGGGATGGAGGGGCCCGAGAGCTGGGGTGGGTTGGCTGGTCAGCAAGCCTGAGGACCTGTCACAATGGCAGTGTGGTAGATGGCACGGAGCTTCAGGAGTGGCACCCAGCCTTCCCAGGGAAGGGGAGTGTTCTGAGAAAGAGCTACTTCCGCCCCACAAGGAGGCAGACGCAGGACCTTTTGGCTCATCCTTTCAGGCTTCTGGTGGCAGCCATTTTGTCACCATGAGGAAATCAGAAGAACTCGGAGAAAGAGAAGCGCCCTCCTGAAGCGGGTCTCTGAGCTCCCAGGGATGGACCTTTGTAGTTTGAGTGTTTTCTATTCCCTGAAGCTGATGGCATCCTGTTGAGACAGGTGGACTATTAAACATGGATAAGGGCTGGGGATAGAGCTCAGTGGGCGGGGTGCTTGCCTCACACGCACAAGGTCCTGGGTTTAGCAAAAATAAATAAATAAAAATAAACAAACAAGGATAAGCCTCTGGTCCTGTTTTTGACCTCCACCCACCTGCACTGCCCCGGGGCAACTGTAGGGGGCAGGGACTGTGCTGTTTACTGCTATGTCCCTGACACCAAGGTGGCCCACACGTAGGACACTAGAGGTGCAAATAAACCCTTCGTGAGTGGATGCATCTCAGGTCATTGTAAAGGCTGGGATGCAGAGAGAGGAGACGCAGGTTTGTGCACCTCCAATCACACGCAGCCCTCTCGGCACTCCGGGCCACACGCCAGGCTTAGCTGTGAGCACGTGATCGGCATCACCTCAAGCAACACTAATTAGCAGTTACTTCTGCTTTCTCATCCCCTTATCAGTTCTGAGGCCATGGAGGCTCAGAGAGGGAAACAACTGGTAGAAGATGCACAGCCTGTGAACTTCCCACCTCCCCTTATCCGAGCCCATCCTTGCCCACAAGGCCAATGCCCTGTGGTACCAGCTGACAACATGTAGTAGGTGCTCAGGGAAGCCTGCTGCTGGTGTTTCCACACCGGAGGCTCTGCATGGCTCTGCGGCACTGCCCCATCAGACAGAGGCAGCCTCTGCAGGGAGGCTATGCACCTCCCTGCACCCCGAGCAAGCGGCAGGGAGGCTGAGGTGACCTGAAGGACTCTGCCTCTGCCCTCAGGGACTACGTGTAGGTAAAGTGGCTTCCTGCACTGGGACTGGGCAGGGTGCAGAGCCCCTGTTCACAGGGCAGGGGACAAGTCTCCAAGAAGGAAGGACCTCCCAGGGTTATGTGGAGCAGAGGTCTGAGCTCCCCCTCCCCCAGCCTCACAGAGGGCTCCCCTGGTAGAACAGAAAAGGACCGGATGGGGCAAAGAAACCCCTCAGCAGGAATGAAGCCCGAAGGGACACGGTGCTCTGTTACCTGGAGGGTTTTGTTTTTCCTGGAACCAAGCAGGCCTGGGCATTGGGTCCAAGTCTGGCCAAGGGAGTGTGTAACTCCCTTCCCAGACATAGTGGGGCTCAGGGTGTCACATGCCTAGTGAGGTGTGTGCTGCCCTAAGCTTGGCCACTTTGAAGAAGGAGGCAGAGGAGGCAGGAGACTGGTTCTTCAGCCATGGGCTGAGCACCCTGATCCATCCATACCTGATACTGCCACTCCTGAGCCCGATGTTACACAAACCACTATACTCTCCTGCTCGCTTGGTCCAGGCCTAGTCAAGTTCTAGAGTCCTGAGGTCTAAAGTGTACACCAAGTGGGCTGGGCTGGCCTGTGGCTTTCTCTCTTCCTGTCATAGTGGTGAAAGGACAGACAGGGAGCAAGTTCTCTCTGTTCTCCTCTCTTGTTCATTATCTCCCCTCCCCATTTCTTTGATGGAAATGAGGCTTCGATGGAAAGACTCTGGCAGGCTTCCCCTGCACCTGCATGGCTTCATGGCTGTCCCTCAGCCCCAGCCTCTCCAGGGCACTCCAGGTTACTCTGCCCACCGTGGGCAGAGACTCCATCCAATTTGTGCTTCTGTTGAAATGAGCTGTTGGGCTCCAGACTCCTCCGGAGACCTTCCAATTGCTGGGGCTGTGTCTCTGGAGGTTGGATGGAGCTTGGCTTCTCTGCCGAGGCTGTGGTGGCCATCCCGGAAATGCCCCAGCCGGTCTTCAAGCTCAGGCCTAGCTTGACTCCCTTACCCTTCCTGGGCACCTGTGCCTTTTGCCTGTGGACAAATCCCATCCAAACCTAATGGAATCCAGTCGTGGTGGTGCACACCTGCAATCCCAGTGACTCTGGAGACTGAGGCAGGAGGATTGCAAGTTGAAGGCCAGCCTCAGCAACTTAATGAGACCCTGTCTCAAAATACAAGTTTAAACAGGCTGGGAATGTGGCTTGGTGGTAGAACATCCCTGGCTTCAGATCCTCAGTACAAAAAAGAAACTAAACTACCCCCCCCCCCACAAACCTGAAGGTACAGGGTGACCACAAGCTCCTCCCACCATGTCCATGGTCAAGGACAGAGGCCCAAGGGAAGGAGGCCCTAAGTTAGTTGGCTCTGGATTCAAACCAAGTGACTCACTGCCAACTGGATGGTGGAGGATCATACCTCCCACATTCCTGGACTCAATCCAATGGCTTTGTCCTCTCTAGAATAAAATCCAAACTCCTGATTCTGGTCTCTAGCCCCTGCCTACCTTCCTCAGCCTCACTCTGCCTACATACCTTATCTTACCCTTGCTAGTTCTGGAACATGCCAAAGAGGTCCCTGCCCCAGGACCTTTGCACTTGCTGTGATTGGTGTCTGCCTAGAATGCCTGGCTTAGATCTTCTTAGCTCTTTTCATGACTGGCTCCACCTCACATGGTCCTTTGCCGGCTACCTGAAATAGCACGCACCTACTTGCGTGCGTATTCCTTTGGAGAGACTGAGCTCTGGGAAGGCCCTGTAGTTTTGGTCTTCCACCTCCCACCCAACCCAGTACCATCACCTGTTAAAGGAGCAGGTGAATATTTCCCAAAGCAAATTTCTGAGCTGGCTGTTACCCAGAGGAAGCTGAGCCTCTGACAGGCTAAAGCACTTGCTCAGGGTCACATAGTAGTGAGTTTGGGGAGGGGTGGCTCTGGGGAGAGTTGACTGGATGCTGGTCC
>NW_026000136.1:6999217-7007244 GCF_001458135.2 Marmota marmota marmota
GAGCGCACCGAAAGGTCAGAATCCATTCCCCTGCCATAAACGCCCAGGCGCATGAGTCAGGCGTTTCTCCTCCAGTCGCCACTTTCTCTCCCAGCGGCGGCCGAGGGCTGCTGGCTCACGGGGGGATTGTTTTCGCAGTTAAGGAAAACGCCGCGTGTCATGAGAAGTTCAGCCGCAGCAGCGGAGAGGGCGCCCGGCTCGGCCGCCAGGTGTGCGGGCTGCGGAGCGCGGGATTATTCGGGGTGGGCAAAGCCCTGGTCCGTCCGCCTGGCCCGCCGCCCACCTGGCTAAACCCTGAGGGGCGCGCAGCCGGTGGGGCCAGGGCCCTTTAGTAAGCACTGCGTGCGGGTGCTGCGCTTGCTGCGGGGCTGGGCCTCTGTGTGGCTGCCGGAGGCCCGTGTCTTTCTCTATTCACGACCCAATAAAAAGGCACGCCTAGGACACATGTGCTTGGGGCTATTTTGGGGACTCACTCTAGGAGTCTGGAGCTCAGCCACTTCAGAAAACAGTTTACTTGAAGAGTTTTGAAGCTCTGGTTGCGCTGTGGGCTAGATCCAAGGTTGCAGGAGTTAAAGGGGTCTCTGCAGTGGGGGCAGTGGTGGTGCTGGGGGCTGTGCTCTCCGAGAACTACAGAGCCGGTGCTGGAGGACCAGGTTTCCTCTAGATCGTTTGTGGCGCCATTTTCAAAATTAACACTTTGGAACTCCATCCTGAGTTAACTGGGGAGGTACTCAAGCGGGAAAATGTACTGACTGGCTTTTTTAAAAGGCCTGAGATGAACTTGTCAAGAAGAGGAATGAAAGGCAGCCAAAGTGAAGAATTTTAAGTGAAATGAAGATTTTTCTCTCACTGCAACTACTCTGGAAAGGGGGGTGGTGGGGGAATTAAGTAGAATCACATGGTCTAGTCATTTGGAAATTTGTACCTAATTATGATGGTGGAGAGGCCCAAACTGTTTTCATTCCATGCCAAAACCATTTTCTAACAAGGCGGCTGGTTTCTGTAGTTTCTTGACCCAGGAAATCCTTCTCCTGATCCTTATCAGGAGTGGGGTAGGATTTCACTTGGAGATCAGAGTTGGGCCAGGGGATTTTGACCCAGTCCCTTGATGTGCAAGCCTGGGGGCGAAGGGTTTGGTTTGGGAAACTGGGGAAACACTCGCTTGGCATTTCACTGGTCCCTGGTGGATTTGGAGACATGGAGACTGCCTTTCTTTGAGGGTTCCAGGGCTTTGCTTTCCTGGCTTGTGGGGGTGAGACCTTGTTGGGCTGGACCTCCTGTAGGTTAGTCTTTTGGGATGTGGCATGGAAATGGGCCATTCACTTTCTGCTGGGACCATTCTTATTCTGGTCTCTGGAGCCCCGCCTTCCCCACCCCACCCCCACCCATTAACGCTTTTAGCATTGCAGCTCTGTGGGGTTTGCCCATGGAATTCCTGACCTGGGGGCTTCTGGGCTGGAGCCTTTTTTGGAGAATCCAAAGGGAAAAGCCAGAGTGCACTGATAGTCCTCAGGCTGTTTTCAAATTGCCCCTATAAAAATGTCCTGTGAGGGGAACTGCCTGTCCCTTCTGTCCTGGGGAATGCAGGGATGGGTCCTAGTGCTCCTGTCCACCTGTCAGACATTTGGGTCTGCATAGGATTCTCTGAGTGCCTGGGGAACTCTCTGGAGCCCATCTTGCTCCTTACTCTTGTCCTGGGGTGAGGACCCTTTGTGACAAAAACCCCAAAGTATCTCTCTCCTCTCCCTGGTTCACCTCCCCTCCCCCAGGTGTGGAAGCAGAAGAGTCCCTGAGCAGAGGACAGGAATGGCCTGTTGGCTCCTGAACTTGTGTTGGGTTCTCCCTGCCCCCACCCCTCCACCTTCCTGACTGAGGGGATTTGTAGACCGCCCTGGTGGCCACGTTTCTGGGCCCTGGCCTCCCCCTTAAGTCTACTCAGAGGTACATCTGGCCTGTTGGGGGTACCCTGGTCTGGCAAGAGCCATTTAGAAGGCTGGGGTGAATGAGGAAAGGTCAACGGCTGGGAGAAGCTCAGTTTGACTAACCCACTGTGGGGCTCCCCGGAGGGTAGTCCTTAGGAGGACTCTTGCTGATAGGTTTCTCCAGGGCAAGTCTATAGTATAGGGAGAGAGTAAGAGGCTTTGGGTGTCCCAGGTTCCACCTTGAGTTTTTTGGGTGGAGCTTTGTGATAGACAGTCCTTTTTGTATTCTCCAAAAGAGGCTCCAGCCCAGAGGCCCCCAGATCAGGAATTCTAAGGGCAAACCCCACAGAGCTGCAATGCTAATCACATATCCAGTAAGCTAGCTGCTCCCCATTTTATAGATGAGAAAACTGCGTTCAACCTGATAGCTCCTCCCTGGTGTGTTCAGACCTCCAGAGGCTGTGGGGTTCCTGGCCCAAAATGTCACCGAGCTGGGAGTGTTCCCTAGTGTACAGGATGGGGGGGGGGATTTGCATAGTGTACAGTATGGGGGGATTTGCCTGTGTCTTTCAGTGACCAGCAGTCATGGAGTTTGGGGACTGTGTGGCTAGATAGATGTTCTCCAGAGTGGTCTAGCTGGATGTCCAGTGGGTCATTGAGTAACTGATACACAAATATCCCTATCCTGGCCATTGAGACCTGACTGGGGCAGAGCATGAGGAGTCTTCTGTCTTGTGAATTGCCATGTGTCATCTTGTGGACACTTGCATCGAAGACCAAAGGGAAACTGCTTGGTGAACTGTCCTGAGAGTGGTTTCAGGGGATGATTCACGCAGCGCTATCAGGGGTCTCATTTAAATTACTGCCAGAGCATAAATCAGCCATCATACATCAGACTGGCTGTGTCCCCCAGAACAAGGGTCTGCTTTTGGCTTGTGACCACCCATCTTGATCCGGGAACAGAGGGCAGGCTTGTCTGAGTAAGAGCTGCTCGCACTGTCTTGTCTCTAAGGAGATAAAGTGTCAGCGTTGCTGAGCTTTGAGGACCAAAATTCTCTCAGTGCATTAAATTGGGCCAAGGGGCCTGGGGTGGGAGTCTGAACCACTGGATACTGGTCCTGAGGGTCCTTTCATGAGCCATCTGTCCTTGTCTTGTTCCATTTCTTTGGGCCTAGGTTTCCTTGGGCGTGAAAGGCTGATGGAGCCTTTACTTCATACCTGTAAAGGTTAAGACTCAGGGAAGCAATTGAGCCAGCCTGATGGTAGAAGGGGTCAGAAGGTGCCCTTGCTGAGTCTCCAGAAGCTGAGAGTGGACCTTGTTGGTTTGGCCATGGCAAGATGGGTACCACCAGGACATGACTCACAATGTCACTTTTCCATGAAAAAATGCTCCTTGTGACAATTGGTTGATGGGAAATTCTTATTGCATGAGTAGTTGTGTTCTGATCTTATTTTGGGTCTCCCCCCCCAAAAAAAAAAAAAAAAAAATCAGTGACATTGGAACATTCAGTCATTTTTGAAGTCAAAAGTTGGGCTCGGCCAGACCTTCATCTTGGACTTTCATACCTTATGCAAGGGTTTTAGTTCTCATTTTAATCATGCAGGTTCCGTACATCTCAGAGAAGTGGAGGAGGCCAGGGTTTCTGCAGATGGCTGTGGATGCTTGGGTGGGTTGGCAACCTTGGGCTGCACATCAGACACTGGGGTGGGCTCCTACCTGGGCTAGGAGATGGGAGGTCCTTTGAGCTGGAGAGGAGAGGAGGCTGCAGGATAGGATCCAGCAAATCTTGGAGAGTTCTGGCTATTGGGCACATGTCCTGGGACTTCCTGCTACATCTGGAGGGCCCAGGCTGGGGGGCCAGGTAGGACCGACGATAGCTAGGTATGGGTGGTGTTGGACTCGTCCGTCCATATAACAGGTAGTAGGGCTGTATCCTTCTTCAGTCCCAGAAATCGGAGAGCCTGAGACTCAGGGCTATAATCTCTGTGGCCCTCCTCCCTCTGCACTGTGTGGGGCTGGGGTTCTTGGTGTGGTCTTAGTGCTGGGCTGTTGCTCTGTAACTGGAGCCATCTGGGTCCCCACTGCCTAGACATGGCTGCAGGCATGTGGGTGAGATCTACTTCCCTTTCTGCAGACCACCTCCCTTCTCTGCCTGGCACCCTGACTCCTGCCTCAGGCCTTCGGCCACTCCTTAGTTACACTCCACGAGCCTACGTGCTGCCCTCCTGCCGTTTTCTCATGGCCTCTGGCCCTCAGCGCAGACTTATTTCAGGAACAAGTAGGGGCTGGCTCACAGCCCAGTCTGGCCTTGCTTCTGATGCCCCTCCAAGGTTAGGACACTTCATCCAGCAGGAGCCTCAGTAGCCCCGACTTTCAGTGCATTACTGTGGCTGTGGTAGAGCCCAGGAGATGGACCCCGCTGGGTGGTACAGCCTCTTAGCTCTGGGATAGATGGCCTCAGGGACTTTCTGACCTGGTTGAACCCTCAGCTTGGCTTCACTGGAGAAGGTGCCATAGAGGAGACCCCCCTGGAACCCCTTCCTGAAAGGGTCTCAGCTTTGCCACGGGCTAGCAGGGACCCTTGTGTTTCGGGGACCTCGGTGTTGATGGGACATTGTTGGTCTGGTTGTGTTTCATTCACTGCCCATCTGAAAAGCCCTGAGTGGAGGTAGAGGGCTCAGGGAACTCCACCTGTCTTGCTAGGAGAGGGTTGGGCTGAGCTTTCTGGCCCTTTGTCCCCAGGAGGCTCTGAGAGCTGACTGGGGATCCTGTATTTCAGGTCCCCTGGGCAGACAGACCACACAGGCGTGGACAGTTGGTCTCCATGTTCTCTTTCTACCCATAGGAGCCGAGGATGCCTTGGGAACCAGCCTGAGAGCCCACCGGGCCCACGCCACCAAGCATGCGCCCGAGAAGCGGCCTGTGCCCATTCGGAGGAAAAGGAGCATCGGTGGGTTCAGGAGCTGCGCGGGTGGGAGGAGCTGGCCATGAGACAAAGGCTGGGCTTGCTCCTCCAGCTCTGGCCTCCTGCCCTCTCGGAGGCCGCCCTCCTCCACCTCCATGCGGTGTCTCCTGCCTGCCTTGTGCTGCAGTCATAGTCCCGGCCAAGAGTTCCCAGGAGAGGAGAGCCATCATAAATTCTTTAAGTGCCCCATCTTGTTGGGGCCTGTCTACGTGGAGGCCTTGCTGGAAAACGTGGCTGAGCTTAATTTCCAGTTCCTAGTGTGAAGCACCAGGGCCCTGGGCCTCTAGCCACAAGACGGGTGCAGCCGGGTATGCCAGGCCTGGGGCCTCAGGAGACACCTTCCCTAGGGCCCTGCCCCACTCATCTCTGTCTCTGGGGCTCCAGGCAGGCCTCCTTTGGGGAATAGCTGGCCTGTGCTCTCGGGGTTGGGGGTGACCCACTCAGTCCCATTCTATCTGAGGGTGCCGCCGCTTATTGTAGGGCTGCTCATTGCTGTGTGACTCTGGGGCAAGTGGATCCCCTCTGTCTTTCACCTTTGGGTGTGTTATGTAGGTGATTTCTAGGTACCCTGAGCAGGGGACATTGCTGGTGCCAGCATGCATTTTATACCCTTCAGATCAGACTCTAGCCAGGTCCCTCCATCCAGTGCTCAGGATTCCTAGTCCAGGTTGGGGGTGGGTAGAAGGCCTCCCTGGAGGGTCCTGGGCTGGGGGGCTTACTGTGGGCAGTGTGGGGTGACTCCTCCTAAATGCCCAGATCAGCATGTGCAGCCCAGGGCCTGGGGGCTTCCCTGGAGGACTCTCATGCCTACTCCTCCTACCTGCTATGTCAAGAGGCCCTCAGGGTCTCCTCCCCCTGTGGACAGGAAGCAGGTGGAGGAACTGACTGCCTCCCCTGGCCCTGTGTTAGAGCCTTCAGTTAGTTCAGTTCAGGCATATCTGTTTCCTGAGGGAGCCTGCAGAAGATGGGGCTGCTTGCCCTGGAGTGTGGGGACTGTAGGGTGTGCACACAGGTCACGCACCCTACGAGTGCCAGCCTCCCCCTGGCTGGCTTGCTGGGCTGGGCCTCTTGCCCCTGGCTGCTTCCAGCTTCCTTAACTTTTAACCTGGGGTCCAGATGGGCCCACCATGTTGCTGGGGGCAGAGGGAGCAGGCTGTGGGTGGCCCCAGAGCCTGTCCAGGCCCCTTGGCTCCTGGCTGGGTTCCCTAGGCATGTTGAGGGGACAGAGCCTCCCACTGGCAGGCCTGGGGCTGGCTCATGACCTAGTGACTAGGCCTGGTGGCTGATGTGGCCTAGTAAGGGTTATCTGGGGAGGAAGATATGTCCCCAGAGTCCTGTGAGGAACTCACACCTGGTAGACAGATGAGGTCCTTAGGGCTGTGGTGGCTGTACTGAGGATAGCAGGGCAAGAAGTGGCTACAGCCTTCTCCTTGGGGGCATCGGGGTGGCCTCTTGGTGACCTTTGTGAGTTAGGCCCTAGGTGGTATGGGGCTTGCTGCTGGGCCTGATCCCCTGCCCTCCTCCTCCTTGGCTGCTGTGTGTGAGGTAGGCCCAGTGTGGCCAGGGGCTGCCCAGGGCTTCCTTTGGGGGTGTTTGCCAGTAGCCCTGTCTTCTTCGTTGGCTCCCGAGTGGCTGCTGGGGACCCAGTGTGCCAGCTCCCATGAGAGGCATCAGGGATGTGGGGTCAGCTCCTTCCTAGGCTGGGCCCGGTCAGGCTAGATGGCATTAGGTGGGGTCAGGAAGGGCATGCACACTTAGCTGTGCTGTGCTAACAGAAATGGAAGCGACCCCTGTGTCACCATGCGTTTGCCTCTGCAGAGGAAGCCATTCCTGCAGTCTGCAAGACCAGGACGGTCATTTACGAGATACCTCGGAGCCAGGTGGACCCCACGTCTGCCAACTTCCTGATCTGGCCGCCGTGCGTGGAGGTGAAGCGCTGCACCGGCTGCTGCAACACGAGCAGTGTCAAGTGCCAGCCCTCGCGGGTCCACCACCGGAGCGTCAAGGTGAGCCACCGCAGCACAGGGTCTGCTGGATGCTCTTTTTCCTTTACTGGGGATTGTTGAACCCAGAGGGGCTTTACCTCTGAGCCACATCCCCGGCCCTTTTTATTTCTGAGACAGAGGTCTCACTAAGTTGCTTAGGGCCTTGCTAAGTTGCTGAGGCTGGCTTTGAACTTGTGATCTTCCTGCCTCAGCCTCCCCAGCCTCTGGATTTACAGGTGTGCACCAACATCCTCGGCTGCTAGGTGCTCTTATGTGGTGGAGGATAAGGAGCAGCATAGGTAAGGCCAGGTGGAAGGGGATTAGGGCCTAGTTACCTGGTTGGCATTGTTGCCACCAGCCTGTGGTCACTAAGGACCAGCACACAGCTGGCTACAAAGCTGTCTCCTAGGCAGGGCCCATGATATGGTGGCCCCTGAGTCAGCCCTAGGGAAATCAGCATGGTCATGGTTTCTCTTTCACCCTCGAAGTCCTGGGGCAGATTTTGCTGCTTTAGGTCCCTCTGGGCAGCTGGATTGGCGCTGGTAGCTTTCAGCCTGATTTATGGATGTGGGCACTGGGTCTGGTTGCACATGTCCATCTGAATGGCCTCCCTGTTGAGTGGAGATTTCCTGTGCCATGGTCTGGGCATGGCCTTCAGAAGGACTTTGGAAAGCAGGTGTTTTGGGTGTCTCTGGGCTCCTAGGAGGCTGGCTGAGGCTGGAGTCCTTGGGATTCCCATCTGGGGGCTGGATACTCCTAGGGCTCTGCAACCTAGAGATTGGCTCCAGTTGGTTGAGATACCATTATGTCCTGTATGACTGACTCTCAGGACAAGCAAATCCAAGCCGGGGGTGTGGCAGGCCTGCCAGCAGAGCAGGCCACTTTGGCTTAGCCAGGAAGTATGGTTGAAGTTTCATTTCTGGGGCAAGGTTGGAATCCACTCCTGACTCTAGGAAAAAACCATTTTAGATTCCACCATGTGCATGTCCTTGGAGGGAATGTTGGGAAATGGTTAATGGTTTGCTTAAAGGACCCCTTGCCAGGTCTTAGACGCAGGGTGGGATACCTTAGACTTTTGGCTGAGACTTGACTTTTTTTAAGAGAGAGAGAGAGAGAGAGAGAGAGAGAGAGAATTTTTTTTAATTTTTTTTTTT
>NW_026000136.1:7008380-7019232 GCF_001458135.2 Marmota marmota marmota
TATTTTTTTTTTTTTTTTTTTTTTTAGTTTTTGGTGGACACAACATCTTTGTTTGTATGTGGTGCTGAGGATCAAACCCGGGTCACACGCTTGCCAGGCGAGCACGCTACCGCTTGAGCCACATCCCCAGCCCTTAGAGACAGGGTTTTGCTGAGTTGCTTAGGGCCTTGTTAAGTTGCTGAGGCTGCTTTGAACTCGCAATCCTCCTGCCTCAGCCTCCCGAGCTGCTGGGACTCCAGGTGTGCATCACTGGGCCGGCTAGCTAAGACTTATCTTGATCTCCAGGACTTGGTCCTCACAGAGCCCTGGAAGTTGAGTGAGCAAATTCCAGACTGGCACTCCCCTTCAAGGGCCCAAGGGTTTCCCTGGGCTCAGGGCTTGTCTGGGGAACTCTCCTGTCTGTAGGTCAGACACTGGAGGCTGACTCACTTCTCCAGGCTTCAGTGGCCAGGGATCTCTCCCTTAGCGTGAGCCCAGGCCATCTCTCCTTGTGTGACCCTGGCCCTTTCCTTGGGCCTCAGGGTTCTTATCAGTGGTATGTTGGCGGTGGCAGGATGGCAGCGGGGGTGGGGGTGGGGTCACATAGTCTTGAGAGGCTGGGATACCTGTTGTCTCCTGGGCACAGGCATAGGTCAGATCCAGGTGAGATGTCTTATGTGGGCACTGGGCACTGAGGGGCTGGGCTGTTCCTATGGCCTCCAGCTTCTGGGACTTCCCACATTCCCACCTTTGTTTCTTTGGGGGTGAGGACAAAGAGTGTCCCTTCCCAGCACGGTAGTGGTGCCTCCCTCCCTGGTCTCTAGTGAGCCAGGTAGGTTCGAGGTCTTTTGGCCTGGCGCCCTCAGAGATGCCCTCCCTGGGAAAGGCCCCTTCTGTGCACTATGTAGGGGTCATGCTTTTTGGCCCTGTGGGTCTTGTCTGCCCAGTAAGGTGGCCAGCCTGAGGGGATAGAGTCTTGCCGCCGGAGCCTGGCCCTCCCTCCTGGGAAAGTTCTCCCCCTGCTCACCCATAAGTCTTCAGGGGAACATCTGGCCCCGGACACTGGGGGCTGTTGTAGAGGCAGGGAGGTCAGCAGGAACTGGAGGCCCATTGTGGAAGCCAAGCAGGAGGCCTGTCCTGACCTGGACAGAGGCACATGGGCCTGGAACATGGACTTATTTGGAGCCAAGCACTTGTATGTGGGCAAGGGGCCAACTGGGTTCAGGGGGAGCTGGGGAGGCCTATGGCAACCCTGTCCACCTGGAACTCCAGTCTTTATGGTCTTTGGAAGAACATTTTCAAGTCCCTTGTCATGTAGATGGCAGAAAGGCTGGGAAGGGCACCCGGGCTGGTGAATCAGGCTCTGGGAGTCTGGTGGTGTGGCTGGGGTGGATGGCCAGTCTCCTGTGACTTCTAGGAGGAAGCTCAAGGACCTAGGTGTGTTGGCCACTGCCCCAGTTCAGCATGGCACCTGGGCTGGGATTTCCTATCTCTTGTGGGGACGTGTAGAGAGGAGGCCTCTCTGTGGGCCTAGCACCTGCAAGGATTGCTAGGCCATCATTGGCCATCAGCCCTGGGGAGAGGCCACCAGGGGTCCTAGCCATGCTTCTCTGACCTGCTTCACGTTGTCAGCATCTCCTCCAGACCTCTATCATAGGGGTTGGGCGAAGGGAGCAGAAGTGGGTGTCGGTGCTACTGGACATGCCTGGCCTAAGAGCTGTCCCAGTGGTTTAGCCTGGACAGAGCTGAGGCCCAAAGTCCCAATCCAGAGTGAGTAGCTTGTGATGGTTTTTACCTAGCAGTGTCCACCCCTGGCCTGCACTGGTTGGGGGCCACTGTGAGGTTAGGGGTGGGGACCAGCTCTGAGCTGCCATCTACTCTGGCCCTGCCAGAAATGGAGGCTGCTCTTGCTGCCCAGGAAAGCTTTGGGTTGGTGCCTTTTAAGGCAGCCTCAAGAGCAGGGGCTGGGGCATCGGTTCATCGATTCAGTTGGCTCATCTCCACAACAGCTCTGGCTGGGCTGTGGCTCTGCTGGGCAGGACCTCAGGCTTCTGGAAGAGTCTTCTCACCAGGCACCAAGGATGGGCCTCCCTCCCTGGTGGAGGCCAGAATGGTGTTCTGGGGGAGTTCCCAGTGGGTCCCTCAGTCATTGTTGGGGTCCTCTGCAGGGTCTGGGGGAGGGGGGTGGTAGTAGTAGCCTTGGTCTCTGGTGAAGGGGTCTCAGCATCTTTCCCTGTGTGGGAGAGGCAGGGGCACTAGGAGGCTGGGTGTCAGCATGGTGGATAGTGGTGCCTGTCAGGCTGTGAGCCCCAAAGTCTGGAGTCACTGCATTTGAGATGCTGGGTTGGGCCTTAGGAGCAGGCCCAGCAGGGCTCCTGTTCATACCCGTTTGAAGTCTGGTGTTGGCCTCCCTCCTGGGTTGGGGGAGGACACCTGCGGGTCCTGTAGACCCATGGCTCACTCCTGCAGGGCTTCAGTGGGGGTTTGGCTAAGCAGGGGTCTCCTGGATTCGGAGAGATCTCCATCTCTAGAAAACAGAAGGGCCTGGGATTTGAAGCCTGGGGACCCTGAGTGGGGCTGCCTGCTTGTCTATACCATTTCCTCCTGTAAAATGGGCCACACGGTGCTCATGCCTGCTGTAAGGGTCACATGGCTGGGCTCAATAAATGGGAGTTTGTATCTGCTCTGTCCCGAAGCTCTAGAATGGTCAGGACCATCCCTCAGGGGAGGTCTCTGAAGGGTGACAGTGACCGGAGGATTTTGGTGGCTTTACTAGAGTGGATATAAGTGGATGTCTTTGAAAGAATGGGAATTAGGATGTTGGGTGTGAGAAAGTGCAGCCCATTTGTCTCAGAAAGAGGAGGAAGGGAGGGAGGGACCGAGTGCTGAGGGCACAATGACCCAAACTGGGAACTGGGTGGGGCCTTGGAGCCTTAATAGGGATCCCCAGAACGTTGTAGTCTCTATTTTCAGAATTGGCTTTCGTGAAGAAGGCTTTTGAGAATTTAATATTCGTAACGTGTTCTTGGGAGAAAAATGTAGCCATTTCCTGGCCAGACAGAGGTGGTGGAGCAGCCAGTACTCTTGCAGACCCAGGAGCAGGTGCAATCATAAATCGCTGTCTGTTTTTCTCTGATAAACATGGGGCTGTCTGGAGAGAAAGCGTACCCCCAGACTGGAGCGGCCCCATCTGTGTCCCTCTGGGACCACAAGGGTGGCATTGCTGAGACCCCACCCTGCTCACGGCACCCACCTGTCTCTGGAGAAGAGCAAGCCTGCTACCAGCTTGGGGGTTGGCCTGGTGGGTGGTCTTGGCCTAGCCCAGGCCCTAGTGTCTGCCCTGCTGGGGCATCTACTGTTGATCAAAAAGGCTGTGCCACCCGGAGGGCTGAGGCCAAGAGCAAGACAAGTACCTTGCCTGAGCCTGACCCCAGGGCTCTAATAGCCCTGCCCTGTTCCTCTCGTCTACCGCAGAGGCCAGGGGTGTCTGGGAGCAGAGCATCCACCCAGACAGATCCTCCTAGGAGGGTGAAGGCTACTGGGCTCAGTTTTGTGCATATATTACGCAAAAGCCAATTCACGAAAGCCGATTGTGAAAATAGAGACTACAACATTTTGGGGAGCCCCACTCAGGCCCTGAGCCCCCACCCAGTCCCCAGGCAATTAGCATGGAGACAGACTTGGAATCTGATTCCTGGACAGTGGGGGTATGGCTGGGTGCAGGGTGAATGAACCTCTGCTGTTCTAGAGTCTTGCTGAGGAGGGGAAGTGTCCCATCCTCAAAGGGAAGGTCTCTGAGACACTGCTCTGCTGGCTGGGGGCCACAGCTGCTGTGTGGAGCTTGAGGACTGGAGAGGGGGCCTTGCTGGAGCCCCTGGGGGTCTCCAGGCCTGGCCTCTCTGAGCAGAGCCTGGGCTGGTTTTGGAGGGGGGGCCTCACGTTGAGACATTGTACGTGTGGCACTGGCTCTGTCCCAGTCCTGGGCACCTTATCCCTCCCCAGCTCCCTGGTGGGTGTGCTTGATGTCCCCATTTCACAGGAGAGGCCAACGTGTCTGAGGGCACAGCACAGCTCATAGGCTCCTCCTCCTGGGCCATGAACCTGGGGAAAGAGGGCAGGAGTAGGTTGGCCGAGGCTGCTGCACGCAGGTACCTGGTGGAACACCCTGGCAGGGAAGCCCGGGCACGGCCTACGCGCCTTCCTCCCGGCCAGCATCTCTCCCACCTCCTGACGTAGCGAAACCTTCAGGGCTGACCCCTGGCCCCCAGCCACGCCCTGCAGTCTGAGCTCATACCTGGCAGCCTGTGTTCACACCTGAGAGCCCACGCCAGTCCATACACCCGCCAGGCACCCGGCACCCTTTGCACTCCGGGTTAATCATTAGCTCAGCCGAGGTGGCAGCCACGGCAGGGTTCAGCAGAGCCTGGTCCCCAGCACCTCAGGGTTGGCTTTACCTGCCTGTACTCCAGGTGGCAGGCAGGACAGCCCAGTGGTTAGGGTCAGACTGCCACTCTTGCTTTTAGGACCATCTTGGCTTCCACAAACCTCAGTTTCCTTTTCTGGCCATGGAGATGATACTCCTGTCTCCTTGGAGGGTCTGAGGGCTAAATGAGTGTTGGTCTTTGCACTTGACCAAGGAGAGATCGGCTTCTCTGGGCAGACAGCTCCTCATCTGTCCTGGGGTGAAAGGAGCTGCTGGGGGGACTTGCTTCCCATAATGGGGGTGTGCATTATGGACGTGTGTGCATGGCCGTGAACTTGCTTCTCATGTTGGGCACGTGTGTGTGTTATACAGGTGCACATGAAAGTAGAGCTGTGTTCCTGTGATCCAGTGTGTGTGGTCTAGGGTGCAGCGCCTGTCCCGCAGGGCTAGGGATTGGCTTCTGGTCCCCCATTTTTGAAAACTCAGAGGTTGGGCCTGGGGCCCTCTGCTTTTTCCTGCAGCTACTCGGGGGGGGGGTGGTGGTGGTGGAGTGGGCTGTGGGGCAGGTCCACCTTCTTGTTCTGTGCCCAGGGAGCTGGGGGCTGGATGTGGAGGTGCTCCTGCTGAGGTCAGAATGGCCTCTAAGCAATCTGCATTTGAAATCGTGGCCTTGTACCCACTCCTCCTGGATCCACCTCGAGTGGCCACTGTGGCAGCCCGGGGTCTCTGCCCCATGTTTTTGAGACGGGCAGGGCAGGCCTTTTCTGAGCCCAAGGAGAGCCTCAGGCCTGGTATGGAGTTGGTCAGTGGCTGTGGGTCTCCATAGTGGCTGGGACCACGTAGGGTCAGTCATCTTCTGGCCCCTGGAGTCCAGTCAAAACTTCTTAGAGGGCTATAGGCAGGTGGGGCCAGAAACTTCCCTACAGCAGGTCCAGCACCAGTCCAGCTCAGCGGCAGGGCTCTGTCTCCAGCCAGGGCTTCTTTCTCCGCACTAGTCATAAAACACACATTTGGAAACATTCCTGGGGCAGGTAAACATGGAAGCAGATGCCTTCCCTGCCCACCTGAGCCATGTGCAGCCCTCAGACCTCCCAGGCATACGTGAACCTTTGGGTTAATTTAAACAAATGGGACCAAGTTTGTTTGCACCTGGCACCCCTGCCCTCCCAACTCAAGGGAGGATCCCCGGGAGGGGAGGTTGGAGGTTGGAGGTCAAGTTTGGGCTGTTCCCTGTCTTCAGCCTGAGGAGGGCCAAGCCATCAGGCTCCACCTCATGGTGTTCCAAGCCCCCAGGTGTCAGTGGCTCTGCTGTCTTGGCAGGTGGCCAAGGTGGAATACGTCAGGAAGAAGCCGCGGTTGAAAGAGGTCCAGGTGAGGCTGGAGGAGCACTTGGAGTGTGCGTGCGCACCCTCCAGCCTGAGTCCAGACCACCGGGAAGAGGAGACCGGTAAGTGGCAGCTGCTCCCTGGGGAGCACAGGATGAGCCCCAGGGCTAGCTGGAGAGGAGGGTTCAGCCCGAGTGAGGCTGGTGGGGTCTTTCCCTGGGTTCTCAGGGCGCTGGGCATGGGCAGGTGAGGCATGGCTGCCAAGCCCTTGTTTGGGTGGGCAGGAGGAACTGATGGGAAGAGGGGGCACTGGATATGGTGGTGGCCTTGTGATGGGGTCCTGGCCTCCACCCTGCAGGGCAGTGTGCCCAGTAGCATTGAGGTGCTGTGACCTGCTCTTGGGCCAGCCCCAGGTGCAAAGGAGGGGACACGGAAGTGTCTCTATGCCAGGGCGGATCGAGCTTCTTTCAGAAAGATAAACACCTCAGGTATTTATTGCTGCAGCTTTGCTGGACAGCCTCCCGAGGCCGCTCACGGTCCCTGCCCTTTCATTAACAGGAAGGCGTAGGGAGTCAGGTAAAAAACGGAAAAGAAAAAGGTTAAAACCCACCTAGAGCACCAGCCAGGTAGGCCCCGCCAGCGGGCGCTGGGATGCTGCAGGGATGGGAGGCCAATCCACAGATCACTGCAGCGAATCAGCTTCCCTGGGGCGGGTGCGAGGCCTTGGGCTGTGTGCTTGGGTGTCTGCTGGGTGCGGGCTCCTCGCAGCTCTCCCCCTCCTTGGCTTTGCTCTGCTCTTCCTGATTGGGCTGCAGAGCATCACACACGAGTGGAAAGGTTTGGGGTGCTGGAGCAGTGTGGTGGGACCACCTCCTGCCCCCTCCATTGGCAGCTGGGGAAACTGAGGCCTAACTGGTTCCAGCTCTGGGTTGTCGAAGGCTCAGTGGGTCTGGAAGTGCTTTATAAATGTACAGGGATGTTGGCTCTTGGGCATCAGCAACATCAGAGATGGAGCGAGGGTGGAAGTTTCTGATGCTCAGGTAGAGATGGGAAGAGCCAGGCGGGTGTGGCTGTCCCAGGTGTCAGAGCTGCCTCATGGGCCAAAGTGACTGCTCAAGCTCCAAAAGTCATACTAATACTCTAGGCTGGGAGAGAAAAGGCAGGTGGGGGAGAGAAAGAAGGGCCAAGGTAGCAGCCCCTCTGAAGAGTCTCCCAGAAACCCCACCGGGGCTGTTGCCTCCCAGAGGAAGAGGGCGGCTCTGGGCCTTCCCAACCTTGGTTGGCCTGTCTGGCTCAGGAGCCTGGAGCCCGGCTGGCTTGGCCCTTCCTCCTGGCACGTGGGCCTCTCTGGCATCCAAGACAAATAGTTGTTGTAGACTGAGAGGAGATTCCTCAGAGATAGTGTGTCTGAGAGCCCTGGCTCCTGTTGGGCCATGTGGCTGGGGAAGTCGGCCGGTCCAAGGGGCTTTGGAGGCCTGTGGGTTGGGCCATTTGTGAGGACCCTGTGGGAGGAAAGCACCCACTTGGCATCCCTGAAGCAGCCCAGCAATGCTCAGCCAGGGCCTCCACAGCCCAGGGTGTGGCAAAGGGGTGGTTCCCTGCCTGTCCCCGGGGTTTATTCCCCTTCAGTGAAAGGGAGCACTCAGGCTCCAGCCACAGGGGGACCACATGCTGGAATGTAGGATGCAGAAGTGAGGTTGGTTGGGGCTTGGGGTGTGGCTCAG
Source organism: Marmota marmota marmota (assembly GCF_001458135.2). Lineage (NCBI taxonomy): Eukaryota > Metazoa > Chordata > Mammalia > Rodentia > Sciuridae > Marmota > Marmota marmota. The sequence goes on from NW_026000136.1 coordinate 7,015,832, forward strand.
AGATAGAGCGCCTGCTTAGCATACATAAGGCCCTGGTTCCATTGCCAGCATTGGAAGTAATAACAACAACAACAAAAGAGCCCAATGTAGATCAGTCTGGCTCAAGGGATCTCTCTGTCTGGGGCTGGTGACATCCACCCTCAGCTAGTTGCAAGGCCCAAAATCGCTGCCAGAGCTCCAGAAGTCATGTCCAGGACCTATGCTGGAAAGAAAGGAAGGCAGGGGGGAGGGCCAAAGAACCCTTCCGGGCCTCAGTTTCCCTGCCTGTACAATGGGAGCGTGGAGTTTGCTCTCAAAAACACGTTCTTCTGTGAGATGCTATGAGCCTAGTCCCAATTCTTTCAGGATATGGCCACCATGGTTAAGATGGCCAATTTGATTCTTCAAATTGCACTGGCAAGTTTAAATCCTCAGACTTAACACCGTGGGTGCCCTTGATTGGGTTCAACTGCTTCAGTGATATGTGCCTGGTGGCCCAACCTCTGAGCCTCTGTCTCCCCTCTTCCTTGCAGATGTGAGGTGAGGATCAGCAGCAGCCCTCTCCTGGGACACGGATGTACATGGCGTGTTACATTCCTGAACCTACTATGTACGGTGCTTTATTGCCGGCGTGCGGTCTTTGTTCTCCTCCGTGAAAAACTGTGTCCAAGAGCACTCTGGAGAACAAAGAGACAGTGTACATTTGTTCAGTGTGACAGCAAAGCAAGTATTGTAGCACTCGGAGAAACTGTAAGCTTCCTTGTCAGAGAGACAGAGAGAGAGAGAGAAAAAACAAACCACAAAACACGACAAAAAACAAAAACAAAAACAAAAAACGGACTCCAAAACATCTAAGCCTTCGGCGGAAGGGCCGCCCAGCGCGGGGTGAAGTGCAGTGGGCTCGCGGCGAAGCGCAGTGGGCTCGCGGGTGGATCTGTGTGGGCCGCGGTGCTTTTGCTGAGTCGGAGCCTGGTGTGGAGAAGCCAGGCTTGGATCACCACGTGGACACCCCCTCGCTGCAGCACTCCAGTCTGTGGGACCCTCCTGGGAGCCTTAATGGGTTTTTTTTTTACACCGTAAAGTTACGGAGCTTTCCTTTTTACTCTTTGCCTAGCTTTCCCACCCCTCCCCCCCAACCTTTTTTTAATTATCTCTTGGATGACATTTACGCCGATAACACACGAGGCTGCTGTAACTGTCAGGACAGAGCGACGGTATTTTTCCTAGCAAGATGCAAACTAATGAGATGTATTAAAATAAACGCGGTATACCCACCTATGCATCATTCCTACATGCTTCTGACTTTCCTGTGTCCCACCGCCCCACATACTCCCTATTTTTTTTTTCTGATTTAAGCCATTTCGAGAGGACTCCACGCAAGCCATCGAGCAGAGTGGCTTCCCGATGATGCGGGCTCCCCACCTGCAGGGGCATCGGGGCAGAACCTAGATTCTTTATTTTTGGTAAAATGTTGTGCTTTGCCTGTATTAACAGAAATGTGTGTGTGTGTGTGTGGTTTCTTTGTCCTTTTCATTTTGATTTGTAAAGGTGAAGTTTGTATTTTTAATATTATCGGTTTTGTCTACCTGCAAACCTGCTGTTCTTTTTTTTTTTTTTGAACCAAAAGAAAAAAGAAAGCCATCAAGACGGATGCCCGTGGGGGAAGCATTTTTGTGGTCATGTTTCTGGTGTCTTCTGGAGTCTTGTTCCTGTGACCTGTTGCATGGGCAGTTGTTGGGTGAAAATGGGGACTGGAACCATCTGGCTGGAGTCCCTGGACCTGGCTGTACATGGGCTTCTAGAAGGCTGCTGCCGTTGGACTCCAGAGCCGACAAGGATGGACCAGAGAGTGCTGTCCTGCTGTGGGGACGAGTGTCAGATGGCGAGCCCGGCTGTGACCGCCTGCCTTGATGCAGTCTGCCTGAAACCTGGACGGCCACTTCCTTCCCGGTGCCTCTAGCTCTCAGCCCCTGTTGCCTGTGGGATTGTCTCTAGGATGGAGGCCTGTGTCCAGCTCCACAGTGCTAGGGCTTATTAAGTGTCTCCTTAAAGTTACCAAAGCAAGGCTGGAGGGCATGTGCTGGAGGCCAGGCCAGGAGTGTCCCCACCTCCTCTCTGTGGATGGACAGATGCTGTACCAGGGGCTAAAGTCCTGCCCCGCCCCCTCTGCCATCTCAACACTGTACCTGAAGTGTACCTCTGATGCATCCGATGTGTAAGCCTGTCATTTGTGTTTTTGTGAGATGCTGATGTGCTGCTTAGTATGTGCAAGGCCATCCGGTGAGATACCATGTCCATTAAAACTAGAGCAGTCCTGGGCCACTGCAGAGGAGTGGCACTTGTGGGAGCTGGCCTGTGGGTTTCTTTACCGCTCCCCAGGTGGAGGGTCCTGGTGGAGCCCAGCTGGCCCCTCCTGGTCTGCTGGGGAGTGCTGGCCTGGCAGGCGGGTGGAGGTGGGGCTCTAGGCCAGGGAGGCTGTGGTCTGGCTGGATTGTTCCGAGCCTCCGCCCTCTCCTGCAGCCTTTGTTGCAGGTCTGTCCTGAATTCCTGGCATTTCTCCTCCTGCCTGCAACCCCTCTGGCCTGGCCTCGGGCTGCACCTGGGTGTGAGCCCCAGAAGGCTTCTGCTCAGGGCCCTCTTCTATCTTGGGAGCTTTAACCTTGAGCCAGGGCCTCCACCTGCACCTCTGCTCAGCGTAGTAAGGACACTGCCTGTCATGTGCCTGGGACTTCCTGGGGTAGGGTGTATGTGTGGCGGGGTGGACTTTGGCATCTCCCACCACCTGGTGCTGTGACCTTGGGAGCAGGCCGCACCAACCCCTGGTGTTTCTGGGCCTGAGCAGTGGTTGGAAACAGGTCCCTGTTCTGGCCTGCAGTCCTGAGCTCCTTGCTCACAGCTTGTTCTTGCCAAGGCCTGCCAATCTTGCAGCTTTTGCTGGTCTCCTTCTCTAGGTCTAGGTGCCCGTTCATCCGGGCATCCTGGTCTGTGAGCTGGTTGGACAAGGCTGGCTCCAACCAGCCAGCCCCACTGTCCCGGCTGCCTGGGACTGTCCCAGCTGCGGCCAGGCTCCAGAATCAGGAGCAGCTGGACCTCTGCCTGAGTCTGCAGAGAAGTGCCCTTGGCATGGACACTGCAGGTGACCTGTGACCCCTCTGTACTCAGCTTTGGTTTTTTCCAGAGAGTCTAGGGATGGGAACTTGAGCCTACTAGAAGGTTGCTCCTTTTCAAGATGGAGCTGTGCCCTTTGAGATGCTGTGACTTCCTTGGAGGGACCCTGAATGGACTGTCCCAGGGATATGGTTGGGGGGTGGGGGGTGGGCAGGCAGTGGAGGAATTCTGTGGAGGCCAGGTGTGTCTAGGAACCTCACTCTCTCTGGGCCTCGGACTCCCTGCTGCTGTGGGTGCGGGCCTTGGCAGCCCCC
>NW_026000136.1:7019257-7055112 GCF_001458135.2 Marmota marmota marmota
CCCCTGCCCCTGCCTGGTGCTGGCTGACTGTCCTGACGGCATCGTGGACAGCCATCATGGACAGCCAATGGCAGCCGAGCCCAGGAACAAGCGCTCTTTGCTTTTCACTTACAACCACTTGCTCCAGTTTCAAAGAGTGTCTGGATCCTCCCATGAGATGGAACAAGAATTGCTACAGCAGGGACACCCCCCAACTCCCACCCAGAGCATACTACTAAGGTCACAGGAAGAAGCTGGATTTGAGCTCAAGCCTCAGTCACTGCTCACATGTTCCCCTGATGGGGGCGTCCTGGACTGCTGCTAGCACCCTGTGTCACAGCTGAGAAACTGAGGCATGCAGAGGCTTTGGGACTGTCCCAATCTCTAACCTAGGAACCCTGATGTCCGATGCCTCTAGCCTGGACTGGTGGCCCTTCCTGCACCTCCCTGACCTGCTGGAAATTGGCTGAGGCCAGGGTGCAGCATCCTAGGCTCGGGTGCAGTCCGAGAGTGGAGGGCCTTCAGCATCCTCCCCAGTAAGGTAAGGTGAGGGGACGGAGAGGCTCAGGGCCCAGGCAGCCTCCCAAGAATGCTCAGGGAGGATTGTCACCTTAAGGCCTGTTCTGCTTCAAGCAGGGTGCAGTGGGTGTTGGGGTGTGGGGCATGGCCTCAGTCCTGGGAATGATGACAAAATAATAGGTCCCCAGTTCCCAGGCTGAGCCCCGAGAGCTGGGTGCTCCACTGTAGTCGTGTGGCCTGGCCTGTGTTCCAGACGGCTGTGACAGACGGGTCGGCGTTAAGCTGTGCTTTGGATTAAAAGTACTTTAGTGACAATGCTTGATATTTCATTTTTGGCTCTGATAGAAAGTTTAAAATAGTTTGATTTAATTTTTTTTAAAAGAATGTTGGTTTAAATTAAAAATTCACTTGCGCAGAGTGGAGGCAGCTTGCACGTTGTGGGTTTGACATGTGGCTTCCTGTGACTGAGGACCTGTTTTATGGGGGGTTGGCTGCTGGGAGGGGGGCCTCTTACCTGGGGCAGGATCCTCCCATGCTGTCCAGCACTGAGGGCACCGTAGACGGCCTTCCCTGTACTGACTGCTGTGTGGGTGGTTGGTAGGCCTCTGTGTGGTGCCCATCAGCCTGCCTTGACTGCTCGAGCCTTAGTTTCCTCATCTGTAAACCAGAATGATGGTGACTGGGTGGGGTTGATGAGCCTGTGGGAAACTCCCAAGAGGCACCCCAGGGAAAGGTGTAGATGTACCCCATCAGACCCTCAGTCTACCTGGCAGCTCTGACCCATGCTGCCCCTGTGCCTGGTTCCTGGCCCAACCACTCAAGGCTCAGGTCTCCATAGGAAGGAGGCCATGAGAAGGGCCCTGTGGGATATCGGGGCCTCTGTGCAGGATTCTGCTCTGGGGCAGGTGGACCTCCACTGGCCCCAACCTTTGACTTTATCCCCTCTGGTGCTCCACGGTCCTATGATTCTCACCGAAGATGACCCCAGGCTGCGGTCTCCATCCCGTGTGCTCACGGTGCTAGCCTTTGGGTCCAGCCTGAGGACAATGAAGCTCCCCGCTGGCTGCCCCACCTCAGGGACTGGCCCAACACCTTCCATGTGCATATATCTGGGGACCAGCTTACCCTACCCTGCCTGCCCCACCTTCCTCGTTCTCCAGTTGACAGTGGCAGTGAATGGCAAGCTAGTCAGACTGGCAGAAGCAGAAGGGAGGGTCGGGCAGGACTTCCTCAGGCCCCCGGCTTCTTGCCACACATCACAGGCCAGGCTTATTGTCCTCCGTCTCCAGAGGCAGCTGGACGTGTGGCCCTGGAGCCCTGGAATTTGTTCCACCCACGCGAGTCCCTGGTTCTCACCGTGCAGGTGGGCTCTCCTGCTGGCTCAGGTGGACCCTGAGTGGGGTCCTGTGTCCATTCTGCTACAGGGTGGGGTTGTACTGGGAGCTGTAGACAGGAGGTGCCCTGTTCAAAGATGGGGCTGCAAAGTGGGCATCTGGGGTGCTTTGGCCCCCAAACCCCCAAATGGTGCCTGAAAGACTGGCAGAGCTCCTGGGAGAGAGGTCCCAGGAACAGGGAGAATGAGTCAGGCTCCTCCCTGCGGGGTCCCTGAGGACCTTGGGAAATACCTCAGAACTGTCAGCTCGGTGGCAGAAAGATGCCTTTCTATAGAGCCTGTTCGCACAGGCCAGGGGCCAGCAGCTAGACCCAGCTGTGCATGTGCACACTCAGAGACTGTCTGGGTCCTGGGGCAGCGGAGACAGACAGCCATGGGGGACCCTGCAGGGTACCCCTGACCTCATGGGTACTGGGAAGGTGCAGTGGAGCCCAGAGCTATGTGGAGGGTGGCTAGCGTGCCACCTGGATGTCTGTGCCCACTGGCTGGTCAGGTCTTGCGTGAGCTCCACATCCCATCCCACAGGCAGAACCCTCCTGCACTCCTGCCCTCTCAGAACCTCTTACAATGAAGCTGAGCATGTAGAGTGGCCCTGGCCTCCCTGCTGGCTCCTGCCTGCTTAGGCCCCATCCATATGGGCCGTCCACAGTGGCTTGGGGATGGGTCTGAGGGAGCCCACAGCAGACCCTAGTGGAAGGAGCAGGGCTCAGGGGCAGGCACACCACCATCCAGGCCCTTTGGACCAGTCTGTAGCCACAAATGACAATTCTTTGGGAGCTGTCCCCAGTCCCTGTGTACCCTGTGACATTGCTATGGAGTGAGCTGGACTTTCAGGGTCTCTAGTGGGCCTGGCCAGGAGTGCAGACCAGCAGTGCCCTTCTCAGAGGTCTGAGTTTGGGTCAAGGAGGCAGAGTGCCTGGGGAACATGGGTGACTTCTGAGAGTGAGCATGAGAACACTGCTCTGTGGGCTCTGCCCACAGTGTGACCTTGGACTCCCCCACCACGGCCTTGGGTGAACTTACTGTGGTCTTGATTGAGCCTCTCACTGTGACCTTGGTGAGCCTATATGACCTTGGATGACCTCACCGTGACCTTGGGTGACCCCACTATGACCTTGTACTGGACACTGTCCTCCTGGTCAGCTATCATGAACAAAAGGGACTTGGCCCCATGTCTGGGGAAGGCCTGGGATCCTTGAGCGTGAGGGAGGAGCAGGGAGGGCTGGTCCAGGTCCAGCCACAGGCCCCCCTTCTGTGCACCCTGCACTTCCTGTGAGAAGAGCGCTGGGTCCCCGTCCTGGAGCACAGAGCTGTGCACTGAGATGCAGGCAGGGTTGGCCCATCAGCTTCTAGATGGGAAGTTCCGGAAGCTTTCCTGCCACTCACCCCCAGGCAGAGCCTCGCCCTGGACATCTTGAGCTTCTGACTGTGGCCTCAGACCCTCAAGGCTGGAGTCTGAGTCTTTTCTGTGTCCACCAGAGTCACAGGAAGAGACCCTGGCCCAAGTAGGTTCTGAGGGGGCAGGTGCCGAGGGGCAGCAGGCCGAGTCCTTTTTTCCTGGGTTCCAGGGCCTGGCTCTCAGCATTCACCCCTGGGTGGGAGCCAGGGCCAGCCTGGCCTTGGAGATGACCGCAGTGTGCAGGAGGAGGCCCGCCCCCAGCATACCCCCATCTCTGGAGTCCACCCCCTCCCTGCGGGCACTCAGACGAAAAGCGTGTGGTTTTTGCAAAATGAAACAGCGACTGTTTCCAACCATGCCTTTGAGCCGCCAAAAAATGTGGAGTATTCATTATCTGGCCCCCAGCCTGCCGATTAGTGGGCAGCGTTCCTTGGAGGGCTGACCCGAGGGCTGCCCTGCCACGCACTGGGCATCCGTCCCCAGAGTGCCCGCAGCCCCAGGTCCCTGCCCCTGCGGGGGTAGCGGAAGCAACCCTCCTGCCCCTTTGTGGCCCTGGACACGGGGCTCCACTGCCCATAAAGCCCTTTATTATCCAGAAAGACACACAGACCCCTCCACTGCTGCCCAAGCGTCCTGGACAGGGCAGGGAACCCATCCTGTGCTCCAGCTTCAAGCTGGGGAGCACAGTGGTGACCCCCTCATCTTGCCGGAGGGACTCTGTGTCCTAAGGACCTTCCTGGGCATCTGGGCTTCAGACCCTGGAGACAAAGGTAGAGTGCACAGCTGGTGGGGCCAGGCTTGCCTGCTGGGGAGAGGTCTGCGTGCCTGTGGGGAGAACGCTGGGAGCCCTGTTCCAGCTTTTATGAGGTGCGTGGGTGATTCACAGTTTTGGGGGGTCTGGATGGTTGTCCTGTGGCAGTGAGGGGGATGCACGGAAGATGGGGCAAGGCTGGGCCGGGAGGCTATGCTTTCTTGTGCTTTGAGAGGTGGGGACTAGCAAGGCTTGTCTGGGAACAGGCACTGAGACCCCTGTTCCCCTGCCTCCATCTCTGAGGCTTCTTTGTCCTGGCTCAGCCCTGCAGGTTTCCAGAGGCTGTGGAATCTCTAGGCGGAGCTCCCAGCATCCCCGAGAGGTTCCAAGGTCTTGCTGGATCCCCAGGAGCTGGGCCTTCCCCTACGGTGCATTTCTGAAGAGAAAGCGGCAGCGGCCGACTTGCCAGGACTTGATCCTGCAGAGACACAGCCACCTGGAAAGGAGGCTCCAGTATCTGTCAAGTTGGAGGTTCTTAACTAAGCCCCACAGGCACCAGTGAACCTTACGTGACCCCGTAACCATTTCCCCCATCCTTTGCTGGGCCAGGCCCTTTGCCCTGTCCTCCAGCTCCCTTGAGCCCCAGTAGCCAGGAGCCAGGACTCACCCTTAGAGCCACATTCATCCAAGACTTCCAGGACTAACAAATAGAAAAGCCAAACCTATATTCCTGACAGGACAGACCTGTTTCTTGTGACCAATGGATCTCAAGAAGTTTATTCACCCACTATCTATCCAACCATCCACTATCCACCATCCACCATCCACCATCTACCATCTCTTCATCCATCCACCATCCACTATCCATCCTTGGCTGAACAGAGACTGCACACCAAGATGGTCATTGAGTCAGCCTGGTGTCGAAGAAGTACCCTGAAAGTCAGCTCTGTTCCTGACGGGTCAGTGACCTTGCACAGGGACTTACCTCTTTTGGCCTTCATTTGTTCAGTTAGATCAGATTGCCCCAAATTTTGTACAGATGCATTGATGAAGTTTTATGACCATGTTTTCTTCTATTATTTTCCTCTGACCATGTTTTTGTCTAAGAGTTTTTATAGTTTTAGTTCTTATATTTAGGTCTTTGGTCCATTTTTAGTTAATTTTTGAATATGGTGTGAGGTAGGGGTTCAAATTCATTCTTTTACATGTTGAAATCCATTTGTCTCAGTTTAGTTCCTTACTGAGCTGATTTTGACCTTTTTACATCTCTTTGGATTTTAGGGTCCGCTTGTCAATTTCCACCACAAAGGTGCTGGTGTTTTGATAGAGATTGTTGATTAGTTTGTAGGTTTTGCCATCTTTTTTTAAAAAAATATTTTTTGAGTTCTAGATGGACACAATACCTTTATTTTATTACAATTGTTTGTTTGTTTATTTATTTATTTTTATGTGGTGCTGAGGATCAAACCATTGCCTCACACATACCAGGTGAGCGCACTACCACTGAGTTCCACCCCAGCCCGAGGTTTTACCAACTTGAAATTACATTTTCCAGCCCATTAACAGTATATTCCTTGCAATGACATTTTGTTTTCAGGGTACAAGTCTTGTACTAATTCTGTTGAATTTATTCCGAAGTATTTTGTTCATTGAGATTCTATTGTAATTGGAATTGTTTTCTTAATTCTGTTTTGGGGTTGTTCATTGCTAGTCTATGTTGATTGATTTTTATATATTGATCTTGTATTCTGCAACCTTGTTGAAATTGTTTAATAGTTCAAGTGTGTGTGTGTGTGTGTGTGTCTGTGTGTCTGTGTGTATTCTTTAGGATTTTCTGAAAATAAGATTATGCACCTACGGTTAGTAGTAGTTTTCTTTCTTTCTTTTAAGTGTATGTGCTTTTTGTATCTTTTTCTGTTTCTTTGCACTGGCTACAGTCTCCACCAGAAAGAACACTGAGCAGAGGTGGTGAGAACTGACATCCTTGTCCTGCTCCTCATCTCAGGCAGAGTTCTAAGTCCTTTGCCATTAGGTATGATACTATAGTATATATATTAAGTAGATGCCCTTTATCGGGTTGAGGAAGTTTTCTTCTACTTATTTTTTTCCCTGTGATGATGGGGTACTAGAGTTTTATCAAATGCCTTTTCTACATTGGAATGATCACGTGTTTTTCCCCCTTTATTCTATTACTATCATGTATTACATTGATTATTTTGTATGTTGAACAAAATTTACATCCTTGGGACTAATGCTACCTGATCACGGGGTACAGCCATTATTTTTATGTGTTGTTGGATTTGGTTTACTAATATTTTATTCAAAAATATTTACATTGCATGAGGGATAGTGATGGTTTAGTAGTTTTCTTATGATGTATTTATCTGGTTTTGTTGTCAGGGTGTCCCTCTGCTTCTGTTTTTTTGGAAGAATTGTGAAGCATTGGTAACTCCTTTTTAAATGTTTTGTAGAATTCACCGGTGAAACTGTCTGGCCCTGTTTTTTTTTTTGTACCAGGGATTTAACCCAAGGGTGCTTAACCACTGAGCAACATCCCTTGCCCTTATTATTTTTATTTCAAGACAGGCTCTCACTAGGTTGCTTACAGTCTCACTAAGTTTCTGAGGCTGGCCTCAAACTTGTAATCCTCCTAACTTAGCCTCCCAAGTTGCTGGGATTACAGGCATGTGCTACCATGCCCAGCAGGAATTTGTTGATTATGAATTCAATCTATTTTACTTGTTAGCAGTTTTTGTTTTCTTGGAGCTATTTATTCTTGAGTTAGTTTCTGTGTTTTTGCCCCAAATTTGTTCATGTTATTCTCTTATAATTACTTTTATTTCTGAGGTTTTATAACAAAGTCTGCTGCTTTCAAACCTGATTTTAGTAATTTGATTGTACTTTTTCCTTGGTCAATGTAGTTATAAGGCTTTTCATTTTTGTTGAATCAACCAAGTTGAACTGATTCTTGGTTTTGTTAATATTTTCTACAGTTTTTCTATTTTTTATTTATTTTACTTACTTCCCCTCAATCTTTATTCTTTTATTCCTCTGTTTATTTTGGGATTTTTTTAAAAATATATTTTTCTGTTGTAGTTGGACACAATACTTTTATTTATTTATTTTTATGTGATGCTGAGGATTGAAACCGGGGCCTCGAATGTGCTAGGCGAGCGCTCTACTGCTGAGCCACAATCCCAGCCCTATTTTGGGATTTTTTGCTCTTCTTTTTCCAATGTCTTAAGGTGGAAGATTAAGTTGGTGATTTGAGATCTTTCTTTAATTCTTCTTTTTAAATGGAGGACATTATGGCTATGAATTTTCCTATTAAGTATTGTTTTAGCTGCATCCCTTAAGTTTTGGTGTGGGAGTGTGTATATTTTCACTTACCTAAAAGTATTTTCTGGCTTTGTTGGGTTTCTTCTTTGGCTCATTGATTATTTAGAAATATGTTGTTTAGCTTCCACATTTGCGGTTTTCCTAAATTTTCATCTATTAGTGATTTCTAATGCCATCTATTACAGCTGGAGAACACATTTTGTATAATTTCAATTCTTTTAAATTTATCAAGACTTGCTTTATGGCTTAACATATAGTCTATGTGCTCCTGAGAAGAATGGAGAGTTCTGTTAGGTCAAGGTGGTTTATGATATTATTCAAGCCTTCTATTTCCTTGTTACTCTTCTGTCAGGTTGTTCTACTTCAGTTCATTTGTGTATATTTTTCTTGTATCCTGCAACCTTGCAACATTCTCTTGTTAGTTCTAGTTGACTTTTTTGGCCTCTCAATTTTATTCTGTTAATATGTATTTATCTTTTATGCCAATTCCACACTCTTCAAGTTTTCTATAAGCATCATCATGTTACCTGGAAATAAGAACAATTTAATTTCTTTCTCTCCATTCTGCATGCCTTTTAATTCTTGCCTATTGTACTGGCTAGGGTCTGCAGAACAGATTGAAGTGATCATAAAATAAAGAGATTTTTTTTTTTTCCTTTTCCACTCTTGAGGATTGAACCCAGAGTCTTGCACATGCTGAGCACATAAGCTGTACCACTGAGCAACACCCCTGGTCCCAACAATCTTTCTTTATTCTTAACAGTGAGTTCAAAGCCAGCCTCAGCAATGGCGAGGTGCTAAGCAACTCAGTGAGACCCTGTCTCTAAATAAAATTCAGAATAGCCCTGGGGAGGTGGCTCAGTGGTCGAGTGCCCCTGAGTTCAATCCCCAATACTCCCACCTCCAAAAATCTTTCTTTAGTCTTGTTCTTAGGTGGAAGTATTAAGCATTTCAACAGTAAGTATGATGTTGTAAAAGTTTTTTTTGTAGATGTCTTTAATCAAATTGAGGAACTACACTGCTGCTAATAGTTTGTTGAATTTTTTAAAATCACGAGTATTGAATTTTATCAAATATGTTTTCTGTGTCTATTGAATTTCATTGTAGTTTTCTATATCTATTGAAATTACCACCTGATTTTTTTCCTGCAATGTTAATTTCTAGTAATATTATGATTGGGTTCTAAAATGTTAAATTAGCTTTGCATTCCTGATATAACTCCATTATGTGTTATATTCTCTCATATATATATATATATATATATATATATATATATATATATATATAATGTTTTTAATTGTTCTGTCAATTGTTTGTTAAGGATTTTTGTATCTATGCTCAAGAGAAATATTAGTCTGTACTTCTTTCTTGCGGTGTCTTTGGTTTGGGATCAGAGTAATATTCAGACAGACACCCAGCCACAGCTACACAAAATGATGGACACCTGCAAGAATCACATGCAGACAAACACAAGAAGTGGCTTCAGTCAGACACCAGATCCAGAATCTCAAACCCACCCAAGGAAACCCATTACCATATTTCAGTGAGGATGACAATGGATGACCTTGGATATGTCTGTTTCCTTTGCAGTTTATGAAATATTCTCCAAAGTCAGGGTTTCTGCTGGCATCCAGGATGCCATTAGGCTGGGGGATGCTGGCACAGTACTGTGTCCTTGTCTTGTCTTGCCCCAGTCCCTTATGAAGTGACCTTCTGACTAGGGAGACCAGGGGAGCTCTAAGAAGGAGCTGGGCACCTCCTGGCTGTGTCCTGGGGCAGGGGCCTTGGCCCAGAGTGAGGGGGATGATGGTGGGGCCTGGTGCAGTCTCTCAGGCGGGGCTTGCGCAACACCTCCTGAACTCCACATCTGCAAGGCCTGCACACATGGTTTTCCTATTATGAAGTGACCTTCTGACTAGGGAAGGTGGTGCCAGCCCAGGGAAAGTGGGGATGCACAAGGACCCCAGTTTGGGTCCAAATTCCAAAGAGGTTCCCACCTTCCTTCCCACCTCTGCAACCCCATTCTTGGGTTTGGAGTGATAGGTTTCTGGAGCTGGTCTGGGGACATGGAGGTAGTAAAGACTAGGGAAAGGGGACCCAGTTCTAGGGTTAGAGTGGGTCTGGGCAGGGCCCAGGGTGGGGGTGGGGGTGGGCCCCACGGGCCCCACCCATATGGGCGGAAGGCGCTGTTTATTCAGTGTGGTGCTGGTGTGGTGGACGTTGGCAAAGAGCCCCAGGTGGCTGACCTGTGCAGTGGGCTTGGGTGGCATTCAGGACCCCTAGACCTGTGTAAGTCTCCCTGGCCCCCACCCTCCAGGGCTCTACCTCTGCCCTTCCTACACACTGACTTGTAGTGACCTGGAACAAAAGGAAATTTCTACTGCTGACTCCCATATGGGCTATGGGAAGGAGCCTCTGGGAGGGGCCAGGGCCTGGGACGTGCCTGTCATGTGGCTGGAGGGTTCTTTCCCAACTCCAAGTTCAGGGGAAGACACCTGAGTACTGCTGGCCTGGACATGTGCCTAAGCAATATGTGGAGAACCCCTGAGTGAGGAGGGCCTGTTCCTGGGCAGTGTCCAGGGCCAGAGATGGAAGAGATTTGCCTGAGGACACACAGCAACTCCACAGGTCCTTCTGGTAGCCAGTGGTCTCATCTCAGGTCCCCGAGACCTCAACCCGCAATGCAACTTGGATCTCAAATACCACACTGTGGCTGTCCGCAGCAAGAGGGGAAGGAGGCCACTCTGGAGGGGGCTGGGCTCCCGCGCCAGATCCACAGCAGCCTGAAAGCTCCCTCCGGGGAAAGTGCACATAGCATCCTCTCACGTGTCTTAGAATCCTGGCATTCCCCCTTAAAATCTGTCCTAGTTATGCTGGAGATCTCCTGACCCCGAACACTTTCATGTATGACAGAAATTTCATCTCCATGGCAACACCTTGGGAAGCTGCAGCCTGGGAGCAGAACTTTCGGAGCAGTGAAGACGATCCGTGGGTTTCCATAAAACAGCCGAGAGCAAGTCCTGTTTCCCATCTGGGCGGGAACGAGTGTGTGGGGTGTGGGGACACAGGGAGGGGTGTGGGGACAAGGGAGGAGGGCTTGCCCCAACCTCAGTTCTGACCCAGCATGCCACAGCTGCCCAGGGGCTCTGAGAAGCACCAGTTGGGCAGGGCACTGTACCCACACGACTGATCCCCAGCCCCTTCCTGAGCACACTTCTGTGCCTGAGCAATGGGTGCAGGGATGGGGGTGGTGGGCATAGAGGAGGTCTGCTTTCCCCAGGGAACTGCAGCACCCTCTCTCTGTAGCCCTTGGGAATGAAGGCTGGAGACATCTCCACACAGAACCGCGGGCAGCCCCCCAGGCTCAGCCCAAATTCCACAGTGAGGGAGCAAGCCCTGGTCCATCCAGCCACAGGTGTGTGAGAGGCTTGTCCTGGGGACAGTAGCACATGCCATTTTGGAGGACCTGTCTGGGTTCCTGTGTAAATTGTTCCCCCTGCCTGGGCTGCTTCTTGGACCCAGGAGAGAGGATAGTGCCTTGCTTGGGAGGTGGCCATTCTTCTCAGGGTCTTGGAAATGCTGGCTGCCCCCTTCTGCAATTGTGACCTGGGGTCCTCCTTAGGCCCCGGGGGCCTTGTCTGACTCTGTTTTTCCTGCTGAAGACAGTGAACTGGGGTGGGGACATCTGGTACCTCTTTTGCTGTGTCTGGACCCCGACCTGTCTGAAAGCAGCCTCTCTGCTGTAACAGACCCCTACAGCCCCCTTCACCAGAGCAGCTGAAAATGTTCCTCAGCAGCGAGTGAAGGTGGGGGTGGGTGTCCTCAGTGAACCTGCAGTGGGACCGACAGGCATCCTGGACTGAGCCCCACATGGGGTCCTGGCTCCCCACTTCAAGTCTGCCCTAAGAAGGGGACGTGGCTTCCAGAAAGGGAGGTCCAGGGGCCGTCCCTGCCTGTGGCTGGCCATGCCACGCTTCCCAGTGTTTGTCCCAGTCTCCAAAGAAGCTGTCCCTTGCTGCCGGTGTGCTGGGCCCAATCCGAGCACCCTTACGAGACCGCCACACAGCCATCTGAGAGACAAATGAATAATCCTGAGCAAGATTCATTCATCTTTTCCTTCCTCCTTCCCTCCCTACTCCTCCCCTTCCTTCCTTGTGAACTCCCGTGGGTGACCCTGATCCTTCTCACCACCCTGCCAGGAATGTCCCCAAGTAGAAGCCCCAATGTGATTGGGAAGGGTGGGGTCCTGGCCTTGAGTGACATCTCTGCTCTCCAGGTCCCCAGGTTTCCTGGACATGAGGAAGACCGCAGGGACATTCTGATTTAGAGCCACAGACTTGACCCTGAGCCCTCCGGAGCCTGTCAGTGGTGGATCAGGAACTCATCTTACGGGAGAGACAGCAGGGTGAGGCCTTGCTGGGCCCCTGCCCTGGCCTCACTCCCGCGCTGTGCGGAGCCCACTTGCCCCGGGGGCTGCTCTCTCCCCTAGAGAGGAGAACGGGCCTCATTTCCTGTGTCCCTCCGCCTCCCCTGTGTTGGGGCGCCAGAGGAGCCTGTGGTGTCTGCACAGCACCCCTCAGACGGCAGCCCTCAGGTGAAACAGTCCTGTTTTAGAAGGAAAACCCAATTTATTTTTGCACATGTTGGGATAATGGATTCCAATGATATGAATAATTCATCTCTCCACTTACTCTCCTCCTCAGACAGTTTGGGGTCAGAAGAAATGGCTGAATTAATTTTGTGTTTCAATGTGACAAAAACAAGAGCGACTCAGGGGTCCTTGAGCCCCCATCCAGGTCCTGTGGAATGCTTGCTGGCAGATGTGGGGGGATCTCCCGCAGAGGCCCCTCGCCCTGCCCCCACCCATCTGTAGCAGGTGGGTGGAGGACTCCCCAGGGGAGGCAGGTGGTGGGAACCCGCGCCTCCCCCAGGCCCGCTGCTCCAGTGGCCCCAACTCCACAGAAGTAGCCCTGCTGGTTCCCTGTGCTCCTGCAAACCCACAGTGGCTCTTGTTCTCCTGGAGACCTGTGGAGGTGTTTCCGCCCCTTGAGGATGTCTGCAGTCTGAGCACCAGGACTCTGGATCGCTCGGATTTCACAGCATTAGGGTTCCCATGGATGAGCTCTGCACACAAGGAGCAGGTCACCAGGGCCTAGGAGGGATGCCCAGGCCTCTGCAGGAAGGTTGAGGGCTGCAGGGCTGGGAGGGTAGAGAAGGGGATAGGCGTCCTGGACTGAGCCCCACATGGAGTCCTGTTTCAAGGTGCGGTTTCAAAGCACCCTGGGCCAGACAACTTAAACAACAGGACCTTCTCAGACATCCTAGAACCAAAGTCCGAGGTGGCGCGTGGGTAGGGCTGCTTCCCGCCATCTTTTCCTGCCTTGTTATTCCCCACTCCTGTGGTTTTCACATCTGTCTGTGACTACATTTCCCTCCTAACGAGGCCACCATCTATGACCTTGTCTTACCTTGATTGCTTCCTTTTTTTTTTTTGATTGCTTCTTTAAAGACCCTGTCTCCAAATAAGGTCACATTTTGAGATACTGGAGGTTAGGACTTTGACATGATTCTGGGAGGGAGGACATGATTCAGCCCTTAGCAAATGGGAAGTGGGGGGAGCCGAGTCAAATCCTTGAGAACATTCCAGAACTGCCCAATCTCTCTTGCCACCTCCGCCTTATGAGGGCCACCAGCAGAATGGTTCGAGGAGCAGACTGCTTTGGGTCTAGGACCCAGAAGGACCCAGGGGTGAGGTCCAGCAGGAAGTGGAGGAGCAGAGACTTGCTGTCTGGGCCCACACCAGCCTCCAAATACCAATATGGGGGCTCCTCCTCGGTGCTCTACTAATTGAGAGGATTTCTTCTTTTTTGAACCCAGGGGTGCTTAACCACTGAGCCACATCCCCCACCCTTTTTATATTTTTATTTAGAGATAGGGTCTTGCTCAATTGCTTAGGGCCTCATTAAGTTGCTAAGGCTGGCTTTGAACTTGTGATCCTCCTGCCTTAACCGCCCAAGCTGCTAGAATTACAGGCGTGACCTACCACACCCATCCCTTAATGAGAAGATTTCTTTAGAAAAATTATTATTATCATTTTTGGTCCTGGAGACTGAACTCAGGGACCAGAGAGGACCGGAGAGGACTGTTCCTGTGCCTGTACTACTAAGCTACATGCCCAGCCCTTTTATTTTTTTGCGACAGGGTCTCACTAAGTTGCCAAGGCTGACCTTACACTTGCCGTCGCCTCAACCTCCTGAGTTGCTGGGATTACAGGCACGTGCCACCATGCCTGAATTAATATTTTTTCGTAATACAAAAGGAATACATTTTCACTTAGACTAAGTAGCGTGAAGACAAACAAACTTCCTATAGTCCTTCCAACCAGAAGTTGCTGGTTTGGGGTCCCCCCTCCAATCTGTTATCTATATCTCTGTGTCAGACTTTGCTGGCTGCCCCCAGGTTTGACACCCTCCTCTGTGCTGGCAGTCAGACAGACTCCAGGACCGGAGAGAAGACTGCTGAAGACTTTAGAAACACCAGCCCTTCAAAAGGAGCACAAGGCCTCTTAGATACTGGTGGCTGATAATGTGATGCCTGGAGCTGTGGCCATCATTTTGCAACCACAAGGGGACAATTCTGAGATCGGAGGCCCAGTGGGGATGGCAGGGCAGACAGGAGAGGATCCTGAGTCCTGGAATGTCACCTGACTGCTGAGTGCATCTGCCTGGGTTTCTTGTGACATGACATAGCGTACTGCCTCGGTTTACAGTCACTGGGAGTTGGTGTTTCTGTACTGAAAGCCCAGAATGACCTAGGTTTGTCTCTGTATGTGTACGAGCACATACGTGTGCATAGAAATTTCCCTTCTTAACATCATGTTGGGGCCAGAGGTTTCCCCTGCGCAGATGGGAGGCTCGGGAAGGCAGTTCAGAGAGGAGATTTCGGAATGAGGGTCCAGAGAGCCTGCGACCTGTTCCTGCTCTTGAAGCCTGCCCAGCTCTCTGGTGCAGATGCCATGATGGGAGCCTTTGGGGGAGGTCCCCTGTTGTCACCTCGAGGCTGTCCAGGGTGTGCCTCGTGGCTGCTCCCAGCCGCAGGTCACTGCCACGCAGAATCCCTTCTCACTTCCTCCTGAGCTGTGGCCTGAGTTGGCACAGGCTGTGGGGCCAGGGCTCCGGCGGATGGCGCTTTCCCACAGAGTGGAAAGGGACTGAGTCAGCAGGGCTATTCCTGGCGTTCCAGTTACTGGATGCACCGTCTGAATTTGTAAGGCAGTTTACGCTCCTTAGAAACCCAACCTGCCCTGAAGCTCCAGGGCGCTGCCAGGACTGATTTTGCTGCCAGCTCTCTGGCCTTCCCTTCTCTTGTGGGGAGGAATACGGGGTCTGGCCTGGACAGGCTGTGTGAGCAAGTTCCAGATCTCATTCCAGGGTGACTCCCTTCCGGAAGCTTCCTGGGTATGATGGTTTGGATGTGAAGTGTCCCCCCAAATCTCATGTGCGAGACAATGCGAGAAGGTTTAGAGGTGAAATAATTCAGTCATGAGAGCCTTAACCCAATCAGTACATTAATCATGTTGGGGATTAGCTGAGTGGTAACTGAAGGCGGGTAAGGGTGTGGCTGGAGGAGGTGGGCACTGGGTATCTGGCAAGTGGAGTCTCTCTGCTTCTTGATCATAATGTGAGCTGTTTCCCTCTACCACACTCTTCTGCCTTGATGTTCTGCTTCACCTTGAGCCGTATGGATGTGAGACCTCTGAAACCATGAGCCCCTAAATAAACTTTTCCTTCTCTAAAATTGTTCTGGTCAGTCTTTGAGTCACAGCAGAAAAAAATAAAATAAAAGCTGACTAAAACACTGGGCACTGACTAAACCAATGTCTATTGAGGGAATCACTTGGGTCTCCAAATTTGGCTTGGACAAGGATAGTATCAGAGATGGGCAGGCAGGAGCTCTGGGCCTGTCTTTGCCCACCAGCTCGTATGTCAGGGCTAAGCTCGTGCAGCATGGTGGTGAGGAGTTCTGGAGACCCTCATTGCAGGATTTGTCCAACATGGTGGCTAGGCAAGCTCAGAGTTGGGTTCTGGGGATTGCGCCCTCCTGCCTGCTACCCTATCTTGGTTCTGGGAGCCAGGGTGCTTCAGACATAGTCATGGAATTAGCATGAAATGAACACCTTGGGTTCATTAGGAGAAGGGAGGAGGTTGCTGATCCATGTGGCACATACAGAGATCTGAAAACAGGATTTAGGAATGAACTTCAGTTGGGCTTCCAGTGACCAGCACCGGACATAAGGCCTTCCTTCCACACAGGCCCTTCTCACGGATCTTCCCAGGACCAGGAGGGCTGCGGGACCAGGCAGGGGGAGTCCAGAGAGCTGGCTGTGGTTCCAGGTCTACCACTCGCCGGGGCTGGATGACTTGCCACACCTGATTAAAGGAAATGGGATCAAGGATTTGATGACGGTGATGGGACAGTGAATGTGTGATAGTGACGCAGAGGACAGACAGTTTTGTCAGAGGTTATGGTGCTGAGGAGGTGGTGGTAGGTGAGGGTGATGAGAAGATAATGATGGAGATGGCGGTAATGAAGAGAAGGTGGGGTGAGGTGCTGGCCAAGAGGAGGTAAAGGTGACGAGATGAGGAGGTGATGATGGTGAGGAGCAGTGATGGTAGTGAGGAGCAGGCCGTGGTGATGGTGATTGTGGTGGTGAGGATGTGGTGCTTACAAGGGCGTGTGGTTCTTTTCAGCAGGTGATGATGGTGGTGGTCATGAGGACATGGTGACAACGAGGAGGTGACAGTGGTATGGAGGGATCTGGTGTTTGTGAGGATGAAGACAATGGTCCCCTGCATGCAGTAGGTGCTCAGTGGTGGTCCGCTGGACTGACTTGTGACTTGTGTGTGTACGTGTGTGACAACGTAGGGTGCTCCAAGTCTCCCCAGCTCTCTTCTCTACGGCCCAGAGCATTCTTCTGTCAGAAAATGGCCAAGAATCCAGAATTCTGCAGGAACTGGAGCGGGCGAGCTGAGCGATGGGCGTAGAAACCCGTGTTCGCAGCCAGCAGTGCACAGCTGTTTCCTCTTGTGGCTTCCACAGCTTCAGATGATTTGTGTTATTAGAGGAGATGGTGTTTGCTACCGACCGACAGCCCTGGCGGCCCTGGGGAGGCAGACGCCCAGTAGACACACGAACACTGGGCCAGTTCATCCCTTCTACGTGTAGGGAAGGCTGGGGTGTTGGCTGCTGGGGCAATGTGGATGACTCCCAGCTCAGGCGGACCCCCCACCATCCCCCAGAAAGGGCTGACTCTCGGGTCTTGTCTCCTGGGAGCACATAGGAGCCCTTGCTGGCTGCAGCAGACCAGGCTGGCTCCTGCCATCTCCTCTGTGCCCCTGGCTGCAGGGCGGTCTGTGGGGATCGGCCCCTCCCGGCTCTGAGTCAGCCAGCAGTGAAGTGCATCTGAGGATGCCCAGAAGCCCATCCCCATTCCCTGGTTGTGGGCCTCGCAAAACTGTTACTCCACAGCGATACATGGAGCTCCTTGTCATAGGAAAGGGTCCCTGCTGCCTCGTGGCGGGGGAAGTCTCACCACCCATGTGAATGGAAGCCTGCCACCTGTAGGTGTTCAGTGGTTAACCAACTATAGTCACAGCAGGTCAGGGGAAGTCCCCAAGATGGTACTCTACCTGCAGGGGCCTGAGTGGTCAAGCAGGGGATGAGCCCCTCTTGGAGGGCCAAGCAGATCTGCAAACAGATGTATTGTTCTTTTTTTTTTTTTTTTGGTACTGGGGATTGAACCCAGGGGTGCTTAACCACTGAACCACATCCACAGCCCTTTTTTGTATTGTATTAGAGACAAGGTCTCACTGAGTTGCTAAGTGCCTTGCTAAGTTGCTGAGACTGGCTTTGAACTCACGATCCTCCTGCCTCAGCCACTGAGATTACAGGCGTGCACTATAGTGCCCGGCTGATGGATTATTCTTGAAAAGATAACCCTGTGCTTCCCAACACCCTTGGCCTCTCCAGCCAAGTACCCGTGGCCTCTTGATCTATTTTCTAGAGCAGATGGGGGTCATATGGGTGTCCATGGGGGAAGAAATTAGCATGGTTTGCTTTGACCTTGGAAATGAAATTTGGTCCAAACCTCATTTGAATATTTAATTCATAAGTGGGTTTTAAAGTTTTACCAAGGACCCACTTATGTGGCTGCTGCTCATCTGGCTGGGTCCTGACAGTCTCCAGTTTGGATTTGATACCAGGCCAGGGCGGTCGACGCCCCTCCCCAGTGCTGGGGCAAGCAGGCTCCAGGGAACCTGAGACCCCAGCCCGAGCAGCAGTGGCCACCTGTCTGCCCAGCGCAGCCTCCATTTCACGCTCCCCGTGGCTGAGGACGCAGCGGAGGACGTTGTGAGGAGCCGCTCCCGCCACGCCTGTCACAGCTGCCCTGCACCTGGTTCTGTGGGAAATGGTGAAATGAGATTTTCTCAGGATTCTCCTTTTGGGGGTTGGGATGGGGTGGGGTTGGGAGAACCCTCCTGTAACATACTGAACCCCTCCATGGGAGGATTTATGGCATAAGTATCACACGAATGTTCTGGCTGTTAAATCATGAAGGGAGAAGTGTTTGGGGACGCTGTCCTCGTCTCTCTGGGCCAAGCTGTGAGCCTCACTGACTTCTTATTAAGGAGCTGCACGGTCGGGGTTGCTGAGCTGCAGAGTGGAAAACCTTCCGCTCGCTGACCGTCTGGGTTCACAGCTTCTGCTGGAGGGCACCCAGCTCGGCGCGGCCGCGATGAACACATCCTTTCTGTGTGCTGGGCCTCACATTGGCCTTCTGTGTTCTCCTGGCTGCCCTGCAGGGATGATTGGGGGACATTCTCTACTCTTCCTGGAGCCCCCACACACTGCGGGTGGGGAGTGCACAGGCCGGGCACAGTGCTTGGTGGGGCAGGAAGATGGGGTGCTGGGTGCATCTCTGGTGTGGCTTGAGCCTCCTGTCCCTTTCCAGCGTCAGCATGGTCAGGCATCTTCCCTGTATCTCAGCAAGTCTTCTTTAGGTTGGAAGAATCTTGATGACCCTGGGTTGGGACAAGATCACAGACAAGGCTGTTGGTTGGTGGTTAGGGGTTCGAACCTCACTGACACTGCGTGGTTGGCAGTAGCGATCCTCTTTAAAGGATGGGTCTTGTCTCCTGGATCCTCTGGGCTGTCTGTGTGAACCCCACACAAGGCTGACCAAGCAGACCCTTTCCCCAGGAGCGGCTAGGACTCTTGTGTCAGGTGACACACCAGAGGTATGACACCCAAGCAGGAGACACTCTCTGGAAGGCTCCTGGGACTCAGTCTGGGAAACATGCCTGCTACTTACTGGGAAAGGGGACTTCCAGCTCAGGTCTGGGGGACTGAGGAACACTTTGGGGTTTTTCCTGGGCCCGTGTCCTCCTTGAAGTTCTCCAGGCCCTCCTGTGCTCCTGGTGTTTGGGAGGCATGTGTCTCCTACCCTGTTTCCCAGGGGGCTCAGCTGGGATCCTGATTGTCACATTCAGATATCACAGAAGGTCTTTCCTGGCCTCTGCAGGTCACTGGGCACTGGACCTGCAGAACTGAGCAAGGGGCATCCAGGCCTGGTGGGACCATGCACACCTGCTGCCATCCACTGAGAGGCTGCTACTGCCACAGGACTACAGGCCTGGTCCCCAAGGAGACTGGCTTCCTCCTGAGCATCAGCCTAGAATCTCAGCTGGGAGCAGCAGCTCCTACACAAGCACTGTGGCTGTATGGCACACAGTAGGTGTCACATGCATGCCCATGGGAGTTAGGTGCAAGGGGGTAAGCTGGGGGGCTGGACCCTGGCTCTTCCCACACTGTGGCTCCACACCCCTCCCCAGCATCCTGGGTCTCTCAGCAGGATGTTCAGCTGAGGGAAGGGCTGGTTCCAAACTTGGAACTGGCAGGGACAAGACCAGCCTCTGTCCCCCTAGGGTCAGCGCAGGGCCAGGCAGTGGGCAGAGGCCGGAGGTGGCCCGAGAAGGAAATGGTTGAAATTTGCAGCCAGGGCAGGAAATGGACAGAGTGTCGAGGAGGAGTTGGAATGCCAGCTGGAATGCCCCCCCCCCAGACCCGAGCCAAGTCAGGAAGTGCCTGGTGTCTTGGCCGGAGGAGCTCTTGCCCCACTGGGTGGGTGCCTGCCTAGCGCTACCTCCGGTTCCCAGCTAGTGGCTTTAAGGGGGGAAGTTAAGAAATAGAAGGGGCTGCAGACCAGGGGGTCCTGCCTCTGGTGTATCTACCTGGAGCTCCCTCTCAGCTCCCTGCTAGGTGTACAAGGTCCCTGAGAAACTGCTCCGCCCTCAATGCACTTGGGATTCGGTATGCTCTTTCTGATGCCACACCGCACACAATCTTCTCTCCACTTGATTTTTCTCTCAGTGGAAAACTATTCAGTCTTTGCGACCCTGAAGATCCTGGATCAAACCGTCCCTGAAGCACTCTACCCACAGTTGGTGTGTCCCTTTTCTTCCCCAGTTTTACAGCCCAGATTTGCTGCCTCGGGGCCACCTTCGCACTCCTTTTTCTCTCCCACCAGCCTGTGGGGCACCTGATAACAAGGTACCCGATAACTCTGTGCCCAGTACATACAGCACTCAGTTGACACCCAGGGTTTTCTGAGCTTAGAAACGTGAGCTCTTGTTGTTTCAGTGAATTGTCCTCAACTGCCGAGAGGTGCTGAGGATGAGGGCATGCTCGGACCTTCGTGGCACCTGTGTGGCCAGTCCTTACCCAACTCTGCTGCTGCTTCCAACTCCAGTGCCCTCTGCTCTGCAAGACTGCTCAGCCTCATGTCAGGAGGGTGTCAGGCCCAGCTCTACCTTTCAGACCTTTGGTTTCCTTCTCTGAAACAGGGCAGGATGCTGCCCTCCTGGTGGCACAAGGAGACTGGCGCTTGGTGGAGACTTGGAGCTGAGTGCTTGGTGGAGAAGAGCCCAGAGGATTGCTTGAGTGCAGGTTTCTAGGCCCCCAAAGCCCCCGTGGGATTCCTTTGTGGGCTGATTAGCATTCCAGCCCCTCAGAGTCATCTGGATAAAAAGATGCCCAGGGCTGACCTGAGCTCTGACTGACCCGCCTGGCCTTGCCCACACCTACAGCTTTCCTCTGTGAAGACAGCCCATCTGGGCGCTGCAGGGTCTCCTGAGAGCAGCCTGGAGCAGGGCCAGCCAGGGGGGTTTGGGGGGAGCCTTATTCTCCCTTAGCTTCCAGAATCTTGTGAACCGTGACTTGTGGATTCCAGTTTCGCCTGGTCAGCATCCATTGGGTCCCCCCCAAGAAATTAAGGCTGTGTGTCCAGCTCCTCTCACACTGTTGTCGTGAGGTCCCCAGAGCAGTCTGCAGGGTGGTACTGTGGCTAGGACTCTCATTTGAAGGAAGAGGAGGCCGAGGCATCAAGCTATGGGGCGGTTAGCATGGGGCTGTGGCCAGTGATGAGTGAGCCAGGAGCTGGTCACATGCTGAGAATCTCTCTAGGTGCCTTCCCAGGGGGTCCAGGGGAGCCACAGCCAGGCCCTGATCCTTCCAGACCCTGAGGCTGCCTGGCCAGGTGAGAAACCGAGGCATGGAAACCTCACGGGTAGCTGCAGAGACAGGGTGGGGTTGGGTGGCCTCTGCTGTGTGGCTGTTCCTGTCTGCCGTCTGGGGACAACTCAGGACGGCTCCTCCCTGAGTGCCAGCAGGACGGGCCGGCCCTGGTGTCTGGACGTGGGCACACCGGCTCCCGATTCCCCAGATTCCCTGCCAACCATCGGATGCGAGTTAAGGAAACATTTATTTTAAATGTAAACGGATCTCGTGAGTTCCTTAGAGCCTCTGTGGAGGCAGCCCCTGGACGGTGAGGCCGGATGATATAAATAGGGTGCAGTTGTTGCTGCCTGTAATGGGAGGGCCAGGAGGGCCGGAGGGAGGCACGGGGGTGGGGTCAGACCCCCGGCCCCTCTTCTCAGTCTCACCCTCTCCCAGCTGGGAGTCAGCGGGAGGACAAGGCCACCCACCTTCATTTCAGCAGGGAGAGGAAGCCTCCTGCTGGTCCTTCCAGCAGCTGTGGCCAGCCGGCTGGAGGCCCGTGGACACCCCTTCTGGTTCCACTTCCCTGCCCCCACTGGACTCCTGAAGGCTGGTGCTGAGCCCATCCCGCCTAGAGCACTGGGTGCGCCTGGCCCCTTGCCTCCTGGGTGGGAAGCCGGATCCTCAACTACACACCACCAGCCTCCTGGTGCCGGGGTGGGAGGCCTAGGCTCCTACCATTGCAGTGGGGATTCCAAGCAACTCCGTGAGCTCCCTCCGGGCTCTGGACTCTCCCTTCCCAGAGGACCCCGCGTCATCGGAAACAAAAGCCAAGAATGCTGAGGGGCCCCTGGGGCGTGTGACAGCGTCTGGCTGGGCTCCAGGAATCACCCACAGGCATGTCGGGGAGCTGGCGGGCGGCCAGGACGTGTCCCTGCGGCTGCCCGTGGGTGTGCAGGCGGGCGGGGGGCCCATGGAGCAGACTCCTTCCTGAGAGCACAAGGGGAGTTTCAGTCTCCGGCCATGAGAAAGGTTGACACTTTGCCTAGTTCCATTCCTGCACCAGAAAGCCATTTGGGCCACACAGGCCTGGGGACAGGGGCAGGGCTGGAAAAGTCACAGGCATTGGGGGAAACAGAGGCTCAGCTGGGGGAGTAATGATGCCTCTGGTATTTGTAGTAGCTCATGTGCTCCCTGGGGACAGCGCCATCTGTATCTGTTCCCTGTGTCCCCAGAATCCAGCCTAGGCCTGGCACCTTGGCAAAGGGATTTGCCCAAACGCATGCTTGAAAGTTTCTGGTAAAACTTTGCACCAACAGCCCTTGGAGTTAACAGCCATTTGCCCCTATTTTATGGATGTGGAAACTGACAATAGGTTGATCCTAGGAAGTGTGACTCAGGGCTTGTACCCTCTGCTCCTGCTGCCCTGGGCAGGATCTAGAGAGGGCCTGTGAGGGCAGAGCTAGGTCTGCCCAGGGCTCCTGGTTGTCCAAGGGTCCCGGCTGTCACATGTGGGGACAGGATGGAGACTAGTTTGGTGTTGGAGGTCTCTTGCCAGTCTGGAGCCAAGAGGAAAGGCCCTACGGAGATGTCTGTCTCTACTGGACATCGGCAGGCCAATGGGGTGTCAGGGGGATGCTGTCCCTGTGGACACTGACTGAGCTCCAGCAAAGGGGCCTTGACCTCAGGGTCCGAGGGAGAGATAGATGGGCAACTTGCAGATCCAAACCTCATGGAGGGTCAGGACATGTAGAGATATGATGTGCAGTTCCTCCACTAGGAAAGGTCTCCTCTGTCTGGCCATCTCTGTCTGTGGCAAGGTTCTGCAGATGCCCAAGTGCTGTGTTTTGCAGGGCACGTGAGTGGGGATGGGATCAGCATTGGAAGGACAGTCAGAGCTCATCTGGCCTCCCTCTCCTCTTTGCTTCTACAGGTGGAGAAACCAAGGCCTGCCTGCACCCGTGAAGAGAAGGCCTTTCGTGAAATTTTCTGGATGGAAGGGAGCATGTCCAGAACTAGGCACAGGCCTGTCCAACCTGTTGGCCTTTCAGGGCATGACCCTGGGGAAAGCAGCTTTCTGCATACCCATTATCGAAGACTCAAAGCTGAGTCTGTCCAAGTTTTATTTCCCTGTGACCAACAGAGCCTCCGAGTCTCCCCCTCCCTCGGGCCCCAGCTGGCATGAATGTCAGGCCCTCTGAGGCCATGAGTCTCCTTTCTGACATGGCTTCAAGAGTGGAAGTCCAGGGCCTGGAAGCTGGAGGGAGAGACAGGCAATGATTCCCAGCAGTCAGATGTGGCTAGAGTGCAGGAATTCTTTGTGACTGAGTGGCTAAGTGGTTAGAGCTCAGACTTGGGGTCTGCTGGACAGTAAAACCCAGCCTTTGTTCTGCTTTGGCACACCTTGACCTTCCTGGCCCGTGCACCCCAGTTGGTGGCAGGGCACAGATGGGTATGCAAACTCTGTCACGGGAGCTCAGGAAAGTCAGCCGTGAGGGGCTTGCGGGTGGCTCCTAAGCCGGGTGGGGCAGGCAGAGGCAGCTGTCCCTGTCTTTTTTCCTCGCCAGAGCCTGAGCAAGCAGCCACTTCACTCCAAAGACAGCAACACCTCTCAGGAATGCCATCTGTGGGAAGATGCCAGGGACTCCATGTGGTTGGGCCACCCGATGGGCCATGAGCTCAGAAGCTTAGGCCTCCAGAGGAAATCTGCATCTGGCCCTCCACCCCAGGCTCTCACCTCCCGTACCTAGCTCAAAATGAGGGCAAACTAAAGCATAAAATATAGACAGGCAACTTCAACAACTAGGGATCCTGACATGTGGTCAGAGGCTGGCCTCTCCTTACCACCACCTGTTCTTGGAACAGGGCCCACATTGTTGTGTGCCTTGGTTTCCTCATCTTTGAACTGGGGTCATAGAGCATCTCTCTCTGGAGGGTCTAATGTGAGCATTAGTTAGTGGATAAAAGCCCTTGGACAATGTCTAGCATTGCAGTGCGGGCCCAATGAATAGGCATTGCGAGCTTTGAACTTGACACAACCGACAAGCTTGTTGTAATTAAAGCTAATTCACAATAAGAGGGTGGGGCTAAGGAAAGAATAGGGTTACTTTGGATTAGGCAGAGGGGTGTGAAGGGAGGGGAGGGGACATGGGGGTAGGAGTGATAGTAGAATGAATTGGACATTATTACCTTTTGTGCATATATGACTATACAACCCGTGTAACCCTCTCCATCATAGTCCAACCAGAAGAATGAGAAGTTATACTCCTTTTATGTATGATGAGTGTCTTGTATAGCTAATGAGAACAAAAAAGTCTAGATTTCTTTGGGGTTTGGGAGGTTGGCGGCTATGTGTGTCCATGTATATGAGTGCTTTGTGTCCACTCTTTATGTGGCTAGTCAGCCTCCTCTGTGGCTTCTCCCAGGGCTCTGGTCCAGCTGGACAGATGGACATGGTACCTGGGCAAAGGGTGATGCTGGGCCTCCCACCCAGTGGCACCTACTGGGGCTGTGAGAGAGCCCTGGTGCCGGGCAGTGCCTGCCTTAATGGACATAGTGGGCAGGTGTCCTTCTCTCATAGCTGGGGCCATTCCAGGGGCAGGGCCACATCCCAGTCCTGAAGCACATCCAGGAGAGGCATCAGGTGTCTTGTGGGAGGCTGTGTGATGTCCTTAGAGGTGGCTCTGTTCTCCTGAGACCCCCTGCTTTCGTGAGCAGGACTGTGAAAGGACATGTAAGGACCAGCCTATCTCACGGATGCTTCCCCATGGGACAGGGCTCTGGGTCCCCAGCACCACCAGTCTGTCCTCAAATATTCCCAGCCACAGTAGCAGGCCACCAGAGAAGGGAATGTCCAGGTCTCAGGAAAGGGATGGGTGCAGATGGATGGCCAGTCCTTGCCCTGATGGCCATGCTGAAGCTTCTGAGTCTTGAAGGGCTTGGAGGGGGTCCCTGCTGAGTGTCTGAGCCCTGGCGATAACAGTGGTCTTCATCTGAGCTTTGTGCAGCTCCCTGCCCCGGGCATGCACACGGTGGGTCCTCCCCTGGCTAATTTTATTCATTTTTTGTACAGTTTGAGAGGAGGCATGAGGACCAGCCCATCTCACAGATGCAAAGCCTGAGGTACAAAGACGAGGAGCCTCTTGATCAAGACCCCTCATCGAGATCCTCTGATCCTGTCTGCTGCTATTTGATCTCGGACAGGTCCCGAGGTCCTGCACCCTCAAATGGTGGGGACAAGAGTCCTTCCCTTTGCTGACGGTGAAGGCCTAGGAGCCAGGCCTTGCCCACCTATTGAAAGTGCTCCTCACGGGGACCCTGTGAGCTCCCCACCACTGTTGAAAGAAGGATCCCAAGGTCCTCTCACACTGGAGCTTGGAAGTTGGCATCACAGGGCCACAGGACTGTGTGACCTCTGTGGCTCCAGGGGAGGGTCTGCTTCTGGCTTATGCATTTATCCATTTTCTCATTCGTTCATCTCATAAGCAGAACTTTCTCACAAGCCTCCTGTCGGTCAGGCCACAGAGGAGTCCTGACTTCACCGCTTTTCTGGAAGTTTCTTCAAATCTCTCGTGAACCTCAAAGGCCTTGGAGCTTGGTGACCTCTGTCCTCTGTGGTGTGGCTTCCGGGCATTCCTGGGGTGGCCGCAGCTCTTGAGGTTATTCTTGGATAACCACAAGTCACCCTCCTGTGAACAGAGACTTTTCATCAGACACTGATGGAAGTAACGTCATTCCCAAATTACCGGGGCTCTGCGGGTGGGGCTGGTGTGACCCATGTCCCTTGAGGGGTCCCAGCTCTACCACTTTCTGCCAAGACCCTGGACCATCGCTTCCTGCTGCCCTCTGGGTTAGGGGCTCCCTGCACCCGTGGGGCCATGGTTCCCATCTGGAAAAATCAGAAGCTCCGGGCAAAAGGTGTTTGTTTCTTTAGGATGAAGCAGGTGGATGTGGCTCTGAGTTCAGGGAAATGACCAGATCAGCATGTTGGAAAGAGGGAGGAGGCAGCAGCAGATGCAGTCCCTCACACCAGCTTGGGGACCCCAGCTCTTGCTTAGCCTGGCACAGCATGGAGGAGCCTCTGACACCACTGAGAGACCTGGGAAGGGTGCCTGGGAAGGGCCCCAGCTGGAGTGCAAACATGAGGTGACTATTAGCTTTATTCCCAAGCCAGGGTGAGAGGAGGGAGAGAGACAGACAAGAGGCAGAGACAGAGAGAGATGGAGGGAGACCGAGGCAGAGGCAGGCAGAGGAGGCACAGAGGTGCAGGCAGAGCTCCTCTCTCAGAGGGCCTTCAGGACCCTCCTGAAACACAGGGGTAGGATGTGGTAAGGCCTTCCAGAAAGAAAAGTGGATGACCGCCAGGAGGTACTATGTGCTCACTCAGGCTGCGCTCATTCATTCACTCAACAAACATTCCCTAGGTGGCCATCTGGGCCCGGTACTGGTCACAGCCACCAGCCTCTTCCCCAGTGGCTGTGGATGCCTGTTGCATCCATGTGGGACGCAGACACAGAAAACTCCCGTCCCTGTGCAGCTCACCCAGCCCAGTAAGTGACTAGCAGCGGCACTAGGGAGAGAATCCTGACGGCAGAGCTGGCACCATCTGGGCTTCAGTTCCCTGTGGGTCCTGCAGAGTGACCGGGTCACCTTTGGTGGCCAGCACAGGTAGAATGGATGCTTCCTGCCAGGCTCAATATCCCCAGGCTGTAGAGGCTGCTGATCCAGCTCAGACATGCCGGTGGGGGAGGGAGGACAGAAGTGACCCGGCCACTCAGGGGCGCTGGGGGCTTCAGCCGACTCCTTCCTTTCATGGTGAGTTGCTGACCCCACCCTCTTGGGGCCCCAGATTTCTCACATGCTAGAAAAGCTCAGTGTGTCCAGTAGAAAAAAATGTGGGCCACGTAAGTGATTTAAATTGTCTTGCAGTCACATTAAAAAGATAAAAAGAAGCAGGTGAAGTTAATCTTAGTAACATTTATTTAACCCAATGTAGCATTTCAACATGTAATCCATGAAAAAGTATTAATGAGATATTAAAATTCTTTTTCATCCAAAGTCTTTGAAATCCGGTGTGTGATGTTCCCGTTTAGCACATATCAATTTGGGAGATACTTCATGTGTTCATAGATTTCATAAAATTTACAGTTGAAAAGCAGATCACTTACCTGACGGCCTGAATCCACTTAAAGGTTTTTCTCACTGATTAAAATACTGCAAAATGCCTTTTAATCAATATTCACATTCCCTGGACAATACTGCTTCAGTTTTGTTTTTCCACTGGCTATTTTTTGAGCATATTTTCATATGATAAGGACATTGGCATTTCCCTTTTCTGTTATTTATTCGTTTCTTGGGCCCATTTTTTCCTATAATCTTTTTATTTGTAAAAGCTATTTATATGTCAGGGCTCTTAACCCTTTGCCTAGGATATAATTTGAAAATGTTTTCCCATTGTATCATTTCTCTATTTAATTTCTTACTTAAACAGATTTTTTTTTTAAAGAGAGAGAGAGAGAGAGAGAGAGAGAGAGAGAGAGAGAGAGAGAATTTTAATATTTTTTTTTAGTTTTCGGCGGACACAACATCTTTGTTTGTATGTGGTGCTGAGGATCGAACCCAGGCCGCACGCATGCCAGGCGAGCACACTACCGCTTGAGCCACATCCCCAGCCCTAAATTTTTTTAAATGTAAAAATTATGGGGAAAAAAAAAAAAAAAACCCATCCGTGTTTTCTAGGCCTTGATGGTTTGTGTGTTTGCTTAAAATTCATTTTATCTTGAAACAGTGGTAAGTTCCAGGACATTTCACACTGTGCGGGAGTCCCTTGTGTGGTTTTAAACCTGGAAGTTGTCCTAGCTGCATGGTAGCTCTAGGCCATTGATCCCTGAGCAGAGCAGGGCAGACCCCTGGGTACCTGGCTCAGCACGAGCTCCTCCCAACTAGGGTTGGACTTAAATGGACATCTCTGATCCATTTGCACCTTGTTGTTGTGTAGAGTGGGATGAGTGATCTTATCTCTTCTAGCCACCCTCTCTTTCCAGGATCATACTTCTTTCTTCTCTTTTTAAACACTTATTTTTTTTTTTATTTCTTATTAGTGCATTAGAATCATATGTATCAGTGGGATTTATTATTCCATATTTGTACATGCATACTTTGACCAATTGCATGCCCCACTTACCTTCTCTTTCCCTCCCCTAATAATTATCGACAATTAACAATTATTATTAATAATAAACTCCCCTAATTATTACCGATAATTAACGATTGTCAATTATTAGTAAGTAGTATTTTAATTAGTACATGATAATTATATATACAAGTGAGATCCACTGTGGTATAATATACCTGAACACAGCATCATTTGGTAGATTTCATTCCCTAGAAGTTCCATAGGCTCCCCCTTCCTCTACTCTGTTGATTTCCCTTCTATTTTGTGAGATCCCCTTGCCCTTTTGAACACTTTCCCCCACCCCAGGTTTCACATATGAGAGAAAAACATTTGATTCTTGATATTCTGAAACTGGCTTATTTCACTTAGCATGATGTTCTCCAATTCTGTCCATCTACCAGCAAGTGCTATAATTTTATTCTTTATGGCCGAGTAGAACTCCCCTGTGTATATACCTATATACCACATTTTCTTTCTTCTTTTAAGATAGCTTAATTGAGGTGAAATTGATGTACAAGAGTCTGCACATATTTCAAGTGTGTAGTTTGATAAGTTTCAACTTAAGCCTACACCTTGAAACCACCACTAAAGTCAAGACCCCAAGCATGCCACATGCAGAGGTCTGCCTGGGCTCTGGATTCCTGTCCCCTCTGCTGGCCCACTCTGCCTCACTGTATGGTGGTGTTTTCTCTGTAGATGAAATTGTGTTTTTATCTGATTTCTTGCACTCAGCATTCCAGGGGTTTGACCTTTTTGTGGCTGAGTAATATTCTCTGTTAATGTACCATGACTTGCTGATTTGTCTACCTGCTGGTGGGCATTTGGATTGGCCCTGGCTCATGGCCACTGCACATATAGCTTCAAGGAACATCTGTATACAGGTCCTTCTTTGTGTGTCCACACAAAGGCTTGTTCATCCACAGCATTTAACTTTTATGTTTAAATTTAGTTTAATTGGAATTAACTAAAATAAAGAATGCAGGTCTTTGGGGCTCAACTGTACTATGTCCAGCCCCAGGTGGGTGCTGGTTGCCACCAAGAGATGGGCAGCTGCTCTGTCTGATAGGCCCTCTTTGTCTTTCACCAGCACATAGTAGGTGCTCACTGCTGTCCTGCTCTATCCTGCAGAGTGGCTGGGCAGGAGGAAAATAAATGTCATGCTGCTCTGTGACACCTGCCCTGGCTCCAACTTCCTTAGTTCCTGGGGTTCCAGTACAGCAGGATGGGGAGGCCACTCCATCCTTCTTCGACCCCAAGATGTTCCCAAACAAGTGGCTGCTGCCTAGGAGGCAGGTGGAGCCTCAATTTCCTGTTTGAAGTCTGTAGGGGAAGGGATCATCAGTACCCTGAGGACCCCAGGTAGGGCATCTTGAATTCCAGGGTGCCTCAGGAAGTGACAGTGAGATGCATCTCATTTCTGGGGGTCAAAACAAACAGGCTAAGCTTGCTGGGGAAAAGTACCCTATGATACAGAAAAGTCGGTTTGACTAGGAAGCCAGTGGGTGGTACTTTGAAAGAAAAAATGGTGGTGGTGGGTCTGGGAAGCCCCAGTGACCTCTCCAATGTGGTGTGTTTCCTGGAAGCTGGCAGGGAGCTGAAGACACCTTCCACTGGGGCTTAGGCTGTTGTGCCACGGCCCTGCATAACTGGGATGTAGAGGTGTGAGTGGGGAGGCCTCCTGGGTCTGGAAGACTTGTTGGCTCTGGTTTTGACTAAGACCCAGGCCTGGGCTTGGACCTTGGACCCCTGCATCAGGGTTGGGCACTGGGACCTGATAGAGGTTGGAGACAGGGGTCCATGGCCAGCAATTCAGGCCTCATGGGATTCTCTGTCCCTATGTGTGTGTCTCTTTCCAAAAGGAAACACTGAATGTCCCCATGATGTCACAAGGCTCTGGCAGGTACAGCCTCTGTGGGTGGGGAAGGTGGGTAGTGGGAGGTGGACCATGTTTCTTGGAGCCTAGCAGTGGGGCTGGGCACCCTGTTTCAAAGTTGGGGATACCCAGGGTTTCATCTTGGTCACCTGGTCCCCTAGCCCAGTGTCCAAAGGAGGTAGGTGGTAGCTGTGGGAGTGAACTCAGCCTCCACCCCCCAAAAATGCGGTAAGTATGGGGCGGGGAGTTGCCTCCTGCACCTGAGGGGAGGTGCACCTGCTATGGGAAAGAGGGGTGGGGAATGCTGATCATCTGGGCCTTTCCTAAAGAGAAATCAGCCCAATTTATATAGTGGGGGGAGGAAGGCCTTGGAGAATTGACTTTCATGACTTCAAAGAGGGCTTCTGACTCAACAGACTCCTCCTCCAGCTATTCAGGTGAGAGACTACCCACCTGAGTGCCAAGAGCTCAGCCCATTCACACCATCCATCCATCATCTACCTATTCATCCACCTACCCACCCACCATCCATCCATCCATCCATCCACCTACCAACTCACCCATCTATCATTCCATCACCATCCACTCATCATCCATTCATCTACCCATCTATTCACCATTCACCCACCCATCCATCCACTCACCAGCATCCATTCAACATTAATCAATCATCCACCCATCTACCACCATTATCCAAGCACTCACACATCTATCTGTGCATCATCCATTCTTCTATCAGTCTACCTGTTCATACATCTGTTCACCATCCAACCATCCATCCATCCATCCATCCATCTACCCATCCATCTATCTGCCATCTATCCACCCATCCATGTAACCATCTATCCACAAAATTATTCCATCCAACCATCCAACAAATAGTTACCTTCTCTGTGTCTAGGAGAGGAAATTTGGCAGTGACAAGATACAGCTCTGCCTTATGAAACTTGACACTCCAGTGCTTTAAGGATCAAGGAAAATAAGGTACAAGGATTCAGGGGCTTTGCAAAACCTTTTGTCCTTTGGTGTCCCCTCTGGGGCATGGTTGAAGGGGTTGCCATAGAATGAAACCCCCAGGGAGGGAGTTTGGGGATCAATTAATGATCCTCCTTTGGTTTCATGTTTAACTAAGAGTTTCTGGTTAAGTAAAGGGCTCAGCTTTGGGTCTCTATTTAGTTGAGGGCACTGACTGGGGTGGGTCCTCTAGGCAGGCTTTTTTTTTTTTTCTTCCTCAGTGTGGAGCATGGAACCAGGGCTCAGGCATGTTAGGCAAATACTTTACCACTGAGCAATGGTTCCAAGTGCCATGCAGGTTTTAGAGGCTCTGACAGCAGAAATTTCTAAGCACCACGCATTATTCCCCAGAGCGCCCAAGCCCCGAGCCTTTGGTAAGCACTGGGCTGGAAGCCACATTTGCTGAGCACCTGCTGTCTTTAAGCACCTCTGGCCTCCTTACTCAGTGATGAACTCATCCAAACCCTGTTAGAAGATCCCATTTTGCCGGCTCTGTTCCTCAGGACAAGGGCCTGAGGGGAGAGAAATTGCACAGCTGAACCCAGGTGGTCTGAGTTCTTTTCAATGAGGGTATGCTCTGAGGCGTGGGTGGTGGCTGAGTGCCCGACTTGGACACCTGAGAGTCTCTGAGTCTTGATTTCATTCAGAAGCTGGCTTGGGACAATGGGAGGTCTGGCAGGCACTCTTAGTATGACCTTTTATCTCCATGGCCCTCCTGGCCAGGCTGGAGGTGGGTTTCAGTTTCTTTTTGGCCTCCACCAGGATTACTTAATGGCTTAAAAATAACTAAGTAAGTCTAGGGATCAAGTATCAGCCACAGGAAAACTGAAGGTGGGGGCCAAGGGCCTCTCACTGGCCAGCCACTCTGGGAAGAGCTTGGTTTTCCTCTTGGCAGCAGGGGTGGGGTTTGTAAAGGGGGGGTAGGGATATAAAGAACTCTGCACCTGGTGTCAGGAAGCACCAGGTGCAGATCACACCACCTGAGCAAGTCAGTGTGACTTGGGGGAAACCAATGGCTCTTTTGTTAAAAATGAGCCTGTGAGGTTTCACCATGGATCGTTGTCACTCGAATGGGAGAAGGGGCCTCGGAACACTGGTGAGCTTACTTTTTATGACTACTTCCATCCTCGGAAGTTCAAAGGCATAAACTTCTTCTCCTCTGATATGATGGTACCTGACCCCTTCTGGTTATAAGCACGCATGTCCCAGGCCAGGTTCTAGACTCTTAGGTGCCAGGTGCCCATGAATAGTCAGTAAGGTGGACCAGGCCAGCCAGATGTCTTGCTCACCCATCATCCATCAATCTGTCTCCATCCATCCATCCACCATCCACCTACCATCTGTCCATGCATCATTTATCCATCTATTCACCCATCCACTATCTATCTATCTATCCATCCCTCCATCCTTCGTACATACATACATACATTAACACTCATTAACCAACTCACTTCTCTTATTTTTGTGCTGCAGGATGGGTGGCTGCAGCTCCAGGTTGGAATTTGACAGACCCAGTTTTTCATACTAAACTCTGACAATATGCTTTTGACTCCAAGCAAGCAACCTTACAAAGAACAACCAGCTTACCTGCCATCTTCTAATTTGATTCTGCCCTGACACTATGGAACTGGAGGGGGTGTAAGATCCCACAGGTTGAGGGATTGATCCTCAAGACTGCCTGCCTTCTACATGCCAGTTGCAAGCCCCAGGCTGTCTCGCCTGTGCTTCTGACTCACTGGTTACAAAGAGTTTCCCACCATCTCCTTGAGTTCAATTAATCCCTGGAGTGGCTCACAGAACTCGGGAACATGCTGATAGATTACAAAGGATTCAGATGAAGAGATGTATGGGGTAGATATGGGGGGAAGGGACTCAGAGATTCCACACTGTTTTAATCAGCTTTTTTTTTTTTTTTTTTTACTGCTGTGACTAAAGGACCTGACCAGAACAACTGTAAAGAGAAAAAGTTCATTTGAAGGCTCACGGGTTCAGAGGTCTTAGACCATAGAATGCCGGCTCTGTTCCTCGGGGCTCCAGGTGAGGCTGAACACCATGGTGGGAGAGTGTGGGGAAGAAGCTTACATTGAAAGCAGAGAGAAAGATTCACCTCTCCAGATACAGATAAATACCCAAAGCCATGCCCCAATTCCCACCCCTCCAGCCACACCCTACCATTTCAGTGAATCCCATTAGGAGGGTTTAATTCACAGATAGGCTAAGGTCATAACCCAATCATTTCTCCAAACTTTCTTGCATTGTCTCACATGTGAGATTTCAGGGGACACCTCACATCCAAACCATAATATTTCACCTCTGGCCCCCCAAAAGCTCACACTCCTCTGACAATGCAAAATATATTTAGCCCATCCCAAGAGTCCCCATAGTCTCTATAGTTCTGAGATAGCTCAAGTAAAATTAAAAGCAATTTACAAGTATTTAATATAGAGTGGTACAGAGTAAACATTTCCATTCACAAAAGTAGGGACATAGGAAGAAGGGATAGGACCCAAGCAACCCCGAAATCCAGCTGAGAAAACAAGTCTTGGAGCTCCAGATCCAGGATCTGGGGCACATATCATCATGATGTTGTCTTCAAAGGGCTTGTGTAGCTCTGCCCCTGTGGCCTTGTTTGTTGAAGCCCAAGTGGCCTTTCTGTTGACTGGTCTCTGCGTTCCTAGGATAATGACCCACATTACTGGTATTTCTTAATTTTTGGGGTCTCCACTGCAGCTTTGGCTTCAAGTCTCCATACCTGGCCTTCTCAGGGAGTGCCCACAGGAACTGTGACCTTGCACTTTGCCTGGCTTCCAAGGTCTTCCTTTGAAATCTTGGTGGAAGCCTCCAGGACCCTCTGACTCCAGTGTCCTGCATTCCAGGACCACCGGCACCACGTGGTTGACGCCAAGATCTGCTGCTATCTTGAGCAGTAGCCCAGGCTCCAGGGACCCTGGCCGCAGCGGGCTCTGTGTGTCTGGGTGGCTGAGCACTTTGAAAAAACTTCCTTGGCCCCTTTTCGCAAGAAGGGTGCCCCACGGGTCTCTTCCCCAGAGAATTTTTGCTTTTACTCCCAGGAGCCTGAGATGGGTGTGGTCTTGCCAGCTTCTGAGCTGCCCTTAGGCCATCTTTCTTATTGTCTCTAGGCAAAGTCTTTAGTATTTTTTTAGTAGCAGTAATGTCTTTAACAACTGCAAGTCCCTTAGTTCCAGTTTTGCTCCCATCTTTCAAGTCCAAATTTTTCAAATCTTTCTGCTCTGCTTTCTGCTCCTGAATATTGCAATAAACTTGGCTAAAAGCCGCCAGCAGCATCCATGTCACCGCCTGAATGCTATGCTGCTTAGACATTTCCTCCGCCAGTTTAAGAAGTCCATCACTTTTAAAATCAGCTTCATATAAAGTCTCAGGACATGGGCAAAATGCAGACAACTTCTCGGCCAGAACATAACACGGATGGCCTCTACTCCAAATTCCAATAGAGTCCTCCTTTTCTGAACCCTCTTGAGCCTTGTCTCCACTGCCTGCGGTCCTTTTGGCTGTCTGGTCTTTTGACCTCCCACCAGAAACAGCCATGAAACTCCGTCTACAACAATCCAAAGCATTTCCAGCTTGCACTGCTACACACCTCAAAATTCCTCCCACCAATTCCAAGAAACTCCAAAAGCTTCTGAACCACATGGTCAGGTCTTGTCACAGCAATGACACTCCTTCTTGGTACCAATTTCGGTTTTAGTCAGCTTTTTGGCTGCTGTGAGTAAAGGATCTGACCAGAACAACTATAAGGAGAAAAAGTTTATTTGAGGGCTCACGGTTTCAGAGGTCTTAGTCCATGGAAGGCCGGCTGCATTCCTCGGGGCTCCAGGTGAGGCTGAACGTCATGGTGGCAGAGTGTGGCAGAGGGAAGAAGCTCATATCAGATTCACCTCTCCAGATGCAGATAAATACCCAAAGCCACGCCCCAATTCCCACCCTTTCCAGCCACACCCTACCACTTCAGTTAATCCCACCAGGGATTAACTCTCTGGTTAAACCGAGACTATAATCCAATCATTTCTCTAATCTTTTTTGCATTATCTCACATGTGAGCTATGGGGGAACACCCTCACATCCAAACCATAACACGTGCCCTCCCAAATGCTACCCTCTAGGGCACCTCCACATGTTCAGCTATCAGGAAGCTCTCTGAACCCTATCTTTTTGGGATTTCATTTTATTTATTTATTTGGTACTTGGGATTGAACCCAGGGGCACTCAACCACTGAGCCACATCCCCAGCCCCTACCCCCAGCCCTTTTTATTTTTGTATTTTGAGATAGGGCCTCGCTAAGTTGCTGAGCCCAGCTTTGAACATGTAATCCTCCTGCCTTCAACCTCCTGAGCGGCTGTGCATGTATGCACCACTGTGCCTGGCTCCTTTTGGGATTTTATGAGAGCTTCATTGAATAGGCAAAATTGATTATGCCATTGGCACTGATAATCAACTCAGCCTTTAGCTCCTGTTACACTTCTGGATTCCAACCCTCGGCTCCCACCTTGATTCTGATTATTAGCCTCATTGAAGCCACTTTGAGTCTCTAAGCCACCAGTAGATTCTTTGGCATACAAAAGCCACTTTGGATTGCTAGTCTTAGGGTTTTAGGAATTGTATGCCAGGAAATGAGGTGAAGACAAAATATATGGTGGTAACGGTGGCTTTTCCCAGAATTGCCTCTCAAATAAACCAGTTGCTCAGGCCCTATTTCTGGGGGACCCTAAGCGAAGACAAAACAAAGGAGAGAAGAGTTGTAGAAGGAGGAAATAAGAATAAGCCCCTTGGTAGGGACCAGCCCAACGAGAGGCAATGACCCCTCCCCTCCCCCCTCCCCC
>NW_026000136.1:7055127-7099601 GCF_001458135.2 Marmota marmota marmota
CGCCTCCCCCCCCTCCCCGCCTTGAAGTCATTTGTGGATGAGTGAGATGACATAGGAGTCTTCCACCAGGTGGGACATCTGCAGCCAGGCCCTTGGAGGAGGATTTCCTCCGTAACTAGAGATCAGACAGACTCAAATAGATGAACAAATAAACATGACCCCAGAGGAAGACAGGAGAGGCCTGGACTTGCCCTGACCATCTACTGTGTGCTAGGTCCCCTGAGGGTCACTTGCAGAGAAATGGGGTCTGGGAGTGACATGCACATGGAGCTGGAAGGGACACAGAGCTCTTGAGCTCCAGAGCGAGATAGTGATAGTGAGGCACCCAAGTGGGGTTGCAGGACCTGAGTGGTCAGCCCAAGGCACCTACTCCCACCGGTGGGCAGAAGCACCTACCACCCAGGTACCTTCTGAACTTGACCTCCCCAAGGACTCACTCATTCACTAGCGGAGCCAGCTCCGTATCCTCATTGACAAATAAGGAAGTTGTTCCAGGGCAGAGCTGCCCACCAGCCATTGCAGGTGAGCAAGTATATGATTTTACCTGCTGTGTCTACATTAGGTGTAGAAAGAAACAGGTAAAGTTTAATTCTGACTGTATTTAATCCAGTAAATCAAACGCTGTAACTTCAACATGCAATTGTTAAAAAAAAAAAAAAAAAACTGTTAGGGCAACCCTCCACGGTGTTGGCCTTGAGTCTGAAGTCCCGTGTGTGTTTTGTGTGTGTGACTCATCTCGACTGGGACTGGCCACTCCAGACAGACAGCACTCAGGCAGGGCTGGGCTGTTATTCTGGACAGCATGGCTCTTGACCTTCCGAGAGTATTCACCACCAGTCCAGGTGGACTGGGTCTCTGAGATGGAGCATGAGGGGGCTGGTCAGAGGGAACAGAACCCTGAGGCTGGAGCTGGACATGGGAGGGGGACCTGGATGGGGCAGGGTGGGGCGTGGGGGTTTTCCTGGAATGCACATGCTGGTGCTCCCACACAGGGTGAATCTAGCCTTATCTTCCTGTGTCTACTCGGTCACATGCAAACTAGTGCCCCCAGAGCTCATGGGATTTCTCCCTTGTCCACTCTCAGGCTTGATTCAGTTGGAGCAGGCCACAGGCGGTACCCAGGAATGTCTGTGCCCTCAAATACAGAGAGGCCCCTGTGAGCAGCTCCCCATTGTCGATGAGAATGCTGACCTTGGGAGGTGGCCTCCTGGCCCAAATACAGGAGGCTCAGTGGTGGGGGAGGGGCAAGCCCAGCTCACCATCTGTCCTATTTCCCTCCAGCCCACCTGTGGGTGGCAGTGGTCGCTACATGGACAGGCTGCACAGGATGGAACCAGCTGTGGCAGCCCCTGTGGCCTCAGCCCTTTGGAGGCTGTGCTGGGGCTTTGCCCTGGGCCCACATTCTGGGGGTGTGGGCATGACAATCCCCTCTAATGAGCAGGCCCCCCTCCTGGAGCCCTTTCATCTGATCTGAAAAGCATTTTACAAACACTGACTCATTAACCTCCCACGGGCGGGCAGGAGGTGGCTCCGTCCATTTTGTAGGAGGGAAACTGAGCCACCTCATCTTCCAGGTTTACTGCAGGCCACCCAGCGAGCCACCCTGAGATCCTAGACGCAGGAATGCAGCTCTGAAGAGCAAGACAGAGGCCCCTCCTGGGGGGGGGGTGGCTGGTCCAGGGCTGGGTCTGGGGAGTGTGGGCCTCTGGCTGCTGGTGAGGGGCACAGTGTTCCACACAGGGCTGTCTGTGCTGGACACCTGCTCACATCTCCCCTCTGTCACGTGCCACCAAATTCTCTCATTGAACTTACACAAATCTGGCATGTAGTTTCAATTCTTCCCCTTTTCGTAGGCAAGGACACAGCCTCAGAGGAATTGGCCTTTCTGAGAGGCAGCACAGGCCTGTCCTGCCCCCCAAGACAAGCTTCCCATCTGCACATCTGTCATCAGGAAGGCACATCTTGTTCAGGGATCACCAGGCTTGGGGTGAGGGTGTGTCATCAGGATCCGAGGCAAAAAAGAAAAAAAAAAAAAAGCCGAGGATTGAAATAACAATGGCACAAAGAGGAAGGAGATTCTAATTGCCGAATATCACAGTCCCTTCCTCTTGTCTTCTATCTCAACTAAACTGTAATCAAACTTTGGTTGGCATTTAGAACCTGTTTAGAGAGAAATGCACTGGGCCAGTGAAGGCTGTGCCTGCTAATCCATGCCTGGGACCCCTGAGAGACGGGTGTGGGAGACGCCCGAACCTGGGAACATGCCCGTTCCCGCCTGCCCACCTGGTCTGCTTTGATAACCCGGACATTATCCGGGCGCCCATTGTGCGCACGTCAGTCAGGGCCCCTCTGCGGATTACTTTCATTTAGGAGCCTCCTGCTTTTTCGGTTGCTCATCGGCTCCAACTTAAGGTGAAAACTTGTCCTCTGGTTGACAGGGAGGGAGGTGAAAATTACTATGTGAGCAGAAAACTGCAGGTTACACAAATAACATGTCACCGGAGATCAGGGCCCAGCTTTAAATCAATCCATTAGGCTGCAAGGGCCTTTGTGAGGAGGTGGCCCCGTCGCCTCACGGGGCGCATTGCAAAATCCCCTCTCCCCTGCCCTGTGCTGGAGGCGAGGGGGATTTCTGTCTGAACCGTGCTGACTTACTGCTCAGTCCACATTCGGCCCCCCCTCCCTTGTTTCAGCGCATCCCTTGCCCCAGGCTTTCTTCCGGAAGGTGGAGGCCCCCTGGCCTAGCTCTCTCAGAGCTGGGAGAAGGGCAGCAACCTTCAATTTATTGTCACAGAGGTATCTCCCCTACTTTGGGACTGTGGTCCCCAGCTAGGATGGGGGGGACTGGAAGGGGGGCCCCAAGCCCAGAGAAGGCGGCAGCTTGAGGAGCTAACTATGCTAAACCATCAAGAAGGACAATAACAGGTGACAATAACAGTGAGGTCCCCTGGGCTAAGTGTTTTACCAGACTTACAGCTTCAGTTCTGAGTGTCCCAAGTAGATTCCACTGTCCCCAAAGAGATCTGGTGCTGGAAGCTGGGCCTCTGGCCAGAGGTGGAGGGAAGATCTGAGAGGGGTATCTTAACCCCCAAAGCCCATTTCTTTGTTTGGGGAGCAGGTGGGCCGCCAGCAGAGACCTGCAAACTATGATGACCAGATGAGGAGTGGGGGGAGAATGTTGGTGGTTGGACCCTCCGAGTGCTTCTGAGTCATGGTACCTGCTCTAGGGGGTCTCTGAGTGGACGACTGGTGTTGGAGAAGATGGAGTTGTTCATCCACACTCTCCCGTGATGCCCCCAGTGAGCGGGCCACCTAACCCTTAAAGCAGAATTTCCAGACGTCCATGTGCTGGAGTGTGGGAGAGCTGCTTCCGTGCCCCCTTCTCTCCAGCAAACAGCCACAGTGGCTCTCTGCAGGCTCAGGTTCCCTGTGCAGTGGGGAGAGGGTTTGCTGCGGAGCGGCAGCCACGTGCCAGGCTGGGCTGTGGGCGTCCACAGGGCGCGTGCCGAATGGGCCTCGCCCGGCCCTGCAGGTCGGCTCTGTGATCCCGTTTTACAGGTAACACAGAGAGCTACTTGTGTCTTTCCTGCTGCACACCATAGAGCATTGTGGTGTGGGGTGGGGGTGCTCCAGGAAGACTGACCCAATCCACTGGGACACCTGGGCACGCTCCGTCCTTTGCTACTGGGCTGCCGGGGCCAGGCCGAGTGGGCAGGTTGGGCGGTCTTGGGGCATCCGGGGGCCTCCCAGCCCCACATGGAGCCTGGCTGCCCCTACCTGTGCTGGCCTGCGCCAGCAGCAGTTGTCATTTGGAAAATATGTGACCCAGCAACCTGAGCCTCCGCTCCAGCTGGAGCGCCGCCCGCCCTACTTTCCCGGGGGCATTCGTCCAGCCAGATCAGACCCCTAGAAATGGGGGCCCATGGCCCCTTGTCTTTGTGAAGGACTGGGCCACCTCCGGTGGTTCCGCCACACAAGGCCTGACCTGCCCCTGGCCGTCTGCAGTCCTGTGTGTGAGGCTGATCTATCACCTGCAGGTGTCAGTCAGCCAAATCCCTGGGGAGCCAGGTGCAGCAGCCGCAGGAAAGGCGCTGGCCCTCAGCCAGTGCCTGGGCAGACTGCTGTGTGCCCAGGGTCTCATGATGGCGGCTCTAGCCCCATCCTTTACAATAGAGGTGGGGCCTCCAATTGTGCTGACCTGCCCAGGACCACCAAGGCCTGCTAAGTAGGGGAGATACCTCTGTGACAAGGCCTGCTAAGATGTGCCCTTGGCTTCCATAGAGGACTCAGTCCCTGCCCTGGCTCCTGCTGGTCCCCAAGGATGCCGAGGCCTGTGGCCTGCCCAAATGGCACCAAACCTACCGTCCCTGCAGATTCGCTGCCTGCTGACCTGTAGCTGACCCGGGCAGAGGAGTGGGCAGGGCCCATCTATTACCTTTGTGGATGATTTATGCTCCAGGCCTGAGCAGCCCAGGGGAGGAAGAAGCACCTTGTATTTCACTTCAAGGGACAGCCATGTTCCTCCCAGGTGCCCACATTTGCTGCCCCTCACCTGAGCTAGGATGGCCCGTCCCTTCCTCCCTTCCTCTTGGTTTGGATGAGCACCATCACAAGAGCTATTCAGCAGCCGAGCAGGGGAATTCTGAATGGCTTTCCTTAGAGGGTTTTCTGGAGTCAGAGGA
This sequence comes from Marmota marmota marmota, assembly GCF_001458135.2. NCBI lineage: Eukaryota > Metazoa > Chordata > Mammalia > Rodentia > Sciuridae > Marmota > Marmota marmota. The sequence continues at coordinate 7,059,810 of NW_026000136.1, forward strand.
TGGAGCTCTCAGGTGTGTGTCCCCATGACCCAAGAACACGAGGCTCAACCAAGGACAGAGCCCAGCCCAGTGCCTGGATCCACCCTGTTCAGCTCCCCTGCTTGACTTGTCTGTACCAGCTTGTTCTCCAGGCTTTCCTGTGCTTCCTCACAACCCTAGTAGGTGGGTGCCATTGAACCTATTTTCAACTCATGAGGCTCAGAGAGGTTAAGCAATTTGTCTGAGGGCAGACAGCCAGAAACTATGGTGGATTTGGCTGTGATTCTCTCTCTCTCTATAACCTTCCTCCTCTGCTTTGGCCAGACAGGGAAAAGGGGAGGGGAGGATACCATCGGGCATGGTATCGTGGGCTCAGTCCTCAGAGACCCCTTCTTGTAGGCGAATTGTGTGTCCTCTTGGGTTGATTTCCACAGTAACTATGGGGGCATGCTGTGGCCTTGGGAGGGGCTGCCAGAGGGTGGGAAGAGAGGCAGGAGGCGCAGGCCCAGGTACAGTGAGATGCAGAATTGAGAGCCAACTCTGTGTGCCACCCTGGGGGAGAGGGTGGCAACCAAGGCTACACAGAGGCAGGGCAGGACCTGAGGCAGAGGATCCACCAGGTCCAGGAGAGAGAATTTCCACTCAAATTGGGTCAACAGGAACACTTATGTCTCATACCAAAAACCAAGGGTTGCCTTCAGGCATGGTTGCTTCCAGCTCCCACATGCCCTTGGGCCTGGCCTCCTGGCTGTTCTGTCCCTATGTTGAGTCTGTTCTCAGGTTGTTCCCTCCCCACATGGTGACCTGGTTCCCTCCCAGCAGCTGGCCAAGCTCAGTCACGGAAAGCCTGTTTCTGAGTGGTTAGGCCTGGGTCTCCTGCCCCTTCAAGACTCTCCCTGGGATCCGGGGGCCCCCTGGGTCCTGGGCCTCCTGAGCGCCAAAGTGTGGCGCCCCCAGGTGATGACACTGAGTGTTGTCAGAGGGAGTTGGCTGACGGAGGGTGTGGAGGTTGGTCACAAATGCCACCAGAGTTCAGCAGCCTCTTTGCTCAGCTCCCGGGAGCCAGTCCATCACCTCTACGGAAGTCTGGTTTGTTGAGGGCAGTCTCCTTCCCTGACAGGTGCTCTATTTCAAGGACAGGGACACTATGTAGCCACTGGGGTCAAACACTAGCTTTGTGTCTCTGAAAGGCGTGGAATCCCTGAGCCCGGATGCCTGCTGCTGATGGCCTAAGGGTCGCTAGTACTTTAGTCCTCTGCCAACCAGCGGTCTGCCTTTGGCTACCCATTCAAGGATTTCCATGCCACCGGTCCTGGAGGAAATTTAGGCCTCTAGCCTGGCTCCCCGTCAGGAGGACCTTCAGTGACTGAGGTAGAAGACTTGTGCTTCGGGCCTGGCTGGGAGACCTCATCTCCTCTGGAAGTCATCTGGGTACCTGGACCATGCAGGGCCCAGCCTGGGGGTTTGTGCAGGGCCCAGTGGCCCCAGCTGATGGCATTTTGTACCCTCAGCCTGCATACACCTGCCTGAGAGAGGCCAGCTAGCCGGCTTCCTGGACCGGGCCCTGGCCACCATCCCTCAATCCTTGGACTCCTGCCCCAGCCTCTTGTGTTCTCTCCTGGGCACCCTGCTTGCCAGCCCCCAGGATGGCCAGCCCTTGGCTCTTGTGCTGTTGCTGACCCCACTGTCCAACTTCCCTCTCCAGCTCTCCAGCTCTCCAGCCCTCCCCCATCCCCCAGCCCTCCAGCTCCCGGCTATAGGCCTGAGCAATCCGCCCCTGACTGCTGGCCCCGAGTTCCCCGGCCTCCCCCCTCTACCCCCAGCCGCTCCCGAGTTTACGCCTCTTTTCAGTTCTGTGGCTCTCTGGATCCCGGGCCTGAGCCTTTCTTTCCTGAGGACCACGGGACCAGGCGAGGCTGCCCAGTCTGAGGGAGTGGGCGCCGGCCTCCCTTGAAGGCTGCACAGAACTCCAGTGTAGGCCAGAGATGTGTCTGGAGGCCCCCGGGGAGGGGGCCAAGGTTGCCCGGCCAGCTGCCGCTTTGTTCGGGCCTCCTCCTGACGCCCCCGCCTGTGTGGCTAGTCTTCCTGGCAAAACTCTGGAGCAGCTTGAGCTGAAGGGGAACATCCATTGTGGCCGCAGGCCTCTCCTGGCCAGCCTTGGCCCCTTCTCTGGCTGGGCATTTGCTGGCCACGGCCTCTCTGCGGAAGGTCACAGGGAGCAGAGTGTGGAGAGGGGTGACCTGGAGCCCCAGGCCACCGGAACACTCGGAGGCCATACCGGAGAGGCCCATCCTGCTGAAGGAGCTGTGCTTGCTGCCCCGTCGCTGGGCAGGGCTCCCGTTCCCGGGAAGCTTTTCAGTGAGGTTCAGCTTTAGTCACTGTGAATGGAAAGGCAGCCTGGGAGGTGACAGTGCTGGAGCCTCGCAGCAGAGCGTGCTGGGAACGCTTGGACGGCTGGCTTGGGGAGGAACAGCCCCAGTAGGTGGTGATGGACAATTTCCCACTGTGCTGACATGGCGCTGCCCAAGGGACTCCCGCATGCAGAGCTGGGAAGACGCGCTGCAGCACCCAGTGTACCGTGAGCCTCAGATGGATAAGACTCACGCAGAGGCGGTAGGACCCAGAAAAACAATTGGAAATGATGCTGGTGGAATATTTACTACTGTGCTTTGAATGTCTTATTCATCTGCCATTTCATATAATTTAATTTTTAATAATGGTGGTGTTTCACGGTCGGCTTTCTCAAGGCCAGGACGATTAACATTCAGGCTGGACAACTGTCCATCAGATGACCATGAGCCCTGGGCCACCTGTGGAGACAGGTGAGGGTGGCCCACCCTTGCACCCAGCAGGAGGGACCCTTGCTCAGGGTTCCATTTTCTCCTTCCTGGGCCCATGGACTAGGGGGATGTGCCCCCAAAGTCCACACTGTTCTTCAGGCCCTTGGGACGAGGGCCCTGGGATTCCTGCCCAGATGGCCCCTGGATCACCTATGCTTTCTTCTCAGCTTCCCCTCTCCTGAGGTGGGCTGTGTGTGGGTCAGGGTGGCCACGGGTGACTATTTGTGCAGGGTGTGGACCCAGGTTGGTCATTTGGAATGTGGCAGCCAGTATCAGCAGGTTATGTCCACCCATGATCAGCCATGCTGGGGCCGGGAAGAAAAGCATGTGGCTGATTTTGTCAGGGAGTTCCCAAGGAGGCTGAGAATTCTAACTTTGAATCTGGATGTCCAGGTCAGTGGGAGCTTTATTGAAATGGAGGACAGAACACCTGGATGCATTTAACAGTTTGTCTGATGACCAGCTTTTAAGCATATCGACCTAGAACGTGGACCCGTGCTCTGCTCTGGGCCTGCCAACATCATGGGCCAGAGTAGGGGTGCTTCAAAGGAATCACACAGGGTTCAGGCTAGAGGAGAGAAAAGGGTCACTGCCCAGGGTGCACTAGGTGTCCAGGCTGAAGGTAGGTGATGGGGTCCCCATTCAGCAGATCTGAATGGCGCAGTATTTGGTGGTTTTGTCTAAGAAATTTGGGCTGTATCCTTGAGGGTGGCGGCAGTCAGCAGGCAGGACTATCTCTTCCCTGTGGTCAGGGGTGGACACCGGTGCTCAGAGAAGTCAGGCAAGTTGGTTGGAATCACACAGCACATGCAAAGGGCTGCAGAGCAGGGAGGGGAGTGCAGAACAGGAGCTGGATTCCTCTTGTTTCCTGGTAGCAGCTTCCTCTTGGCGTGAGAGCTGTTCTCCAGTGGTGCCTTGTAGCAGCTAACGGCCTCATTCAGTCTAAGCCCTATGATTTATTAATACCAGGTGGAAATACTTCGAAGGTCCCATAGCTGCTGTATTAGGATTGGGCATCAGTCGAATGCTCACAGAACCATTTGCCTCACATGAAAAATACATAATGGTGCTGAGAGCTTTGCATGATGCCCAGGGGCACGTCTCCCGCTGTGGGGAGCCCACGATGCCCACGGCTGAACAGTTCCGTGCCTGCGAGTACAGCCTTGGGATGATCCTGGCAAGAGGAAACTGGGACCCTGTCCACTCTAGGAGTGCCGGCTCCCTTCACTCCACCTTCAGCTGCAGTGGTGGGACATGTGCTTGGGGAAGTCCACTGAGCGAGTCTTGGGGAAAACCAGAATAAACCTGTTTTAGGTTCCAACTGAAGGGGCTTCTGGGCAGCATCATCCAGGGGGAGTCTGTCTGTGTGATCCTTTGGGTGTGGCCAACATGGCCAGCATGACTGAGCAATGGACCTTCCAGCCCTGCCTGTTTTGGACTGACTTGGTACCACATTGGTCCAGGCTGGTGACAGTACCCTCTGCTAGGGCCTGTGGTTATTCAGATACTTGGCCTTTGGCAAAACTTGTCTCCTCTGAGATTTGAGGCTTAGACAGGAAATTTTGCCTGCAGCAGGACAACTGTAGATGGGTCTTGAGCTCCACTGAACAGTGCTCTGGGAATTTGGATTGAAGCACAAGATGTCCACAAGTTCCTATAAAGTACACCCAACAAACTAAGCTGGGTTGATGGACAGATGGACAGATTAGTGGTGAAAGACCTATAGCCATTGTTAACTGTCGAATCCTGGGAGTGGGCAAATTATTATCATTCATAATAAAGTGCTGGAAAAAAATCCACACGTGTTCAGACACAGTGTTCTCTCACCTCCCCTGGGGATGAGCCTCCCAGTTAGGAGGGCAGGGAAGGAGCTGGGAGAGGAGCTGGGGTGTGTGGAGTTGGCTGCTGCTCCAGGTCCATCTGCCTGTGTCACTGGCCTGTGAGATTTTATACCTGGGAACTGACTCCTACAGACCAGGGCTGGCAGGCAGCAGGGAAGCCCCAGCTTCATGTCCCCAGGATCTGGGTACAGTTGGTGGTCACAGTCGGCCTCAACTCCCACCCTTCTCTCCCTGTCCTCTCTGCAAGAAAGCTGCATCTGAACCCAGGCCTGGTGTGATGCTCTGGGCCCAAAGCCCACGGCTTGGGGACAGTTGCACAAGGGCTAGTCTTTCCACACTGGCACAGGTAGTGACGGCTGTTGGCAGGTTGGTCACTGCCCGCCCCCTCCCCCCAGGTTTGACACTTCTTTGGCTATCAGAGTATGGAGGTAGGCCCTGTTGGGGGTCGGTGCCTCCTGGCCTGAGGGTTCAGCGCTCTCCACATGAGCAGCAGCAGAATGATGCCTCTCTCTAGGGCTGTCCTCAGGCCAGCATCCCCCACCCCACCCGAGCATTCAGGGCAAATCCTGAAGATAAACACGTGTCCCAGGGCTGCAGTGCCTGGAGCCGGCCTTGGAGGGGAGTATCCACTTCCTTCCTGCTTTCTGGAGATGCGCTTTGCCCCCCACTACCCTCCATGCCTCAGAGGCTGCATGTAAGTTGGCCGTGGTGCCACTTTGTGATCCGTGTGTGGCCTCAAGCCCCTCCTCATCCTGCCATGCTTTGTTGGGTGTGGTGGGAACAAAGGGACCTGGATGGGGTTCAGAGCACATGCTGAGTCTCAGAGCCTTGAGCCCCCCGCAATCTGGCTCTGCCCCCACCAAAACAGCGCCCACCATTTGCACACAGTGGGACCGAAGTGTTTTGATGGAACTGCATGTGCGGAGCAGTCAGCAGCGGGGTCCTCCCATTGGCTCACTTACCTGGATGCTCCCCTTCATCTTGGGGAGGAGAAAGTTGGGCCTGGGCATGGCTGGGGGAGGGCAGAGAACAGCCAGCTTGTCCAGTGTACCCTCTGCTCTCTCTCTCTCTCTCTTTTTTGAGTTGAAGATGGACACAATACCTTTATTTCATTTATTTATTTTTAGGTGGTGCTGAGGATGGGACCTAGAGACTCACATGTGCTAGGCAAGCGCTCTACCCCTGAGCTACAGCCCCAGCCCCACTCTGCTCTTTCTTGTGGATGGCTTCAGGTGAGGTCTGATCTTTCTTCTCAGCTTCCCCTCTCCTGAGGTGGGCTGTGTGTGGGTCAGGGTGGCCACGGGTGACTATTTGTGCAGGGTGTGGACNCCCCGCCCATTGGTGTGAGGGCCATGGGGACCTGGGTGTCCTGACCCTGCCTTCAAGCATCCCAAATAGTACTGGAGGGGTTCCTGGGTTTTGTTCTGGGTTTTGTCTGGGCCATCCTAGATTAGGAGCAAGGTCCCTGTTGCCATGAGGCATGGCCAGTCTGTCTCCTTTTCTGGGAATTGCCTGTTCTGTCCCTTTGAGAGAAACACGACTTACACTTTTAGAAAACGCTCTGCCCTGCCCCTCTCCCCAGTGCCGGCCACAGCTATGCTGAATGAGCCCTTGTTGGCCAAGGGCAAGACTCACTTTGAAAGGAGCTGTGTGCAGAGCCAGGGCCCAGAACAGCAGGCAGCCGCCTCCCCAGGAGAGAACTTCGAGGGTCTGAGCCAGGACGCTGAGTCATGGACAGGGGAGGGGCCAAGAGCCCTCTGTCCCAGCCCCGTGGGGCGGTAGCCACCTTGCTGGACCTCAGTTTCCCCATCTTCTGGGTTTGCAAGCCACGTGTGCCGGCTGCAGGTTCTCCCTGGGTCTGTGCCCCAGGTTTCTGTCTCCCAGAGTCATCCACCATGGGGGCATTGTCCCTGCTCCCACTGGAGCCTGCGGGGCCAGGTGGGGGTACCGGCTGTGTGTGGGGGTGCCACCCTGCCCAGTGGTCCCATACCTGGACTGCTCTCCATGCTGGGCAGGGGTCCTCTGTGAAGGAAGACTCTGTGTCCCCGCAGCTTCCTGAAGGGTCAGGGCCAGTGTTAGATGCGCAGTGTTTGGGTGAGTGTGGATGGCTCTGCCTGCTGCCGTCCAGTGCTCAGAGCAAACTGCCATCTGTTGACAATGTGCTGACAGGTGCTCAGGTCTCTGACACCATCCGTCAGGCGCTATGTGCAGGGGCAGCTCTGGCATGGACAGTCCTCGTTTCCTGGCCCTCGCCACCTCTGTTGGAGCGGAGGCCAACCCCACTGGGTGAGGGGGGCAGCGGGCCCATCTGAGGCGCCCCTGGATCTGCTCCCGGTGTTGGCAGGGCTGATGATTTCATCAGGCTGATGGGCAGTAGGCATTTTACTCAGGAATAAGAGAAAGTGGTCATCTCTTCCTATCCCCAAATATCTCAGTTCCTCACAGACCTCAAATCCAAGCCTGAAGCCTTAGGGGTGTCCCCGGCCCCTGTGTATCACCCCTTGCCGTGGATTTCCCAGAGGCTCACCTGGCAGGGTGGCCTGGGTCCTAGGGACAGATGAGTGGGGTCTGTGGTAGTCTCAGTAAATGCCAGTGCTCCCATTATTCACATGGATGGGGACCTCTGCTCGTCGAGACAGTGGGAACAGGGTAGAGCAATGGGCAGAACAGAGACCCCAGAGCCAAATATCTGGGCTCCATCCCACCCTGACCCAGGGAGTGATGGGACTCCTGACTCCAGGAGGCTCTGCAGTCTCTATACTTCTGCCTGGGACCTGCAGAGTGTATATAGTCCTCAGTCACAGGGTTGTGTCAGAACCTTGGATAAACTCAGTTTTGTGGGTTTTTTTTTTTTTTTTTTTTGTACCAGGGATTGAACTCAGGAGTTCATTGCCACTATGTGGTTACATTCCCTGCCCTTTTGAAAATTTTAATTTTTAGACAGGGTCTTGGTGAGTTGTTTCGGGCCTCATTAAGTTGTTGAGGCTGTCCTTGAACTTTCGATCCTCTAGCCTCAGCCTCCTAAATCACTGGGATTACAGGTCTGTGCTATGGCCTCTGGTGATAAGCTTGTGTTTTTATTTTAATTTTTTCCGCAGGGGAGTACCAGGGATTGAACTCAGGGGCACTCGATCACTGAGCCACATCCCCAGCCCTATTTTGTATTTTATTTAGAGACAGGCTCTCACTGAGTTGTTTAGTGCCTCGCTTTTGCTGAGACTGGCTTTGAACTCGTGATCCTCCTGCCTCAGCCTCCTGAGCTGCTGGGATGACAGGCATGTGCCATTGTACCTGGCTGAGCTTGTGTTTTAAGGGCTGCAAGAGTCCTGGGCACCTTCTAAGGGCCCATCAGGTATCTGTCTAACTTTTACTGACATCTGTACTGGGCTTGGCCTCTCTTGGGCAACAGGGCTGGCTGGCAGAGGCCCCAGGCAGGTGTTGAAGAGATGCCCTGGTTCTTGGGCAACCCACTCATCCACGGAAATTTCTGAGCTAATCTGGGCTCTCCTCTTCCTTCTCCCACACCTGTGCTGAGAGCCAAGGGCTAGTATCTTCCCCTGGCCTGGCCAAACTGGTCGAGAGCACAGAACTGGCTCCTGTGGTGTGGTTCCATCTCCTGGACACTGTCCTGACCCAGCTCACCTCCTTGGGGATTCGTATCCTCCTCTAGTGTCCTGCTTGGTGAGGGCATGGCCTAAGCCCCTGCTGTCCCTTCACAGCTGGGCTTGGGTAGATGTCCCGGAGGAGGGTCCCGGGCTGAGGAGACCTTTGTGCAGCCCCCCTTGGCCATGGTGGAATCCTGGGCTCCCAAGGGTCCTTCCAGGGGAAGACGTTCAAGTTTCCCCCCACTCTCGCCAGCCTCAGTCTAGTTAAAGACCTAGTCGGCCATGGAGAGATCTTGCTCAGGGGTCTGGCCTGGGAGACTCTGCTCTACCCCCACTGCTCCTGTTTGACAATGAGAAAGAGACCTAGAGGAGGTAGATGGAGAACAGAGAAGAACCTCACTACCCACCCCACCCCACCCCCCCAAAAAATCATAACAGAACCATCAACTTGCATATGAAGCTTTATACAGTTTTCCCTGAGTCTTTCTGCCCTTTGGTCCCTGGTGGTGAGACGTGGGTTGCTTCAGGAAAACCTTCCACCTAGGGGTCCCCCTGTTGAGTGTTCCTTGATGAAGGGGGGGGGGTATGCAGTTGTCTGTGGTCCAGATGTCCTTTGACATTCCCTGGGGAGCTCACCGGGGCTTTGGGGGAGCAGGGTGTTGGGGAGACAGTGAACCCTGCTCCTGTAGTGTCCTGCTTGGTGAGGGCACAGCCTGAGCCCCTGCTGTCCCTTCATAGCTAGGCAGATGTCCTGGAGGAGGGTCCTGGCCTGTGCAGACCCTATGTCGCTGTGGCTTCTCTGGGACCCTCCCTGGCTGTGTCCCCACCTTTTCAGGAGGCAGGCCAGCCTGGAGTGTCCAGAGGCTTTGGTTTTGGGGCTCCACAGTCTCCATTGACAGCAGAGCTGGTAGCCATTTTGGAGCAGAAACACCAAGGGCTTTGATGGTGTCCACTGGGAACCTGGGAAGACAGTAGTTTTCAAGAGGTGAAGGTCCAGCCCAGAACACAGATTGCTGTTGAGATGGTGGCCCTCACTCCAGCCATGGGTAGGGACCCAGGGCTTACCCCTTGTTTCTGGAACTGCAGTGAGACATGGGCAGCAGACTCTGGGTTGGCCCCCCACTCTCAGACCTGGACTGAGGGACATAGCCTCTGGCCAGCCAGGCTGGCTGGTCTGGGCCCCAGCTCCTTAGTGTGTGTCCAGGTGGGTCCTGCCGGCCTCATCAGAGGATGCCTGGCTTCAGAGGAGCCAGGGCCTCCCCATCCCTAGCTCTCTCCTCTGTCCCTGGCAGCACTTGGGCCTGGGCCACCTGAGATGCCTGGAGAGGAACAGGACTCGGGGCACAGACCCTTCCTGGCCTGAGCGGGGTGGTGCCCCCACCTCATGGCGGTACCCCAGCCTCATCCAGGGCATGGTGATGGCCAGGGTACTCCTGGGCCTCCCACAGTTGGGAAGTGAACTGCAGGAGAGAGTCCTGGCCTCCAGGCCTGCAGTGTTAGCCCCTGTGGCCCTCCCAGGCCACGCGCCTGGCGGAGAGCCCTCCCGCTCACTCCTGGCTGCCCCCAAGCCTGGACGCGAGAAAGGCAGAGGGGCAGGGTTCCAGGAGAACTGAGCCAAGGGCTCCCTGGACAAACTGGAGCTGCCTCTGGCCAATTGGGATGAGATTCCAGAAAAACATCCTGCTCTCCCAGCCGCCTCGGCCTCCCACAGGCTCAGAGGTGGGTGGGGAGGGGCCGGCAAAGATCTTCCCTGCCAAGACAGAGAAGTGGCCGTGGTGGCAAAGAACACACTTCTGTCCTGGGATCAGGGACCAAAGCCAGGGCAGCCAGCCAGCCAGCCCAATGTCACACCAAGGTGAAGGATGAGAGCTGCTGTTTGCTCATCCCTGGGATGGGAATAAGAATTCTAATGCTCAACTCTTGGGCAAAATTATTATTAATGGTAATCTACCATCACACAGCAACACGATGAATATTGTTAAGTTTAAGTAGCTGCCTGCTCTAAAATAAACAGGAGGAGGAACAGCATTGTTTTACATTTTTTTTTGTGTGTGTGTGAATTTCTTGAACATTTGGCTGGACAGAGCAGCTGGGTTCTCACACCTGCTTTTGTGTCACTCTGGTGAGGTGACATGTCACACTCTGGAAAATTCCCCTGCCAGCCATACGTGGGCAAGAGTCAGGACAGGAAACAAATTGGTATTATTGTTGCACCCAAGAGAGTTTGATCCCATGGGTCCCCTGAATGGATCTCTGGCAACATTTTGAGAACCACTATGATAAAATATTGTAAATATTATAAATATTTAATCAATATTACAAAATATTGATTAACATCAGAAAAGGAAGAGAAAATGGGGGGAAAAAAGAGGAGAACAAAAAAAGTATGATATGGAAAGAAGTACCAGGATGCCACACTTCATCCAATGATGCCAGTGTTTACAATAAACGTAAATGGACTAAACACTTGTGCTGGTGCCTTGGGAAGGATGTGCCTCTAATGGGGAATGTCAGGCACTATGTGCAGTTGGACACGTCTTTGGAATGACACACTTCCCCTAGATGTCTCCAGCCCCTGTGTGCTCTGCTCTTTGCAAGCCTTGGGGACCTAAACCTGATTCAGACACGGGCTTTACCTTCAGGTATGCATGTTCTCATGGGCTACTCCAGGCTGGGCTCAGAGAACTCTCCCTTCACGAGTTTATGTGACCTTTATTGGTGTCCTCCTCAAGCTGGCCCATGCCTCATTTAGTCTTTGAGGCCCCATGCAGAGGCTGCTGCCTCTTGGAGAAACTGGGCCCTCCCACCTACCCACTGCAAGCTGGAGGCAATAGTGAGACCCTGATCCCTGCTCCCTCTTCACCACCAAAGTCTCCTTTGCCCTGTAGTCTCCAGAGTTGGTATGTCTGTGGTATCTGTGTGGTCAGCTGCCTATATAGGCTCCATGGAGGCTCCACAACATGTACCTTCTTGTGTGACAAGAAGCACCTGGTGCCCCTCCAGTCTGTGTTTGATTCTCTGTTTGACTCGTCTTCCCTCTCTGCTTGGAAGAACTTGAGAGTAGCTGCTCCCTGTTCCCAACATCCAACACAGGGGTCTCTCGGGAGTCTGTGGCCAACCCTGCACCTGGGCGTTCCTTGACGTATAGCAGTGTCACTCCCTCTTCTCCATGCACATGTCCATGTCCAAAGTCCCTTGTTATAAAGACATGGTCAGGTTGGATCAGGGCCCACCCCAAAGACCTTGGTTGAATTTCACAACCACAGGAAAGATTCCCACTCCCAAATAAGGTCACACATTGGCTGAGGACCCAATTTGCTTTTTTGGGGGACATTGTTCACCCATCATAGCTGGGTCCTGCTGCCCAAGGACCTCCTCACCTCATCCACACAGGTCTCTGCTCCCCTGCCCAGTATATCTGCTGCCACCATGTGTGGCTATGTGAGCTAGGCATGCTGCACAGGCTCTCTGTGCCCTGGTCTTCTCATCTGTGAGGTGAGGCCACAGCAGACCCTGATGTGGAATCATGCATCTGCATCTCCAGAGTCTTGGGGGAGTTGAAAGCTATCCAAGCAAGACCATGCAGTGACCATGGAGTGGCTTTGTCCAGAGTGACCTCCTCTTTGCTACCATGTCACTGCAAAGTGCAAGGAGGGAAGGTTGCTGGAGCGTGGGTTCCCATCAAACCATGAGTGAAATGTGCACAGGTGCCTGGTGACAAGGGACCTGACCTTGATGGTGAGGATGACACACCCATCAGGCACCAGCAGATGGGAAAACTGAGGTCCAGAGAGTTCAAGCAATTGCCCACCATTACCAGGAGGTTTAGGCCTGAGTGAGGCTCAGCCAGGTGGACCCAACCCAAGCCTGGGACTCTGTCTTCTGCACCCTGTGCTACTTCAACTCCTTGGGAAGGAGATGTGAGGTAGCACCTGGTGTTCATCACCTCCCAGTGGTTGCTGCTGACTCTTCCGCCTAGGAGTTTCCCTGAGAGGGCCCTTCAGGTATGTGGGTGGAGGAAGCTGGGTGGGCATCTGACGGTGGGAAGGGTGAGAGGAGGGGTCTTCATGGTGAAAACAAGAACCAGCCCCCTGCCTCCTACGTGGTTCAACTGTCACAACTTGGACCCAAAGTTCTCAAAGGCATGTGCTAAAGACCTCATCCCTAGTGTGGTGCTGTTGGAGGTGATGGGGCCCAGTGAGAGGAAGTGAGGTTGTGGGGTGCAAGCTGGAGGCAATAGTGGGACCTTGATCCCTGTTCCCTCTCTGTGCTTTCTGGCTGCTGTGCTCCACCAGGAGCTCCTACTGTGATGTCCTGCCTGGCCACCATGGGCTGAAGTCTCTGAAACCAGAGTGAACCTTTCCTGCTTTAAGCTGATTTTCTCAGGTAAGTTACAGTGTTGGAAAAGGGATATTTTTACTTTTTAGCAGTGGCCCCTGGAGCACTGGGACTAGAGGTCTTCAAGTCCCTTCAATGGTTTGCTTTAGTCAGTCTTTTCACTGCTGTGACTAAAGGATCTGACCAGAACATTTGTAGAGGAAGAAAGATTTATTTGGGAGCTCACGGTTTCAGAGCTCAAGAAGCCACAGAGGGCCAGCTCCATTCCTTGGGGCTGGAGGCGAGGCTGAACATCATGGTGCGAGAGTGTGTGGGAGAGAGTGCGGGAAGCAGTTCAGGTGAGGATCAGAAAGCAGAGACAGTGAGTCCACCCACCAGATACAAATATACTCCCCAAAGCCCTGCCCCTAGGGATCCACCTCCTCCAGCCACACCCCACCTCTTCCGATACCACTCGGTTAAACCCAATCAGGGCATTAAATCACTGATGGGGTTAAGACTCTTACAACCCAATCATTTCTCCTCTGAACCTTCTTGCAGTGTCTCACATATGAGTTTCTGGGAGACATCTCAGATCCAAACCGTAACATGCTCCATCTCACAGCCAGGAAACCAAGGCAAAGGGAGGCAAAGTAGCCTGCCCATGTTTCATGTCACCAACTGTGGTCAGAGCTGGGATCCCAGCTCAGATGTTACAGCTACTGGACAAACACATACCTCTTGGCCATTCACAGGTATGATCTCACCACCTGGTGATGTGACATCCTGGGCTCCTTTCCTGTAAGGCCTGAACAGAGTCACTCTGCTTTCCCTGTGATGTGTCCATAGGAGACTCGTGTGGCTCAAGACTTCTGCCTCACCATGTCAGACATTACAAAAAAGATGGGGAATGAGTGAACTATTGTTGAAGGTTGGGTGCCTGGTGGACAGAGTCTTTCTAAATAAGGTGACCTGGGGACAGTTGCCCCAGGCTCTGCTGGTTGCTCTAGTCCGTCCTGCACAGATGCTCTGGGTGATTGCAGGCTGCCTGAGTCTGACTGGTGTTTAGGAGTGGAGCCTTTTCTCTCTGTCCTGATGGCCAGGGCTGATTCAGAAAGGACAGACTCATGGACTCATTTAGATCTTGTTTGCCTTCTGCAAAGTTTACCTAGAAATAAAGGAGGGCAGTAGTTACCTGGAAAAAAAATCTACTCTCCTGAATGCTCCGCCAAATCCCTGGTAGATTCTGGGGGTGGCAAATGCTGTTTTGAAGCAGCAAGAACAGTTGATAGGAAAAGCATGGTTGGCAAAGATCCAGGCCATGAAGAGCTGAGTGTCCTGTCCAACTCACCGGCTTGGGACATGGGGAATCTATGTCCATCTTCAGCCTAGGTGTTTCTACAGGGTGCAGCGTGGCATGGGGTCGTGTGCTGTGCTACATCATGGGGGGTCTTGTTTGGTGTGTCATAGTGACATGGTATGCTGTGCTATGTTTTGGTGTGGTACGGTGTGTTGGGGCACTGTAGAAGACAGCTGCCTAGCACAGGAGTGGGAGGGGTGCTGTTGGTGCTGGTGGGGGGCACCCCCTGGCCGAGCTTGCCTTTGATCAACTGTGGGGTTTGTCTGAGGGTATCTAAAGAGTTCTCCACCTCTGACTCTCCCTGTGCCTTCCTTGCTGCTGAGTCTGATGATTTTCAGTGATTGCACAAGGGGCCTCTGGTTGTGGTAGTGTCAGCCCCAGGACTTCCATCCTCCAGGAAATGGACGGTTGCATTTCACTCTCTGGGTCCTGGCTTCCAGGAGTCCCTCAGCCTCCTTTCTCAGAGCCTCCATCACAGGGAAGCACTGCAAATTTGCTTTGCTCTGGGGCTCTGCCTGTAGAGAGCTGTGCCCCTGACGCCTTCAGCAGGTCTTCTCCAGGCTTGGCTGATGGATGAGATGAAGCAGCCATTGCAGGGGACCCTGCCCTGTCCACCTGCAGGACTGAACAGACAGGCTGGTGTGAGCCCTGCTCACCAGGTATCATCAGTTGTGGTTCAGAGCTGGGCTACAGGGACAGCCCCTCCTTGTCCCTGATGGTGGTGATGGGGATGTTGGCCTGTCCCCAGAGCAGAGCCCCAAGACTCTGCTGATCTGCCCAGAGGCTGATGTGCCCAGAGGCTGCCCAGCTGGAGCACCTGTGCTGTTAGCTTGACTGCCATCAGTGTCTTCATAGCAGTGTTCTCTGTCTAGGGAACAGGCGGCCCCACCTGGTTCTATTTGCTCACCTGGAGTCTCTGGGGACCCTGGGGCTCAAAGCCATCCCTGTGGTCCACTTTGACTGGCTCATCTTCTCTGACATGTGAGCTGAAAGCCCCTCCTGACTGACTGGCTGGCTCTGTGTGTCTGTCCCTGGCACAAGGCTACCTAGAGCAGGTTTTGGTGTGGGTGGGAGATGTAAGGAGGTGTCCCTCCTCCCTGCTGTCCCTCAGGGGAGACTGCACCCTTCCAGGCCCCCTGGATTAGTCCAGGCATCAGAATTGGTCCCTGGGCTTTCAAATTCCTGTCTCCTCCAGCATGGTGGGAGGTCCTGGACAGCCTTGTGTCTGGGTGGATGGATTGAGGATAACATATGGACAGGGTCACTCTTGATAGCAGGGAGTCCAGCTCAGCTGCCAGGAGAGCTTGGGTCATGTGCTGCCTGGAGTCTTCCGCAGGGGCAGGGGGTGGGGTGGTCACAACGTCCTTCTAAGAACTTACAGGGCCCTGCCACCCTCTTCCCAACCTTCCACTGCCTCACTGTTGACCCATAGGTTGTGGTCAACCTAGGGCTCCTGTGACTCAGATGCCCTGGTGCCTCATTGGCTAAGGCCTGGGAACAGCCTCCGGTGACCTCCACAGCTGCTGGTGCCTCCAGAGGCAGTTCTAGAGCCCCCTCTTGGAGGGTCTGCCATTCCCCAGCTGTCACCCCCACCCCCACCCTGGTGGCTTCCTCCTCCTATTTGTTTAGTGTGGTGGCTATTGATCCATTTGCCTGTTGATTATTAATCTATCAAATAATCACCTATTCATCACACATCTAATATCCATCTACCTATTGCTTATCAATTATTTATCCATTTTCTATCTGTTATTTATCTATCATCTATATGTCTAGGATCTACTTATTATCTACTTCTCTTGGACTGTGAACTCCAGGAGGGCAGGGACTTTTTATTCCTTCTTCCTGTCTGTGTTCCCAGAACAGAATAAACATTTGATGTACGTTTTTAAAATGAGTGAGTGGATGAATGGGTAAGTGGGTGGATGCTTGGGTGGATGGATAAAATTGATGGGTGGACAAATGGATGGGTGGACAGATGGATTGGTGGATGGATGGGTGGGTGAAGGGATGGATGGGTGGATGGATGGGTGGGTAGAGGGAAGGGTGCATGTGTGAATGGATGGATGGGTGAACAGATAGATGGGTTGATGGATGGATGGGTGGAGGGATGGATGGGTGGGTGAACAAATGGATGGGTAGATGGATGGGTGGGTGGAGGGATGGATGGGTGAATGGATGGATGGGTGAACAAATGGATGGGTAGATGGATGGATGGGTGAAAGGATGGATGAGTGAATGGATGGGTAGGTGAGTGATTGGGTTGATGGGGGACAGATGAATGTTTGCTAGCTCTCCTGAGATCCTGAGGAGCAGGGAGGAAATTTCCTTGAGTTCCTACTTTAGTTCTTCCAGTAACAAGCTGGGTTCTTGTTGTCTCTGATCTGTTTTCCTAGTTGGTAACCTGAGTCACACGATGAGAAACCTTTTCCATGAACTTTGTGTTGGTTGTCTACCATGAAGCAAGAAGGGGATGGTTGCCATGTTTTGGAGTCTTGGGAGTAAGAGACCCAGAGAGGGGCAGCCACAGCCCTGAGGGCAGTATCCCTGCCCTCTGACTATGCCCTGACTACTGCTCATGTCCCACCCCACCCAGATCAGCAGGGGAAAAGAGAGTCACCTTACCCTGTGACCTTACCCCATGTAAGGGTTCAGATTTCAGGATGTAGACGGAGAATCATTCATTCTCTCTCTCTGTCTCTCACTCTCTGTCTTGGGAGAACTGTCTGTTCAAGTCCTCCCTCACCTGTTCTGGTGTGGACTTGTAGGACTTCCTGTAAATTCTGAAGATTAACATCTTATCAGATACAGCACACACAGTTTGTAAGTACTTCCTTCCATTCCTAGGTTTTCCCATTCAGTTGTTTCCTTCCCTGGGCAGAAGCTTTTTAGCTTGATGTAGTTTCATTTGTCTATTTTTGTTTTGGTGCCTGAGCTTCCGGTGTGAGACAGACATTGTCTCTCTGTCACAGACGGTGGTTGGGGATCTTGCTCTCCCTCGGTGAGGGAGCCTGCTAATAATCAGACGTTTAATTAGTTGGCACATTAGATGTTTCCAAAATACCTTTCTTTCTTTTTTGATCTTTGGAAGCCTTGATATTCAAAGCAGGTGTTTGCCACATTCTCTCTCTGAAGACCTGTGGGGAGAAGTACCTGCCTCCACTAGGGAGAGGAGGATTGGACTGGTTCCTCCCTGGGGGGCAGACACGTGCTGAACTCTTCCCCCACCCACTGCTGTCTGGAAGGCTGCTGGGTGAACGGGTGGTCTGGAGGTGGGAGGGCGGGCAGGAGGCAGCAGGTGGGGCTTCTAGGGGAGGGGCTGGTGGCACAGGTCTACATTTTTTCAAAACATCAGCAGGTGGCCCAGCCTCACCCCTCCCCTGCTAGCTTCAGAAACCCAGACACTTTTCTGCCATCTCGAGCTCTGGCCCTGCTGAGCAATGGCACCAGAGCTTCAGGGTGACAGGGTTGGGCTTCTGGGAGGAATAGGCACAGATGGGTGGGACCCAGGAAGGCAAGTCCAAGAGCTCCTGCTGCACAGTGGACATCTGGGATCTCCTGTCCATACTGAAGATCCTTAGCAGCTGGGTTACACCCCCCCCCACACACCTGGGAGCTCCATGCAGGGAGATGGTGTGGCCAGGTTTGTGACTGGGATGTGGCATGATGGTGGTCCACAGTGGCCTTAGGAGGGAGCTGTGGTCCAGAAAGTGAGTGGCTTTGACATAGCACACAGTGGCTTCCTTCCTAAGGTGAGGCCTGCTTCTGTGAATTTTTATCCAGGGGTCATGTGTATGCCTCTGAAGCACATAGCTCAAGCACTTGCTACCAGGTAAGCCAACCAGAGGAGAAAGCGACAGTTCAGGAAACAGTATACCCAGCACCTAGGAGCCCCCCAGGCTTCCCCAAAGATGGCAGCTGCTGTGCCGGCCTCTAACCCTGCTGATGAGTCTTTCGAGCCTGGTTTCCCTCATTTGCTTGGAAGGCGGCTCTGGGGGTACACTGCGAGTGCACCTGTCAGCTGGACCTGACAGAACATATCCAGGCAGATCATGGAGTCCCTCCAAAGGTTTCTGATGACCCTTCCCACCACCACCCCTCCCCAGGCAACCTCTGAACTGATTTCCAGGTTAGCTGGTTTTGTGCCATGCAGAGTTACACGTTACCGTGATTTCCCTCTCTGTGCGACAGGAAGCTACGAGATTCCCCCGTGGGTTGAATGTACGGGCAGTGGACTTTTTTACTACGAGGACATGCCCCAGTTTGCTGATTCTTTCTCCTGTCAGTAGACATCTGTGTTCTTTCCTGGTTTGGGCTCTTGTAGATCACGCTGCTGCGAGCATTCTTGTGCAAGGGTTTGTGGCCGGCCGTTCGTCTCCATTTCTCCTGGTTAAATACTCAGCCGTGGAACGAATGCTGGAGGGCAGATGTGTATTTAACTTTTTAGGAAACCACTGAACCATTTCCCAAAGAGCTTACAGCATTTTGCACTCCTCGGTGCCTCACTTCTAACAAGGAACTGCCCTGAACCTTGTACTGCAGGAGGGCCACAGGCCAAGGTCTTTGGTATAGGTTGCAGGCGACTGATTGACCCTGAGGCCTGAGGACATTTTCCCAGAAGCTCAGTGCAGCCTTCTCCCTCATCTTTGGGCCCAAGGACCTGCTTCTCCAGTGGTGCTGAGGGTGTCCCTGTCCCCGCTATCATCAGAGGTTTCTGCATCCAGGTTTTCAAATTCCTTGTTGGGAGGTGTCAAGAGATCAGCTTGTGTATCAGTCTCTGTGAGGGGCATGGGATCACCTTGCCAGCTGTCCTCTATAGAGGGGAAAACTGAGGCCTGGAGAGGCTATAAGACTTGCTCTATGCCATAGAGGTGTCAAAATGCACCTGTCTGTGGAGCTGCCATGTATAACTAATTAGAACAATAGTCATATTGCACCTATCTGCCCTGTACATGTCCCATGTCCCAGGAAAGTCAAACTACCTCTCCCAACCTTTGCTTTTCTCACTCTGTTGGGGAGGACCCTGATGCATCTTCCCTTCCCTGAAGGCAGGAACCCTTTATATTTTTTGGTATTAGGCATTAAACCCAGTGGTGCTTAACTAGTGAGCCACATCCTTAGCCATTTTTATATTTTATTTAGAGACGGTGTCTCTCTGAGTTGCTTTAGGACCTTGCTAAGTTGCTGAGGCTGGCTTTGAACTGGAGATCCTCCTGCCTCAGCCTCCCGAGCTGCTGGGATTACAGATGTGCACCACTGCACCCGGCTAGGCTGGAACCCCTGATTCACCTTTGGCCAGCAGAGTTCTCCGTCCCTGGCTACGAGATTGGTTCAGCGTGGAGACCTCCAGGAACTCTGACTGACCTCTTGATGGGGATGGTTCCCCTGCTTATAGTTCAATATAAACTACATAAACCCGGACCTTAAGATGATCAGCTGCTCCCACCACAAAGCAGAGGCTGCCTGAAGATTAACTTGCTGTTAGAGAAGAGCCAGCTGATACCTGGAAGGAAACACAAGGATCAGGATATCACGTGGACCCCTGGGTCCACCTGTGCCTGAAGTCTGGTCTACGTCAGGGGTTTTGTTAGGTCAGTCATGTGTTCTCTTTCAGCTCAGTGGTGGTGCTGGTTTCTGGGCCCATTAGTGAACAAGTGCATCCTGCCAGCATGTTGACACGTGGGCTGGTGAGTGCCCAAGTCTAGCTCCACATCTGGTCTCTTCCTACAGCCTGTGGCCTCCTCTTCTCCATTTACTTTTACTGCCCCCTTTTCACTGTCCTTCAAATTATTGTCTTATTTTCACTGTCATCTTTGAGGGGGAGAGTTTTTTCTATTTGTCCTGCCAGTGTGTTCTCTTGTGAGACCAAAGGACAGAAGCATTATGACTCAATGCACCTGGGGTGGCAGATGGCCCATTCTTTCTTGTGTCAGACTAGCAGGCTCTGACATAGAGGCCACTTGTGGCAGGGCTTGGGTAAGGTGGGATGGAAGGCTCTGGTGACCACACTCACATGGCTCCTCTGATGCATCCATCACCTGAGGTCTGACCTGTTTTGTGGGAATTGTGCCTTCCTGAGAAGGCACAGTGTCTTCTCACTTCTGTTAAAACAAGCAATAGCAGCTAGTTTTTGCATGTGTGATTTATGTGTGTGCACACACGATAATGTACTGTATGTGCGTGCATGTCCACGTGCAGTTCAATATGTGTGCTTTTGACCATGTTCATCTCTTTCAAGGGGTTTCCACTTTGTATCTTACATATTCCGATTTTGCTGAAACCATTTTACAATAAGTGCTATTAACCTTACTGGAAAGAATTTCAATAAAAACATTTAAATACATTATAAAAGTCCAGCTAATTTAAAAGGAAAAGACCACCTAAGTTTTTTGTTGAGGTTCAGGTGTGAAAACCAAAACTTGTGCAAATAGCTTCCATTTCCCCACAGGCCAATGACCTGGATCAACACGTGGCTTTGTTTATGTAATTTAGCTGTCTGGACAGAGGAATGGGAGACAGAAATCCCAGGAATTAGACCAGTGCCTTCATTGGCAAGCAGGCACACACATGTGTGTGGAAGTGCACGGCTGTTTCAGCTGCAGACTGGAAAACAGAGCGCTCCGCTGCTTTCCTGTATTGTGACACACGCCATTAGGGGACATTTTTCCAAAATTTGGAATGCAGAGGGAGCACTTGCCTGGAGTCTCTGTGGTTGGTGGTGCGCAGAGTTCTTCCATGATGCATGCTGTGTTCATGGTGTGTGTCCCTAAATCCTGTCTTCACCCTCAATGGGGCCTGCTTGCCAATGAAGGCACTAGTCTAATTCCCATCTTCTCCATGCTAAGATGATTCCTGGTTCTCCTTAGCTTTCAAGACATTAACAAAAATGCTCAGGGATAACATTTTATCTATGATTTCTTGCAGACATGGTGTTCATTAATCAATACAGTGTTTAAAACTGATTAAATTATGTCACAAAATATCCGTTCCAGTTGTTTCCAACCCTCATTTTATCTCACCTCATGAAGAGTGAAATAATGTATTCAGAGTACAGATAAAAATAAATTATTTAAAATTATAATAAAGCACTTTAGATATCAATTTTGGCATATAGAAGGACCCATGGTTTTTCAAAATCTGTATAAAATGTGCCTATGAAAAAACTTAGACCGTAGGTACTGGATTTAAGAGCTCAACAGCTCCTGTTATCTTGAGTATTGTTTGTTTTCTTTGGAGGAATCTGAGAGAAAGTGTGTAACCTGGATTAGGGGTCTCCTTTTTGCCATTTCCTCTACCAATCCACCCACTTACCCATCTACCTACCCACTAATCTATCCATCCATTCCCACCTATTTGTTCTTCTCATCTATTCATTCATTCATGCATCCATTCATCTACTCCATCCATCCACTCGCCCACCCATCCACTCATCCATCTACCTATCCACCCATTTCCTCCATCTATCTATCCATCCATCTACTTACCCCCTCATCCACCCATCCTCCCTTTCTCCCTCCATTCATTCATTGACACATCTTTCCATCATTCCACACACTCATCCATCCATCCATCCACTCATCCATCTACCCATCCGTCTATCCACCCTTCCATTCACTAACTCATTTATCTGTCCATCCATTTACCCAGCAAATATTTACTGAGCCCCTTGCTGTACCAGGGCCGAAGTACAGAGAGTTTGTCTGATAAAAGACAGAAATGGCCTTATTTTTGGGGGACATTACCAATTAGTGGAAGGTAGCCATAAAGCAAAACTCATTTAAATATTGTGTCCTATTTGCCACACCACGTATGGATCTGACAAATAGTGCTAAGAGAAAGAAATCAGACACAAAAGAGAATAGCCTGTGATTCCATTTATATGAATTTCAAAGATCAATTACATGTGCCAGGCTTTGGAAGAGGGTACTGACTGGGGGGGGGGCCTGAGGGGACTTTTGATGCTGGAAATGTTCCCTATTTTGATCAGCATGGTGGTTACACAATTGTTCATATAAGTCACCAAGCTGCTAGAATCAAGGTTTGTGCACTTTACTGTACATCAACTTCAAAAAACATGAAATGAAAATATTTATGTGCAGGCTGTTCATGTGTCATAATTTATGAGTTTTAAACATGAAATCACCAGCATTCAGCAGTTTTGATTATAAACGTGGCCATTTCATAGGCTCAACCTGATCTCTTCTTGTACAAGCCAACCATCTGATGCCTCTGGGCCTTGGTGGGAGCTCTCCTCTGTTCTTTTCTCTTCCTTTATCCCTGGTTAAGTTTTCCTCTTCATCATCACAGGCTTGGAGTCACCTGAGAAGCCCTCCTCCCTCAATAAACCTGAATTGGCTTTAGTTTTCCCTTTCCCTAGCTGGCCCTTGGCCCATGACACAATAGGCCATTGGTGAGTCCCCCATGTGGCTTCTACATGGTCTGAATGTGAGACCACATTCTGCAGAAGCCCTCTTCCCACACATGCCCTCCTGGTTCTGCTGTGGTTGCAGCCCCTGAGCTGAATCCTCTTATCTCCCCTGAGCACATTGTGAGTCCATACTTGCCCTGAGGGTTCTCCATCACATGATATTTCCGCAGTGGGGGAAGAAAATTAAGTGAGGAAAGCCACATCCCATCTCAGTGGGCAATCAGTTTTGAGCACCTACTGTGTGTTGGTTTTGTCCCAGATGAGGAAAGATGAGAGTGAACAAGATAGCAGCCCTATGTAGCAGTCACTGGCCACAGGAACTGGAGAAACCTTGCTTCTTTTTCACCGTGAAGTAAAATGTTAAGACTCCTAATCAAGACAGATTGTGAAGAGAGCCAGATTTGCCCTCCCACCAGAACAACATAAACACAGACAAAATACAATGGTCTTTAAGAAGCAGGGTGTCAGGGTAGGGAATGCTGGTGCTCCGTGAAAGATGGAGTGGATGGGTCATCTCCTGTGAAGTGCCCCTTGCTACCTGGGATGGCTGGGCACAGAGAACAGGAGTAGAGGGGGACCCATGGAAACCTACCCTGAGTTGAGGAGACAAAGCAGAGTCTGGGGAGATGAGTGGCTAGAGTTCTCAGGACAAGGATTTGCATGAAGAGGAAACTCCAGGTTGGCAGATGGTCCTCCTTGAGAATTGAGGCAGACAGATTGGTGCATGGGTCTGAAAAAAATCATTCAAGGCAGGGAAAAGACCCTGGAAAAGGCTTATGGTGGAGCCCAGTACTCAGAGCAAGGAGAAGACTTGTTTTGCCAGTCACACTGGCATGCTCCAGAATTCATGGCACTGGGGAGAGTTCTCAGGTCTAGACCCTAGAGTGGAAAATATTACCAACAAAGTAAATTTTATAATGTCTGGCATCCATTGAAAAATTAGCAGTCAGATAAATAACCAGGAAATTATGACTCATAATAAAGAGAAAATTCAATCAATTTAAACTGACACAGGTGTTAGAATTGGCAGACGAGGACATTAGAATAGTTATTAATACTGCATCCCATATGTGTGAGTTCAACAAAGATGTGAAGGATAGAGAATAGCCCAGATCAAATTTTTAGAGATGAAAAAACTACCATTTCTGAGACAAAAATTCATTGGAGCAATAAAAAAGACCGATTAGATATTATGGAAGAAAAGATCAGTAATCTTGAAGACATCAATAGAAACAATTCAAAGTGAACCACAGAGAAAAAAAAATTTTTAAATGGACAACACATCAGTGAACTTTGGGACAATATTTGTATGGTCTAATGTATGTGTCATTTCAGTCTCTGAAGGAGAGGACAGGTGACGAGAAGGGAACAGAAAATATTTGAAGAAATAATGGTCAGAAGTTTTCCAAATTTGATGAAAAATGAGCCCACAGATCCAAGAAGTCATCAGTGGAAGAAACATGAAAAAAAATCACACCAAAGTACATGAAAAACTGCTCTAAATGAGTGATAGGTAGACAAATCTCTAAAGGAGCCAGACTAAAACCAGTGGTACATCCTGTACGGAGAGAGGAACAAAAAGATGAAAGCAGATTTCTCACAGAAGCAAGGTAAGATGTAAGACAGTAGAAAAGAATCTTTAAATCACTGATAGAAAATCCGGCAAGCCTAGACTTTTATACCCAACTAAAATAACTTTTAAGAAAGGTGAAGTAAAGACTTCACCTTTGCATATTTAGGTATGCAAAAGCTGAAAAAATCCATCCCCAGCAGACCCATAAGACAAGAAATGTTAAAGAAAGCCTTTCAGGAAGAAGTAAAGTGATATTGAATATATGTGGATCTACAGAAAAGAAATGAAAACATCATAAATGGTAAAGGTAGGGTAAATTCTTATTTAAGTCTTCAAAAAGGTAGATGAGCTTTGGGAAGAATCTGGCCATGTCTCTTCTACGGATGGACAGATCTGAAACTGGTTAGAACCAAAGCACAAGTGTCAGAAATCTGGAGATGGAGAAGCATCTGTGTAACAGAGTCTGTGCAACTTGGCAGGATCATCATGGCTTTGGCATTTGAGCTGTGGGCTGAGCCCTCCCTGGGAGCCTGTGCTGAAGGACCGCTCTTCATGAAGGTCTGCTGATTGAGTGGAGAGCACCTACATCCCAGCTCCCTGAAGTGGAAGAGCCAGTCTGAGTGTTCAGAGGCAGGTGAGTAGGTCTCATTTGCATTACCACAGACTGAGAAGCCCTCTTGAGCAGGGCCGCAGAGATTTGGGGTGTCTGCTCTGCTTTGGCTACCGCTCCATGATGAGGATCCTTTAGGGAAGATAACTGGCAGTACTTCCCCTTCCAAAGTACTATTTGGTGCTGTTGGGATCAGACTGTGGAGTAATTTATATTCCAGGGCAACAACAGAGTGATCATCTGCAGTGGCTTTGTGTGGGGCCAGTGAAGGCAAGTAAGCAGGGACTCTAATGAGGAGATCATGGAGGATGTGCTCTGTAAGTCCAGCAACCCCTGCCGACCCATTAGGCCGTGTGCACACCTAGGACACCACCCCTGGAGAGTGACAGTGAGGGGTGAATCCTGTACTTCCTGTACTGATAAGCAGTTTCCAAAACACACAGTTGCTAGGGCAATATTTGGATGGAAAAGGGGGAAACTAAGGGGCTTGAACACAAAAACTATGACCAGTGGCTGACCATTAAACTGCATGAAATCAGAGGTGATCATTAAGATTGGTTTAAATGTAAAAACAGAATGAAATAACAATAAGAATGTTAAAGGAATAAGAGAAGGAAAAGAAGACTTCACAGAATTAGTTCAGCCAAATCACTACACAAAGTAACAAGTAGAAGAAAATAACACGAACAAGCCCCTGGTGTACTGATGAGAGCCCACATTGGCTACAATATGCTATCTGAAGTGTTCAGTTTTTAATAAGGTATTACGGGGTATGCAATGAAACAGGCAAGTGTGATCCACATATAGGAAAAGAGCGAGGAATACGAAATGCCTTCCAGGGGCCCCCAGTGCTACCCTTAGCAGACAAAAACTCAAAGAAGCTACTGAAAGTGTCAAAGAACTCCAGGAACTCAAAGCAAAGTATATCAAAGAATCCAAGGAAACCAGGCTGAACCCATTAAACACAAGCCTGCTGGTGATGACTCACCAAATGGAGAAACATTGGTCAAGAGAAATTACAAGAACCATATGAAAATTCTGGAGGTGAAGTACAAAAAGCAAAAACCAAAAAAAAAAAAAAATTGCTCAAGGGATTTAACAGTAGGTTTGAAATTGCAGAAGAATCAGTGAGATTGAAGATAGCTCAGTAGAAATTATGCAACCTGAAGGAAGATGCAGAGAGCAGACCAAGAATGCCAAGTGCCACGGGACAGGAACACCCACACATGCACCATGCAAGGGCTAGGAGAAAGCAGAAATCATTTGAAGACATAATGGCTGAAACTCCCCCAATTCAATACCAAACAATCATCATCTACTTCCATGAAGTTCCACAAACTCCAAGTAGGATAAAATACAGAGACCCACACACAGGCAAACAAACAAACAAAAAAAAAAAAAAAAAAAGAAAAAAAAAAAAAAGTCAGACATTTCAATTCCAGAGATAAAAAGAAAACCTTGGAAGCAGAAAGACAACAATAATTAATCACACAGAAAGGAACCCCATAAAGCTAATTGCCAGCTTATGAAAAAGTGGGACGACAGACTCAAGGTGCTAAATTGTTAACCAAGAATCCTGCATCCAGCAAAACTGTTTATTCACCAGTGGAGGTGAAAAAAAGACATCACTAGGTAAACAAACAAACACAACAGGGAAATTTACTGCAGCAGACCTGACTCATGAGAAATACTCAGGAGAGGAAGTGACACCTGATAGCAGTTCAATCCACACCAAACCACAGAATACCTGCAAAGGTAATTGTAGGGGATAATTACACATTTCTTCTCTCTTATCTTCACTGATTTAAAAAGCAATTGCATAAAGCAATACCTATAAAATTTTATGGCTGGGCCCATAACATATAGAAATGTAATATACTTGACAATGACAAACCCTCTGGAGCAAGGTGGGGACGGAGCCAACATACCAGGAAATGGTAGAACCACCATGTGAGATGAAGAGAACCAGATGTGATCAGTGAGGGAATTAGCATAGATACTTCAAAGACTTTTATATGCATATTTTCTTCTCTAGGCTTCCTTAAAATATAAGACACAGAATAATTTAAAGCAATAGTTTGAGCATGTATTGTCAGCAGATATGTAACCATAGCATCACACAGGGATGGTATGGAGCCACACAGGACTGGAATTTCTATATCTTATTAGAAATGAGATCAATTTAATTCTGAAGTAAAATCTGACAAATGAAGAAGTAAATTGTTAGCCCTTGAGCAACCACTAAAAAAACAAAACAAAACAAAAAAATCCCCCGAAACTTAGAGATGTAGGTAGGTAGATAGATGATAGGTAGATAAAGGAATTAAAGGAATTAAAATGATACATTATTATACTATTTCTACAAACTACAAAAGGAGGAGAACAGAGGAATAAGACACTGATGAGCTATATAGAAAACAAAAGGTGTAAATCTAGTCGTACCAGCCATAACATTAAATGTGAATGGATTAACCCCATCAACAACTTGTCTACCTGGATTAAAAGAAAACAAGATCCAACTCACCACTGTCCATAGGAGACACATTGGATTCAAAGACACAAATAAGTTGAAAGTGAGAGATGGAAAGTGATATGCCATGTGAACAGCATGGACAGGGCAGTGTTTTTTTTTTTTTTTAACCAATATCAAAGAAATGGCCTTTAAGAAAAAAAGGGTCACTAGAAAATAATGCTAAAATATTTACTTTCTGGCCCTTTGCAGAAAATGTTGACTGATCCGCACTGAATGCCTTTACTAACCGAGAAGAAAGGAAGCAGGTCCGCATTCTCAGCTTCCATCTCACAAAACAAGAAAATGAAGAAAGTCAAGGAGAAAGCACAATAAAGATTAGCACTGGAATCCAGAGATGGGAGCCAGAAATACAAAAGAGGAAATAAAGGAAGCCAGAAGTTGGCTCTTGCAGAAGATGAACACAATCGATAAACATCTAGATAAATGGATCAGAAAGGAGAGGAAACCCAAACACCAGTGTCAGGCAGGAGCAAGGAGACATCACTACAGATTCTACAGAACCGAAGAGATGACTTGAATAGTACAAACAGCCCATGCCAATAAACTCAACACCTCCAGGAAGGACACAAATTACCAGATCCTACTCAAAAAAGAAGTGGGTGCCCTTTATCTCTCTCCATCTATTAAAGATATTATATAGTAGAAAACTTCTTAAACTCATATGAAATTGCAAAGGACCTGGAACAGCTCAAACAACTTTAAAAAAAAAAGAAGAACAAATTTAGAAGACCAAAGGTACATGACATCAAGACTGTTGCAAAGCTTCAGTAATCAGGATGACCTATCAGATTCATAGGACAGAGAGAGGTGAGAAAGACACACACGTGGACGACTGACTATTGAGACAGGACAAAGGATGTTCTGTGAAGAACAGAGTCTTTTAAACAAATGATGCTGGAAAAATTACTATCCACCTATTTATTTCTCATATCTATCATCTATCATCTATCCATCTTTCTATCATCTATATCTAGCTACCATCTTTCTATCATCTATCAGTTATCTAACATCTATCAATCTATCATTTATCTCTGTATCGATCTAGCTATCATCTTTTTATTTACCTACTTTTTCCTTTCCTTTTAATCTATATATCATCTATTTGTCTCTCCTTATATCTATCAATTATGTATCTGCCATCTATCTGTATCTATTTTTTATCATCTACATAACTCCCTATATCATCTATGTTCCATCTATCTGAACTTTGATCCACGCATTACACCACATAGAAAAGGCAAACTCAGAAGAGATTATAGGCTTAAAAGTTAAAACTATAAGACTTTCAGAAGAGCACCTAAAATAAAAGCTCTGTGAGCTTGCAGAGATGACACCAAAAGCACAATCCATAGAAAGAAACAGTTAATTTATCAGCTTTTTCAAAAGTAAAATCTGCTCTTCAAATGAAGAGAATGAAAAGACAAATCAGAGCCTAGAATGAAAGTATTGCAAATCTTACATTCGACAAAGAATTTGCACTCAGAGTACACACAATCTCTCGAAACTCAAAACTACAAACAACTTAATAAATAGTAAGAAGAGAAGATACATAGATGGCAAATGAAATCATAAAAGATGCCCCACCTGATTGGTTGTTAGGAAATAAAAATTAAAGCCACAACAAAATACCACTCTACATTCAGTAGAGTGGTTGAAATGAAGAAGACTGACCATAGCACTGTGCACAAGGATGTAGAGAAGCAGGAATTCTCCTACGTGGTCAGTGGGAAGGTACAAAAACATTTTGGAAAACAGTTTGGTCACTCGTTAGAAAGCCAAGTGTAGGTTTCCATGAGACCCAGCTGGTCCTCTCTTGGCATTTGCCCACTCACAAGAGAACTTGTATACAAATGTCCACTGTGACCTTGTTTGAAATAGTGCCAAACCAAGAGCAACCCAAACACCCACTGCAGGTGAACATGCAAGTTTCAGTTTGTGCATCAAGCGGAATGGTTGTCAGCGACAAGGAGGTTCAAACGTGGGAACGTGGTACATGATGAGCCTCAAAGTAATGGCGTGGCATACGAAAGGCAGAGAGAGAGAGAGAGAGGCACACGTTCTGTGATTCTGTTCATGCAAAATTCTAGGACATTCAAAGTAACCTAATATGGGAGTGATTGTCTTATTGGGGTGATGGTTTTTTAGGTGTACATGTAAGCTAAATTCACCCATTATATACTTTTAATATGTGCAACATATTGAATAATTATACTTCAACAAAGCTATTCTTTTAAAAGTAATAAATACTTAAACATCACTTCTTAACTATTTCGCTCCAAAGTCTCCATCATCCCCTTAGTTCGGACTGGGGTGAGAAAGCAGTCTCAGGCAGCACAGGGACCTGGAGCACAACTGTGTTCCTGCAAGCTCTGTTTGACAGAAGGGAGTTGAGCCTCAGTCTGAACCCCCTGTCTGCATTCCCGAGACTACCTAGCATACATCACCCTGAATGGTGGAAATACCATGCAAGGTGCGCCACTTTGTCTTTATTCCCAACTCTCCCTTCAGGATGTCTCTGGTAGCTTGAAGTTGGCCTGTTGGGAGTTGGGAGTATTCACATCATAGAAATACCAGACACCACACATCCAGGCCCCCATTGGCTGCCAACAATCAGGCACTGCTACCTAGCTCTGCAATGAGTGGGAGAAGGTCCCGTGACAGTCACATGTGGCAGAGTGAGGCTGCCCTGACAGTCTCAATCAGGGCTTGGGCCGCCATCCCCAGGCCCCTGCATGGCTTGCTGGAGCCCTTGTCCCCCCACCAACCAACTCCCTTTGGGCACCATGTGCCCTGCTTAATGGCCCAGAATTGCTGCAAAAATCCTTGAATTTGGGTGCAGGGTCTGGGTTTGGGTTTTTCCTCCTCTTGCCAATTGTGAGGCTTTGAGGGGAAGCACAGTTTCTCACCTACTGGGCAGGTGTGCTCTGGCAGAGGTGGGGGGGCTTTCTCCCCCATCAGTACTGTGTATGTTCTCTCTGTGAGATGAGGATGGGTGGTAACTGGGGTTCAGCCATCTCTGGCTCATTAGATCTATTTACTGATGCTGGCTCTATCACGCCAGCTTCCGCCCACGGGGACTTACCCAACCTGCTCCTCCACATGGGATGAAGGTGGAGCTCTAGGGCCCCCAGCTGCCAAGGTGAGGGGGTCCGGGGGGCGCAGAGGGCTGTGGGAAGGGAGCCCCAAGGCAAACAGGTGGGAAGGCAAGAGCCCACTCCCTGTTGTCATCCTAGCCCATCCCTTGGGAGCTCAGGGCCCCCCAGATGCATGGCTCACCACCCCCCCCACCTGGCACTGGGAAGCAGCTGTGCTTGGCTAGAGCTTGCCTCAGGGACAGGATGCCAGCTCAGGTGGAGAGGCCTGACCCTGCCAGGTGCAGCCTGAGGTGACTCCCCAAGGCCCAGGGACACAGCCCAGGGGCGCTGAGCAGGGTGTGGACAGTGCAGCCCCCATTGTCACACCCTCCATCAGGGCCCTGGCAGAGAAATGCAGCAGACAGACACACATTCCACAGCAATGAGCACTTCCTGGGCTTCCTGTGAAGAGCACCTGAACCTGTCCTCACTTGCGGTGGCAGCTGATAGGATGGTCGCAGCTGGAAGCCTGTCTGTGGACCCAGGCAGCCAGCCTGCTGCTCCTGCAGGCTCAGCCCCACACCAATCCCCTGGCCTACTGTGTAGGAACCCTCCCTGCCAATGGTTAGCTGTGCCCACCCAGGGAAAGGCCACCCATGATGGGCCAGGGTCTGCTTTCAGGAGCCCCATAGAAAACCTTAGGAATGAGGAGCTGGGAACCAGCTCTATCAGCTATTTTCTGCTCACTTCTTCAAGATTCCACAGGCCCTGATCCTCTACCTGTGCCAAGGCCTCTCTGGACAGGGATCCTCACTGCCTGACCCTCCATAGGTACCTGGACCCCTTTGGGCTGGAGCTCCCTGCTACCTGACCCTTGGTGCACCATTGGCTCCACAATCTCAGATGGCTCCTCATTGTCCACATGAAGGGTTCTTCCTAAGTTAACATCCTGGCCTCATGCAGCCTCCTCTTCCAGGAAGGCCTTTGGGTCCACCCAGGGTCCAGGACGCTGCATAAAAGCCCCTTGTCTCCCTGGTGCTCTCCTGTCTCTCTGTCTTCCAGGCACCCGGCTGTCTCCCTGGAGGCTGGAAAGCTCCAGCCCTCACCTCCAGCAGCACAGAGGTGTAGACATCCCTGATGGCTCCTGCCAAGTCCTCATCCAGGTGGCCACCTGGTTTTGGCTGTATGACTTGGTAGGCTTCATTCAGCATGGGACCTGGACCCCTTGCGGCCCCCCGAGCCGCACTTGAAAGGCCCCCTGTGGCCAGTCCAGGTGGATGCTGACTGTGATCTTGCCCCAGTTACCATCTTCACCTCCTGGATGGTCAACTCCTCTGTTTTGAGAGAAGCAGGCAGGTGAGAGCCAGGTCTCCAAGGAGACCTTACAGGCCAGATTCTACTCTGAAGTCTGGTGCAGGGTCCTTGCCAGTCAGGTTAATTCTCCAGAGCAACCTTAGCTTTTGATAAGGTCCTGAGATGCCCCATCCACAGAGGAGAAGGAGGATCTCTGTCAGAGCTGGGAAGAGGCAGATTCTTGGAGGTGCCCTGCTGACAGTGGGGTGTGTGTGAGTGAGTGTGTGGTGTATCAGTGGGTGTGTGAATGTGCATGTATGTTTGTGGGGTGCATGTATGTATGCATGTATATGCATGTATATGGAGTGCATGCATGTATGTATATGTGTGTAGTATGTGCGGGGTGTATATGTGAATGTGCATACATGCATGTGTGTGATTGTGTGTGAGTGTATGTGATTAAAATAAAACTCCTGAGGTAGGGCTCTGGAGTGAGACAAATTCCAGATCATGGCTTATAGCTGTGTGACCTCAGATAAGATGCCAGCTCCTCTCTGACTCTGTAAGGGAGAGTCAACCCAGCACCCACCTCTGAGGGCTGTTGGGGACCAGGGGACAGGAAGAACTGGGAGCACATCTTGTGGCATTCACTGGGCTCCTGAAGTGTAGCCAATACTGAAGTCTCAGTGGCTGAGTGTCCCTGGTATGACCACAAGGTGAAGATCAATGTTTGTCCAGCTCTGGGCAGGGCTTAGGGGTGCATGAGGATTGAAATTTGTTCCAAGTTGGGTGTGATTCAGGACTTGCTCCAGGCACATGGCCTGGCTGCCCTATGGCCAGAGACACAGGGGCGGACGAGGCCTGCATGGGATCAGGGAGCTGTGACTTGGCCGACAGCGTAACTC
This sequence comes from Marmota marmota marmota, assembly GCF_001458135.2. Classification (NCBI taxonomy): domain Eukaryota; kingdom Metazoa; phylum Chordata; class Mammalia; order Rodentia; family Sciuridae; genus Marmota; species Marmota marmota. Next base: position 7,092,168 of record NW_026000136.1, read on the forward strand.
ACATCCTTTGATATGTGTGTCCAGCTCTGTGGCTCCTACCCCCAGGTACTGTGATATGCTTCCACCCTTGGCATGAGGCGTGGCCAGGGAAATTGCCTCAGCCCTGAGATGCGGGCATGGCCGGGGCTGCAGCAGGAGCTCAGTTGGTCCTGAGCTCCAAGGAGAACCTGCAGGCCAGGTGTGAGGTCTTGGCCATTCCGCAGCTCGCTGGCTCCCTCTCCCAGGTGCTTGTTGATGTGCTACTTACTGCTGGCTCGAGGCCTGGCCAGGTGACTTGCCCTGGCCCTGAGACATGAGCAGAAATGACCAGTGCCACCCTGATGTGAGCATGCAGGGCCACAACCTGTTGCCCCTTCACCTCCATTCTCCTTGGCAATGGCTTGGAGAGTCTGCCACTGAGGCCCCTGTGGGGAGGGATGACCAAAGCTGCCATGGGATAGAGCAGGAAGTTCCTTTGGTCGTGTTACACCCATGAGACCTGGGAGTTGTTCATTATGGTACCGGGTTCTAGTACATTCTGGTGAATCAGCTTGCAGTGAACGAGTGCCTGGGTCAGCACAGGGCCAGTGCGTCCCCCATGCTGGCTCATTTAATTCCCCTGTGGCCTATGAGCTACACCTCATTTTGTGTGAGAACCTGAGACTCCTGCAGAAACCCTGGCCTGTTGTAGACATGTCAGCTACTGCTGAGCTTTAAGTGGACTCAGCGAGTGGCTGAGCTAGCCTGAGCTCGGGGTCTGGACTTACCTGAGGGCTTGGTCCCAGGGCCACATTGGCCCTGTCATTGTTACTATCAATGGCTGGGATTTCTCCACATGTTGGCTGTTCCTGAAGACCAACCACTGATAGGACTCTCAGGCAGAGGACAACGTGGGCTGCTCAGAGAAGACGAGTAGAAGGCTGAAGTGTGGGCACAGTAATTTGAAATAATTTATGGTTCTTAAAGGGGTCAGCACACATTTCTAGGGTGCCTTCCACACTGCACAGGACTATAGGGCCTGGACAGCCTGGTCAACTCTCATTGCACGCAACTCCATCTTGACCATGATGAGATGACCCCCAAACTGGGACCAGCTCTGGGAGAGAGGAGGCCTCAGTGCCCATCAAGCCTCCAAGGCAGGGGAATATGGGGCTGGACCCTGTCCCTGTCCTCGGCCTGACCAAGACCTCAGAGAAGACAGGTCTCAAGTTGGTCCTGAGCTCCAAGCAGGAAGGGCCAGCAACCCTTGGGCCTATCTGGTGGAGGGGGGCGTGAGCTCTCCACTGAAGATAGGATGAGCAGGAGTCACCACCATGGGAACTTGAGGGCTTGGGCAGAGCTGATTCACTTAGAGGTTCCAATGTCCACAGACCTTTCAGGTGCACCAGTGTGACTCCAGGAAAGAGATGAAATGCAACATCCATACCTAAGCTGTGGCCCAGGAGATGAGTTTAAGCAAAGGCAGAGATGCCACCAGAACAAGAGTATGGCCAGACCCAGCCTTGGGGTTCAGTTGGAAATGCCTTCTCACAGGAGTCCCTCTCATATCCCTTGTGCTCTGTAGCAGGGTAACTTAAAAAGCATGAAATGGGCATTTAACTGCCCATAGAAAAGCTCATAGATCATAATCTCACAGCTTGGACAATTGTTGCCAAGTGAACACTGGACATGACCAGCTCCCTGGGATAAAGCTGACCGGAGCCTCCTGCCCCACCTCGGCCATCCAGGCTCCCTCCTGGAGGAAGACCCGCCCTGGCTCCACTGCCTCACTTTGGCTTGGATTGTTTTTGTGTTTTGGATAAATAGGTCCCCAGTAGGCTCACTGGCACCTGCAGCCTCTACCAACATATGCAGCAGTCACCAGTTACAGACCTTCTATGGTTTAGGAGCTTTAGGGTGGTTTCTGCCCTGGCACTTCAAATCTCTTGGTGCATATTTTCTGATGAGCCTGGGCATGTGTTTCTGGGGCACCTGCGTGGCTCCTGCAATAGGCTCCTTAATAGCATTAGGAGGTGCAGCCTGTTTCCCAAAGGGTTGTGTTGATCTGAACTCACTCCCACTGGCAGTGAGAGGGTCCCCCGTTGCTTCGCAACCTCACCAATGTCTATTCTCACCTGATTTCATTTTAATGATTCCAGCGGGTGCACATTTGTCTCATGGTTTTTGAAAGAATAGGTTTTATTTTTTTCAGAGCTGTTTTAGATTTACAGAAAAATTGAGCAGAAAGCACAGAGAATCCCCACATATACTCCCTTGAGCACTTCCCTTTGCCATGACATCTGGCCTCAGTGTGGCACACTGTTACAATGAGGAATCAGTACAGCTACATTGTTACTAACTGAGCCCTGCAGGTGGCTCGGGGCTCCCTCTCGGCACTGCAACCCAGGGGTTCTGACAAAGGCATACAGATAGATCTGCTTCCCTGCGATGGTATGGTAGGAAATTGTTCCACCCAAGACTCTGCTGCGCCAGCCCTCCCTCTCCTGGTAGCCACTGATCTTTCACTGTCTCCCTAGATTTGCTTTTTCTCTAAGCGATCTTAAACCATGCAAATCAGGCCATGTCACACCCCCGCTTCCAACTATCCATTGTGCTTCTGACACATGTTTGCGGATACCCTGCATTTTTCAAGTGCAGTCCTTCAATACTGTTATGGTGTGACTGAGAAGACTTGTCCTGACTCTCCTGGAACCCACCAGCCATGGAGCGTCACCAGCAGATGGAGGAGCCAGAGCCCGCATGGGCTGTGCTATGCCTGCCAAGATGCCGGTGAACCTGGAGACCGGAGAGCAGCTTAACAGGTGGCTGAGGACCTCTGCACAGATGGCAGTCCAGTGGCAGCTGGAGGGTGGGAAGGAGTTGGCAGACAGGCTCTTGGTGGTGTCCTTGGTTGATGGTACAATGAGCATTTTTTCAATCATGTCCGGGACAGTTGGGCTCCAATCTTAGAATGCGGAGTCCTACTGGAGCATCCCATTTTAATGTGCAGACACCCACAGGTCATACGCAGGGCCTGACCTGTGGGGAGGGGGCTGTGCTTTTAGTGGCATGTACTCTGGGGCCTCTCTGTCTTGTGTCTGGCTGATCTGGAGCTGGGAGTTCCCCTAGCGTCTCCTCAGGGGTCAGGAGCTTTCCAGGTCACATGGTGGCCCTTGGAGAGAGCGTCTGCCTGTGGGCTCTTTCTGTGGGCCCACCTTTGTTGGGGCACCCCCCACACCTTGGTGCCACCCATATCTCTAGGGGAGGGTCTCAGATCCATGGCACAAAAGGGCTTTCCAGGGCAGGAGTTGCTGTGAGAAGCCCCCGCCCCAGGCTTGCAGGTATGACTGGCAGGACTCCTGCTTCAGCCAGGGAGGAATGTGTTCCTCGGGGCTGTCTTCTCTTGCTGGGCAGGGGGTCAGGAAATGCCGACCAGGGCCCTTCTCTGCTGGGTGTGCCACGTGCCTGTCTCTCCTGGCCCTGGATTCCCACTGCTCCTCCACCTCTTGGAACTCTGCCCCGGTTGCTGGCATTGCTGCCTGGATTCATAGCTGTGCTCTGTGGGAGGAGCATGTGGGAGGGAGTCAGGGTCTGGGCAGGGAGTCTCTGGACATGTTTCCAGTAGGATCCCATATGGATGGACCCCTTTACCTGTCTCAGTGAACTCATGTGTCGTAGAACCTCTCTGCGTAGCTCTGAGATGGAATTCACAAATGCTCACCTGGTCTGCAAAGTGCCATAAGCTCATGGGGGCCCCAAAAGGTAGCCCAGCATCTGGACACCCTAGACACTGGCTTTGGCCTGTACACACACAGGGAAGTGCGTGAGGTGAAGCAGGAGAGGGAATCGAGGCAGCGCCAGGCTGCTGCGAGGTGGGGGTGGGGAAAAAGCAATTCTGAGTCCAGCAAGTGAGGAGGGACCTACCACTGCCTCCGGGAGCTGGTGTCCACCCCCAGCTCCCCGAGATCTGGAGGCGTCTGAGGGGGCTTCATTTAGTTCCTGGAAAGGAGTCACAAATTCTGGGGTCAAAAGGGGACCAGGGAGCTTCAAGGATCCAGGTGGGAGCCGGGGGTCTCAGGGCAGCCTCTTCCTGTTTGCTAAAGTCCCTTTTCTCTGACCTTCTTTTGGTGGGGAGCCCTGGCTGACCTGGGCCCCTCCCAGGGAGGGTGGTCCTCCATTTTCTCCTCTGGCCCAGCCTCCCCAGGGCTTGCTCTGAGTGGCTGCATGACCCACCTGGGGGTTTGTGGGGTTAGCTGCCCTGGGCAGGAGAGGGCAGGATTCCTGTGTGACTGGTAATTGACTGTTTTCTGCAGCTCAGCTGCTCAGCTGCTCTTTGCTTTCCTGCTGTCCCCCAGTCCTGCAGCCCTGGGAATGCTCCCCACATTATTGGTCTGGAGGTTTTGCTACTAGACCCAGGGAATCTAGACCAGGACTCTTCTCTGCCCAGCCTCAGTCCTGAGGACTGAGCGCCCTGGGAGCAAAAGCCAGCAAAAGCTGTTCTCTCCCTTCCCCACACCAGTGCGAGTTGTGTCCCTGAATTTGTGGGCTGGGGTCCTAGCTCCAGGGTCTCAGAATGTGAGCTCATTTGGAATAGGGTTGTTGGAGGTGTCATTAGTTAAGACCAGGTCATACTGGAGTAGGGTGAGTCCTGATTCAACACCGCCAGCATCTTATACAAGGGGACATTTACACACCAACAGGGTGTGGGAGGACACGTGGGGTGAGTCCCTGAGGATGGAGGGTGGTGTGGTAGGTGGGGGTGCCTGGCTGAAAGCCTACCTCTGCAGCTGGTACCTCAGAGAACCTGCGCTCCCAACACTTCCCTCTCCTGTTCCTGGAAGTCCCTGTGACTGTTGAGCTCTTTCCTCCTGGACACACTTTCCAATGCTGATCTCAGTCCAGTGTCCAGGGCTGCCCTCAGGGGGACCCACCCTCTGATCCAGGCTGACTGTCCCTTCGAGAATGGGGCTCCCGGCAGGGGGCCAGCAGCTCTGCTCCACTTCCTCCCCTCCCTTGGCTGGCCTGGGCAAGGAGGGAGTGGGGACAACTCACGCCCCCTCCTTGGGTGGGGCCTGGTCCTTGGGGCCATCACCTCTTATTGTACAAATGGGGAACCTGGAACTGGGGCCAGGGAAACCCATCCAAGGTCACCAGCAGCCACACCCACTGGCCAAGAGGGACACCTAGCACTTGGCTGGCCTTCATCTCTGGTCAGCCAAGAGCCAGAGCCAAGTCCCAATTCACAGTTGGGGAAGCGCACGTCCCTGTGCATCAGCCCCAGGCTGCAGCAAGGTTTGGAGAGCCCCTCACAGAGCAGTGCCTGCAAAGGAGCAGTTCTACTTGGAGTAAGGGCAGGGCTCCCCTCCCCTCCTCACCCCGCAGCACCCATGGGTCAAGGAACAGAGTTGCTGGTGGAGGTGCCAGTCCAGGGCTGGCCTCCTGAAAGAGCTCATTCACCTTACCTGCTCTGGACAGCTGTGGGAGTCTGAGATCAGAGGCTCCACTCCAAGCTCCCCTGGAGCAGTAACTGTTGAGGAGCTCTGGAAGAAGGAAGCCAAGTGGCACTCGCTTTCCGTCCTTCAGGGCCCCTGGCACCTTTCACTCAGGCCTGGATCCAGTGTGCCACACCTGTGAGGGGCGGAGGCCATCAGGCTTCAGAGGCTGTAAGGGACTATGAGGGGCCACACTGGAGTGTTCCTCACCCAGGGCCAGCATGGTGGCCTCAGGCCCTCAGCCATCCTGAAGTTGTGCTTGCATGTCCAGAAATCAGGACCTCAGCCATGCCAGAGCGCCTTTGGCTTCAGAGAGAGGAGGTGCCCAAAGAGACATGTGGTACCCCAGGAGGGAGCCTGCAGGGACCTACTGAAGGACAGGTTGGGGGTCTCATGGAGAAGACAGGCAGCCTGAGAAGCAGGGAGGGTGGAGGGCCAGAGCCCACCCTGTGGAGGCTGCTCTCAGGCCTATCAGTCCAGACGTGGAGTCTGGCTGGGGAGCCCGAGCCGGGCCTTCCCCTCCCCCTCGGTGTTTGTGCGAGTTGTTTTCTGTTGCTAACAACACGCTACCAGAGACTGGATAAGTTAAAAAGAAAATAAGTTTATTTTGGCTCACAGTTCTGCAGGTCTAAGGTCAAGGGGCCCCATCTTGATGGCCTTCCTGCAGGCAAAGTCCCAAGGTGGCCAAGATCATCACATGGTGAGAGAGGGAGCACGTGTGTGTGTGTGTGTGTGTGTGTGTGTGTGTGTGTGTGAGTGTGTGTGTCTTCTGGTCTCTCCCTCTTCTCACAGTCCACCAGGATTCAGTCATGGGGGATCCACCTAAGGACTTACTGAATCCTAAGCACCTCCCAGAGCCCCACCTCTGAACACCAGAGTCAGATGGATTTTCCACCTTGGAACACCACACAGTGGAGATTAGATTTCAACTTGTAAATTCTGGGGACACTTAGGTCACAGCTAAGCCCTAGCAGAGTTATCTACAGAACAGCTGCCCTCATTCCCCTCTCCTAGGACTGGAGGGTATTCTGTCACCACCCCAGAAATGAAGCCACCCTGCATTCCATGAACTCCCAAGTTCAGCCAGGACAGGGCTGGGAGCCCAGGGACTTTTCAGGCAGGTATCGCCACAACTTCTCTCTTAGTTGCACCCTGTGGACTTGAGTGGAAAATGAATTGACCATGATTTCGTGGCCACTTATTTTTCTCCTGACCCTGGCAACATGAATTCCAGGTTTACTTTCCCAGTGCACTGAGGAGGTGGGGGTTGTTCTTTCCCATCCCAGAGATGAGAACCTGAGCCCCTGTGGAGCTCTTGCCCAGGGTCACACACCAGTGAGTGGGCATGGGGTTAATCTGGGGACTGCAGTTCCCCAGTCTTCCTAGGAGATGGACACGGGCTCTTGCTAGTTCTGGAGCAGTGCCAACCTCACAACCTTCCTTTGGTACCTACCTTCCTTTTGGGCTGAGCAACCCAAACCCTTGCCCACTCCAAGTAGCTCCCTGTTGGAGGAGGGTCAGACTGGACTTGGAGGCCAAGTATGATCAGCAGTCCTGGGTGCGGGGAAGGCCTCCACCCATGTCCTCTGCTGAGCCAGGGGAGGGAGGATCACAGCCACTCCTGGGGCCTCCCCTCCCACCCCCTTGGCTGGTTCCTGTGTGCCTGTGTTGGGGTCACTGTTCTGGCCATGATAACTGATGATCCTGGGCCTGACTGGGTCAGGATGGCCTCTCCAGCCCTTCCTGACTGGCCCTACGTCAACCCACTTCCAGCCCTGGCCACCTCATCTCCACAGAGGACGCCTCCCTGCCATCACCTGCTCTCACAGGCCACTTCCCACCCCCTTGGGTCATCTGCTTCCTGCTCCTTCAAGAAAACTGTCCACTCTGGCTTAGAGCAGAAACCCCTGCCTTCTGCCTCCTGGCCCTGTGCAGGGGAGGGGCTACTTGCTTGGCTTCTACCTCACCCTCTGCAGCAGGGTCC
>NW_026000136.1:7099626-7103309 GCF_001458135.2 Marmota marmota marmota
ACCCACCCCTCCCTTCCACGCTCTGCCCAGCCTCCCATTCACATTGTCTTCACCAGGAGCAGGGTGTGGGCTGGCATGGACTTCTGGACCTTCAGTGCTAATGCCTTTTCCTGATGTGGAGCCTGTGACCACTGTCCCTCCCAGGGATGCAGAGGACCATGTGCTTTCTCCGTTCTTGTTCCCAGGCCACATGGTCCTCCTGCTCTCCTGGGAATAGGGCTGGGACCATTACTCCATTAAGTCCCAGGGTGTTGGGTGCCTGCCAAGGTCTAGGTGTGGCATCTGGGCCACTGCAGAAGCTGTCGGGAAGGGCTTATCCTTCAAAGCAACAAGCACCAAGGTCAGTCTGGGCAACTTAGGAAGAGCCTGTCTTAAAATAAAAAAAAACAAAACCAAAAAACCCAGAGAGGGCTGAGGGTGTAGCTCAGGGTTAGAGCACCTCCCTACCTTGTGTAAGCCCCTGGGTTTGATCCCCAAAACCACATTCCCTATAGCCACGATGCGGGACTCCTGTTAGCAGTGCCTGCGAGGAGGACAGCAGGAGGCCGAGTCCTGGAGGCCGTGCCTCTGAGCTGAGGGAAGGAGGAGTCGGTGTTAACCAGGTGGAGGCCATCTAGGCCAGGGAACTAGTCCAGGTCAGCAGAGTCCAGCAGAACTGCCACGAGAAGGTCCTGTGTGAGCCATCTAACACAGGACCTGTCAACACTGGAAAAAGCCTTTTTCACTTTATTGGGTTTTAATTAAAGTCTCAATGGCCACACATGGCTGGTACCCAGCATCCTGGGCAATGCAGTATCTGAGGTGGAGGAGCTGCTGCGGGCAGGATGCTGGGTTTGGGGCCACAGAGAGCAGCCTCTGGAGGATGGCCAGAGAGCAGAGCAGGCGTGGATAGATTTTTTTGGGATATATATATATATTTTTTTTTCAGACCCAGGAGCTGTGTTGTGTGACCTGAGTGAGGACAAGAGACGCTCAGCTGGCTCTAAATTCAGAAAACACAGGGAGCTGGAGGGAAGCTTTAGAGTGGGACTGGCCACCTCTAATGTCCTGAAGACACGTGCCACAACTAGTCCTGAACATGTTATAGGTGCCCTGATGTGTTAGTTGGAAGCCTTCTGCTCCTCCAACAGCCTTGGGCCGAAGATACTGGGCTCCAGGCCTCCAAAAACCTCTGCTTTGACCAGAGTTGATGGATCCAGGGAAGACGCCCAGTCCAGAGAACCGCTGATCAGTGACCTGTTGATGGGCTGGAGGGTTGCAATCTCTCTGTCAGAGACTGAACTTAAAAATGTGAAAGAATTTGCCATTGGAGAGTCGTCCTGTGATACAAGATTAGGACTTCACGGAAGCCTGAGACACAAAGACCAGGAACCACGAGGAACAGCTGTCACTGGAGCAGGCACCAGATTTGAGGACAGGGCAAGGTCTTCTGAGAGACTCGAGGCTCTGCAATGAGGGGCAGCTCCTGAGACTGCTCCCAGAGCTGGCTCTTCAGCCTCAACTTGGACCTGGGCCTGAGCAACTGTTTTCTTATAATAATGAGGAGGGTCTTTGTTTCTGGTGACAAATCTGGATGAGCAGAACACTGTGTCATGGAGAGCTTCATGGAGTTTCGTGTGGGAATGCCCCCTGTGAGCCCACACACGTTGGGGGGGCCACATTGAGGGTGACACAGAGAGGAACCAGCTAGATCAGACACTGCCCTCCCCCTCTCCCACACCCTGACTACATCAGACCTCTGCTCCCCAGGTCAAGGACTGTCAAGGTCCCCAGGTCAAGGACAGGCCATTGCTGTCTGCTCTAGTGTAAGAGGAATAAGGACTCTCACTGACAGGGCTGTCTCCAGCATCAGGTGAGTACTCAAGTAATTACCAGCAGCAGAGATTGTGGTGCTGAATCCTAAGTTCTCTTCGGAGACTCCAATTTTTTCCACATGGACTTCTCCTGGTGCCTTACGCAAGGTGAAGATATAACAGGTCCACAGGAAACACTACTGAAACAAATGGGAGTCCCTAACTGTCTCTAATTTTTCCAAAGTTCTGTTACACCAGCAAGTTACTCATCCATCCACCCATCCATCTAGCCCTCTACTCACACCTCCACATACCCACCCATCTGATGCAACCGTCCACCTCGCCATCTATCCACCCATTCACTCCCACATTCGCCTCTCTACTCATCCACCAGCTCTCCCACCCACCCATCTATCCACATACCCAATCATCCATCTACTTATTCACCCTCCCACCTACCCACCCACTTTACCCTTGCACTTGTCCGTCCACCCACCCAACCATCCACCCATTAAACTTTTCACCCATCCATCCACCCACCCTTCTACCCACTCACCCATCCACCTATCCACTCATCCATTCACCCATCCACCTTTTCATCCATTCATTCATTCACCCAGCCAACCATCCATTTGCCTATCTACCCACACTTCCACCATCCATCCATTCACCCATTTACCTTTCTCTCCATCCGTCCACACATCCATCCTTGCAGTCTCTAGAGAGTACCTGTATTTACGGGCTCTGACAAGGTGGGCTTTGTATCAGCCTACTGTTTCCACTGCTCAGACAAGGCAGTTGAGTGCTGGGTGGGGGGGTACTTTCCAAGACCACACAGATTCCAGACTCTTGCTGGGAGAGCTGGCAAAGCCCCATTTCCTCTCACTGTCTGGCTGTTCTCTGGGGACCAAGCCTCATGTCCCAGGTCCTCCACACTGCAGAAGTGACCCTCTGTCCACACAGCCCAAGCACTCAGTCGGTTTCAAAGTAGATATGAGACTGCAAACCCAAGTCCCCAACTCATGGACCCCTTCTCCCACGGAGTCCTGCCCTGCTCTGCAGTGAAGACAGAGCAGGAGGACAGTGCAGAGTGGATGTGAACCAGGAATTCAGGGAGGTATGGAGAGGGGTTGGGCTGGGCCTGAGGTGGGCAGAGACCTGGCTGTGAGTGGGGCGAGGGGAGATGGCTGCCGGCAGGTCCTGACTTGAAGCGGATGCCTGGCCAGGCAGCTCCCTCCAACCTCGCAGCTGCCTCCTGCCTGTGGCTTCCTTCCTTCTGAATTCAGGCTATGTCCTGCCATGTGCCAGGCCAGGTGACCTCCCCAGCTTGCATTTCCAGCTGGAAAAAAGGGAAAAATCTCTTCTCTGGAAGCTACTGCCTCCCAGCCAGGTAGCTACCTCCCAGGGGTCAGGCAGGACCCTGGCAGCTCCCCTTTGGAGCCTGCTGTCCCCAGGATGGCCTCTCTCTCAGGCCTCTGCTGTCTCCTCTGTCCTCAAAGCGCTGTCTCCCATTGCTCTGGCCATGCACACACGCCCTTGGGTCTGGGCTCACTGGTTCCCACGCCCTGGCTGGCTGTCCTCCTCCCCTCTGCCTGGCCTTGTTTAAATGCCACTTCCTCTGGGAAGACCAGGACTCCAGTCACAGGCAGTGGGAGCCACAGAAGGCTCTTGAGAAGGGGTAAGATGTCAGAGGTGAAGAGTGAGGTGTCAGAAAAGGAAGGGGATGAGATTTAGAAATCCCACCCCTGCCTCCTGGCCCTCTTCTTGAAGATAATCTCCGGGGAAGCGCCTGCTCCATTCTTGCTGGGGCAGCCACTGGCCCAGGCACTGCCTGGAGAGTTGGTAGCCTGTTCTCCCAGCTCTCCCCCTCCTCTCCCCAAGCTGCCCCTT